>NC_081405.1:530661811-531017397 GCF_030272615.1 Cryptomeria japonica
ACCTGAATTGAGCAATTCAATTAACAATTAATCACATAAAAATGGAGCCTATTTAATTTAGTCCCCAAAATACTAATGCAAAAACACACATTTAATCAAATTAAGGATTAAGGATTAATTACTCGATTTAACCGCACACAAAACATGCAATCCAAGAAAGCCACATAGATAGACGACCCACATACCCAACTAAAGGGAATACCGACGATGACTAACGATGCTCACTTGAGCATGACTATGGTCAAATGAGGATATCACGACCACCTAATCCAACTCTAAGGATTAAAGAGGTACAATCAAACCTACAAATTCAGGTGGAGACGAACCTCAGACCCATGTGACATTGCACCTGAAATCTCCTGCAACCAAGAGTCATACATGCATACATATATAAATTTAATGAAAGTGTTAGCCCGAGATTAATAACACAAAATAGGAAACTAATCAGCTCATATACAAACTGTATGAAAACCACATTAATAGATATGCACTAAATCAAAACATCTGACTATAACATTATATTATGATAAACTAACCAAGATCAAACCGAGATTAGAAACTGAATAGGGCAGGAGTACTACATGGTGAAATGGAGAAGAGTTATAACCGATAGATAGAAGTTGAGTAGGTGTTACAAAACACATTTGTAACAAGATGCTATCATTGTAATAAGTTGTTATTTCATTGTATATCACTGAGTTGGAGCTCGGTGCAGGGGTTGGTTCTCCTTGGGTTGGTTCCTTAAATCATTGTAAACTATTATTTTATTGTGAGGCTAGATTGGAGCAGTAGACTCCAACAACTTTTCTCACTAAGGTTTTTCCCACATTAAGTTTTCCTCATACATCTGGTGTTGTGAGTTGTGCTTTTGTGGATCCTTGCATTTTACTCTTCTCTTTGATTCAACCAATATATCCTCTTTGTGTTTAATTTACTAGCCGGTATCATAAGTTAGGTTTAAAAAGGGTTTAGTTTATTGGAAACCACTGATTCACCCTGCTCTCAGTGGTACATTGTGTTCAACATATAATTGGTTTTATTATCTATATTTTGAGATAAAAAATAATTATTAAAATGTATAAGTTTCTTTAGGAAAAATATTTTATTTACAATATTATAAATGATAAAAAATAAAGAAAAACTATTTAAAATAGCCATTTCAGTTTTTAAAATACAAAGAAATTGAAAAAAAACCTAAAAAATCTATCCTACCTAAAAATTTGCTCCTATAACACATTTTTTTGTAAACCAATCATAGTGTGGATAAGTAATTTTTACAATATCTTAATTTAAAAATATAAATCTTAACTTTACAAAAACCAAGTGTTTTTTTTAAGAAAAAATAATAATCACTTTTGATTGGTGCATACTAATTGAATAAAGAAGCTTGAGTGAATGCAATAATATTGTCTACAACAAGTACTAAAAAACTAGATCAATAGGAGGAACCATGGGTGGAGCAGGTAAGGGTGTAACAGCATGTGCCTCTAATCTATGTTGTGGCATGCCACCATCAACACCCTAGAATGACCTCATGTCAAAATAACTAGGTTTTATATGGTCCAATACAAAATCATAATATAATTTATTTAAAAAATAGAAAGGCACCTCATTACTACAATGTGGTTGATGATAAAAAACCTTCCACCACCTATCTCAAAAATGTGAAAATATATGTGGATGTTAACACCGCCTAATTGAAATTCTTGTTTCGGTGGTACGAATCAATAGTTGTATGTGCTTTGTTAATTTTTAGATCATTGATTTTCTTATAAGTGTTTTCATTAGCATAAAATTGACATATTCACTCTCTCCATTGATAGAATTTAACTAATTTTTTATCAATTGATTGAACAGTCTACAATAGCATGCATTAAAGTTGCAAACTGTTGAAGATGGAGGCTCAATAAGCCCAAAAATTTTGTGGGAATCTAGAACCCAATTACTTAATTCTATAGGTACATACAACAAAAGCAAATAGGAGCCAACCCACAACCATACACCAAAAGCTAAACATTAAGAACAATCTCTAAAAAAATAAGGTCGAAGCCAACAAACTAATATGAAGATAGAATGTTTGTGTCTCTTTATTTGGCAAAATTAAGTTAAAAATTAATGTGAGTTGGTCCTAGGACTAGAGCATGGGTGCCCTAGTACCTCTCACTTAGTGACCATCATTAAGCCCCATGGAGAAGGACACCTCTCTAGGAAATCAATTAGTGGGTGTACATGGCATCAAAATTGGATAATAAGTACAAAATGGACCTAAATAGGAGATGAGAATGGGACACGCTAACCATTATGCATGCACCCATGTATTAAATATACACATAAATCACATAGATCAATGCATCAAAATATTGCCTCTTGCATTACAAATTTGTCATTACCTACTGCACTTGGATGGGGTTGCCCACAATTGGTGGCATCATGGGTTGATCACGAAAGACCATAAAAGCATAAAAACCTATGAGACACTCCCACAAGTAATTTCCTATTTCCTTTTTCTCTTATATATCATAGCAAAGATGACATGGTGTGGACCATGATAATCCCAAATGAGCTCGTAGGGTGATTGGGTACACTCTGTCTTTTGAGTCCATGATGTCAAAGTAATGAAATCTTGATCATGAACCTTGTCATAAATGCACTGGGTGCAATATGGATATATATTTGATATCCGATATATTTTCATTTGGGTGCCAAAAGCTCTCTCTCTCACACACACACACACAAGAACAATTATTTATTTATTCTTTGAGTTTGGTGCCTTTTCTTATACATAAATACATACATGCAAACACATACATATATGCATATACATATACATATTGTATACATACATACATACATACATACATACATATATGCACATATGTATACATATGTATACCAGTGCATATATGTATGTATATATAAATATATATACCAGTGCACATATGTATGTATGTATGTATGCATGTATGTATGTATACACACACATATATACATATATATATGTGTATACACATGCATACATATACATACATACATACATATGCATAGATGTGTATACATATATGTATATGTACACACACATATATATGTATATATATATGAATGTATGTATATATACATATGTATGTATGCATATATGTGTGTGTATACATATGTATGTATGCATATATATGTGTGTGTGTGTGTGTGTGTGTGTGTGTGTGTGTGTGTATGTACATACATACATACATCATTTTTCTTGTTTGGCTCTTTGGATTTTTATATGTATTTTGGTTATTTGATTTATCTTTCTTGTTTTATTCATTTCATGTTTTGCCTTTTTTCTTTGTTCTTTTGGTTCATTTGTTTTTTATCTTGTACTTATTTTGATAGTGCTTCCTTAGTGTTTTAGTTTTATTTCTTTTGGTCCTTTGTTAATTGTTATTCTTTTTGGTTATTTGTCTTCTTTAGTTTATTGTTGAGGTTTATTATTTTACTGTCCACTGGTTTTATTTTTATCTTTTTACATCTTGTTCTCTCAATCATCCTGATGATGACTCACAGAGTGTGATCTGAAATGTTGATCTAAAAAATTTGCACACAATCTTCTCAAGAAACCGGCTTACAAAGAATTCTTGTGCTTTCATTATTATTATTATTATTATTATTATTATTTTATGTTTGTATTATGACCTTGGTTTTAACTTTTAGGGTCTTTTAGTTCCTTGTTTCTTGTGCCACCCATACCCTCCCTTCCCTCTTCTTTTTAGTCTCCTAGTCTACAATAATATTCTTTCTCTAGCATTCTTCATCTTGATCGTAGTGTGATTCAAAATGTTGATGCAAAAATTTTACACACAATCTAACCCAGAAGCAACATTGATCAAAATTTATTTCTCATTTAATTATTTTATGTAAATATCATTATTATGATTTCATAATATAATTTTTTATCTTAATTTTTCACATTTTAAAAATTAATTTCATAAAAAAAGTCATAAATTTTAAATAATAATTTAATAATTTAAAAAGTAATTTAATAATTTATTTTTCATCTAATTATTTTTTATAATTATCATTATTACGATTTCACAATATAATTTTTTTTTTTTTAAAAAAGAAGGGGATAAAATTTATTCAATCCAAATCGAGATACAAGGTAGAAGCCAAAGGCTCAGTAAAAAGAGAACAACCAACAAACCAAACAACAACACTACATAGTCATGTCTTCCAATAAAGCTCTCTCCAAAATCTCTCGATAATCAGAAGGTAACTCACCCCTACCACTGATATCCCAACCATCCCCTTTCTCCGAGGCCCACTTCGCCAAGCAGTCAGCCACGGTATTCCATTCTCTAGGGATGTGACAGAAAGAGACAGATTCCAAGGAGCTACATACACTTAAATTTGTCTGACCATCAAAGCTAAATGCTAACTAACACCATCCAACCTCTGGTTGTTCAACATATCCACAACAATCTGAGAGTCAGACTCACAGATAATCCTCCTCCAGCCAAGAGAGCAACCCCACTCAATAGTAGTCTTAATAGCCAGGGCCTCCATCAGGTTATTAGAGTAAAGCCCTTTGTAGACAGAGAAGCAAAAAACAACATCACCATCTTTACTTCTGCCAATACCCCCAATACCAACATGCCCAGGATTCCCCCGAGAAGATCCATCTGTATTAATCTTCAGAACCCCATCAGGAGGAGGTGCCCATCTCCCATCACGACAGACCCATTTCTTGACACGACGGGGCATAATACTAGCAGAGCAACCCCTACTATTAACACCCAAGCTCAGATCTCGCACAACCGCAACATCCCCAGGATCAATACTTACGGACATATCACATTTAGCATAAATAGTCTCCTGAAGCCTACTGATAATCTTTGTCCACAGTTGACCACTATCTAATCTGGAATCACAAAAGACTCTACGGTTCCTTTCCAGCCAAAGGTTCCAAAGAATGAAACTAGGCCCAATGAACCAAGCCACCTGAAGAAAAGGAGTCTTCGCAGGAGGCCTGCCCAGACTCTCCCAAAACTCAATAAGAGAGGAAGCATGAATGCAACCATGATGCCAAGCCTCCCACCATCTGTGCCAAATCTCACGAGAGTAGGGGCAGTGGAAGAACAAGTGGGAAGAACATTCTTCACTACTCAAACAAAGAACACAAATGGAAGGTCCCTGAAACCCCCTTTTACGAAGGTTCTCCCAAGTGAGACATTTCCTCTGGGCAACCAACCATAAAAAGAAGTTACACTTGGGCCAAGAAAAGTTGTTCCAGACCTTTCTCCACCAAGGCACCTCAGCAGGACCATGTAAATTCCTATCAAGCACAGCATAGCCTTGAGCAACAGTATAATTACCTTTTGGGCTAGGACTCCAAGCCAATTTGTCCCTCTCCTTCAGAGAGCTGCAAAGCCTGCCCTCCAAGACCTTACACAAAGCTGCTCGATCCTCCTCAGAACCGCCCACAGGCCACTCTTGTGGATCCTTCCAGCAAGACACCTCTAGATGACCAATACGCTTAATAGTTTTAAAATGCTCCACCTTAATCCACCCAGCATCAGAGAACATCTGGCAAAGAGGCAGAAGCTGAGGGAAACTAGATAGGATGGGAGGGTGACCATCCCAAGAGTCCAACCAAAAAAGAGCATCAGATCCATTATTATAGATCCAGAAGAGACCATTCCTAACAAGCTGAGCTCCCTTCTTAAGAATATCCCATATGCAAGAACCTTTGCCCAATAGAGCAATCCACGACACTTCCTGACTCTCAACCCCAGGAACATACTTGAAAGAAAGAATCTTGGCCCACTCCTGATCCTGGTTGTTGCACCATCTCTAGTACAGCCTAGCTGCCAAAGCTGAAACCATAAGAGCCACAGACCTAAGGCCAAGGCCCCCAGCATGCTTCAACCTACAGACAGACTCCCACTTGACTAAACTCCACTTCGAAGAAAGAAGGTTTCCCGACCAAAGGAATTGCTGGGAAAGAGCATCAAACTCCCTCATAAAGGAGGCAGGAGGAATCTACACACAACACCTATAAATAGGGAGAGCCTGCACCATAGTTTTAAGGAGAAGCATTCTACCAGCAGAAGAGAGCCATCTGTAAGTCCAATGACTAACCTTACTCTGGAACTTATCCAAAATCCCCTACCAAAAATCTCTCTGTTGGGGTCCCAAAGCCAAAGGAATCCCTAGGTATATCAGGGGAAGAGATCCAATTTGGAATCTAAGAATCCTGGCAATCCTGTACTGAATGAGATGAGGAGTATTAAAGAAATAAATGGAAGATTTATCATCATTAATACTCTGACCAGCAGCTTTCAAGTAGATGTCTAAAGTTCTCCTGAAATTCACTGCCTCACTAACTCTAGCCAAGCCCATCAATGCAGTATCATCCACAAATTGAAGGTGAGAATAGGGAGGGAGATCATTGTTCCAGCTCCAGCCGTGAATACGACCCTGCTGCACCTGAGATTTAATAAATCTACCAAGACCTTCCGCCATGATAATGAAAAGATAAGGGGAAAGAGGGTCCCCTTGCTGGAGTCCCCGAGAAGCACTAAACCAATCTGAAGATTCCCCATTAATGAGAATGGAGAAGGAGGATGAGGTAACACAACTGAGAACCCAACTCACCCATTCCTCTTTAAAGCCAAAGGCCAAGAGGATATTCTGAAGGAACTCCCAGCTCACCCGATCATAAGCTTTAGCCATGTCAAGCTTAATGAACATCGCCCTCTCCTTAGAGGAAGCCATAGAGTGAATAACCTCCATAGCAATCACAACACCATCCAAGATTTGTCTCCCTTCCACATAGCCTCCCTGCTCAGCAGAAATCAAAGCCCCAAGGAGAGGTTTGAGTCTCTCAGCAATCAATTTGGTGATGATCTTGTAGACAACATTGCATAAAGCAATAGGCCTGAATTGATCCATCCGATTAGCCCCCTCCTTCTTAGGTATGAGAGCCAGAAAAGTAGAATTCAGAGACTTAAGCATTTGTTTGTTCCTAAGGGATTCCTGAACCACCTCAAGGAGATCAAACTTTATTATTTCCCAAAATTCCTGGAAGAACTCAATCGGAAACCCATCTGGGCCAGGAGCTTTGCCTTTTTTCATGCTAAACACAACCTTCTCCAATTCAAGCAGCATTATTGGACCCAAAAGAGCCCCATTCATCTCATCTGAGACCAAGCAAGGAATAGAATCCAAGATAGCCCTCTCCTCAGATCTAGTAGCAATATCCTCCCTAGTAAAAATATTAGAAAAATAGTTGGCAGCTTCCCTCAAAATTTCACCACAGGACGAGAGTTGGGTCCCATCACTCGAGACAAGCATGGAAAAGGAGCTCCCCTGCCTATGGGCCTTAACCGAATTATGGAAGAAAGATGTGTTCCTCTCCCCCTCCTGAAGCCAATCAATATGAGATTTTTGCTTCCAGAAAATCTCCTCCCCAAGCTCCCACTCTTCTAAGCCCTTAAGGGCCAAGGACTCAGCATTCAAAAGGTCAGAGGACAGCCCATGGTCTCGAATCTGACGAGTGACACTATCCAGCTTGGACTGAGCAGCAAGTTTCTGAGCATGCAGGTTCCCAAAACATTGTTTATTCCACCTCTTAAGCCTATACTTCACATGTTGGAGCTGTTTGCTAAAAGTGTACATGGCCCTCCCATGGGCAGGAAGCCCTTCGTACCACCAATCCAGCACCAGATCCTGAAGAGAGTGATCCCGTAACCACATCAATTGAAATTTGAAGGATGGATTTTTGGTGACCCCATAAGAGGAGACACAAAGTTTGATAGGCCAGTGATCAGATCCCCTCCAATCCAGGATATCAAAACTGGTAGTCCACCTGCTACTCATCCAATAATAGGAAACCAGAAATCTATCAAGCCATTCTAAGATAGCCACATCACCACACCGCCTATTATTCCAAGTAAAAATTCCATTGATTGGCTTCACGTCAACAAGGTTAAGGAGACCAATATTATCTCTAAGCAAAAGAGAGGAAGGATCAAGCTTGGCTAACCCTCCTCATTTTTCATCCATACTAATAACAGCATTAAAGTCACCAGCCAAAATCCATGGGAGAAACGGGTCTAGAGAATGGACAAAATTGATATGATCCCAAAGGTGTGTCTTGCCTGGAAGATCAGTAGGAGCATAAATATTGGAGAAAAGACATCTTTCGCCTGTTTCAAAAATGGAGGCAACCATAGAGATAGAAGACCGACTAGAGACCCACCATAAGGGGGAGACTTTCCTCGGGTTCCAGAAGCAAGCCACCCCCCCAGAACTGCCGAACGCCCCCACCCCCTGCCAATAGCCTTGGGACCAGATACGCAGAGCACAATTATTCAAACCATCCACTGTAAGCTTGGTTTCCTGAATGAATACCACATCCGGAGCCTGAGACTCGATTAATCTGCGAACAACCTTTTGTCTAGGGATGCTGTTCAACCCCCTTACATTCCAAGATAAAACTATCATTTAGGGGGGTGGGAGAAGTGGGAATCAATGGGTTTCATAGACCCAGAATCAACCAAAGTATCCCCCATAATCTTGACCTTCTCTTGATCAGTCTTCCTTCCACTCCTTGACTATTTATCTAGAGGTCCCTTTTTAAAAGATTTTTGATGCAAGCCTAAGGCAGGAGGAGCCTTAGCACCCTTCACAGGATCCGCGGAAGCCTTCAAAACTTCCAGACAAGGAGCCAAACTAGCATTACCCACCGTAATCTGTGACTCCTGGAGGCCACCAATATTCTAAACATGAGAGGTCAAGTCCAAAGCCGGTTGACAAACCTATTGAACCCCTGATGATAGAATCAGCTCCTCCTTCCTGGCAACCACCTCTTGATTCTCTACTTGACCCTTAACCCCAGAAGAAAGCTCAGTTGGAATACCATCTTCTTGGACTACGCTATCCAAAATCTCAAACCTGTTAAATGTGTCATCATTCTGTCTGTCCATCCAAGGTCTCTTCTTGCCTTTGCCTTTATTATGGGATTTAACTGGGGTAAATCCCTCCTTATCAACAGGCCCATCAGACACTGGAGCTTTCCCCTTGTTCAACCTAGGAGGTTCAGAGGCAGGCAAGGGGGAAGCATTCAATCTGGGGCATCTGCGATGAAGATGACCATATTCATGGCAAATTTTGCATTTGAATGGGAGGGTTTCGTAATCTAGCTGCTGAATCCAGGAGGAAGAACCCATGCAAATTTCCATAGAGTCTGGTAATGGATTATTCAAATCAACTTCAACACAAATGCGAGCAAAGGAGATTACCTTACGATCTTGAGTTTGTGAAGCCGATCCAATAGGTTTCCCAAGAAGTAAAGAGATTGAGTGGAGGATATCTTCCCTCCAAAATTCCAATGGAAGCCTCGGCAAACGAACCCACACAGGCACCCACGACGGGATCTCTTCCGTAGAGTTGAAGCCCATATGCCAAGGCTTGATAAAGAGCCCAACTTGGTTAAAGAAATAAGGGCCACCCTCAAAAGCCCTATTCCTGTCTGCTATGCTTGAAAAAATAACTAGGAAGTAGTTATTAGCTGCTAAAAGAATCTCCATATCTCCTTCAAGGTTCCAAACCCGACGTGCCCAGGACTCCAACATAGGAAGAGAGAGACGAAGGCCCAAAAATTTGCATATAAGAGCATGCTTGCCCCAGTAATCAACATCTTCTAAAACCTGCTCAGGTTGAATAACCAAAACTGGTCTATCTTCTGATCTCTCCAAACATCCATTAACTTTTTTAATTCGAAAAGACCCTTTTGACGAGGAGGTACCCTCCCCAGAAGGGGGAAACTCAGTCCAATCCTTGTTACTGGCATGCATCAAAGAGGATGGATCTACCATCTCCAAATCTAGGGAAGAAGCAAGGCCCTGATTCTCCATGGAAAAAAGAGCCCAAGTACCAAGCAAAATAAGGAAAGAGGCAAGGCAGTCGGCCCAAATGCCCAAACGACCTCGAGCCCTCCGTCTAAGAGACCCTCGCACTAGACGATGGCCAGAAAAATGCCCAACCATAGAAAAGAGGAGATCAAACCCCTGTCCAACCCCCTCCAGACCCCTGCGAACACAGAAAACCCCCCCCGCGAGCAGAAAACAATCTAGGGCACGCGGGCCCTAGCTCGCACCAGAGCTCCGCAAAACGCCATCCGTCTCTATCCAATATTTCCCATTCCGATTTCACAATATAATTGTTTACCTTTATAAAGTTCAATTTTCATAGTTTTTAAAACTAATTTCATTGAAAATCATAAATTTTTAATAATAATTTAATATTTTTAAAAATACTTTAATAATTTATTTTTCATTTAATTATTTTTTATAATTTAAATCATAATATTTCTACTAGCATACATATATTTTTTTAAAAATCATAAAATTCGTCGAGAGATATCAAACTATGAATATATTTAATATTCTTAAATGATAATTAAGAGTTTGTTTGTAATACATTTGATGTGAAATAGTTGAATAGATCCTTAGGAGTATTTGAAAGAAATTACAGAATTTATTTCACAACAAAGATCAGCAAAATTCATACATCAATGATTGTAGATTTTGATAATTCTAATAATATATGATTTTTTGTTTTAAAGCAATTATGACTTTGAAAATTTCAAGCACACATAAATAAATAAAAATGTAATGATAGATAATATTTTAAAGTGGATGCTTGTCTATTTATTTTTGTTTAATGATTGTAAGTAATAATACACAATCCATAAAAGAGTCCATTTAATTAAATCTAATCTTCATCAGCACATCAAATCAATACATCTTGAATTGAAACTATTCAAGTGTCAATTTAGATAATGTGGAATGAATTTTTCTCACAAGTGTGGCACACAAATAGACATGGGATGTATGAGACACATTGCTATGTCCAAGTGAGAGAGATTCATCCTCACAATTTTTAGTTCAAATCTTGAATTTTTATAAAAAAATATTTTATAGAGGAGGATGCAACTTTTCAATCAAGACTACGTCAAAGCTTTTACAATTGACTCCATATTCAAGAGGAAACTTTTAGGTCAAAGCAATGTTTTTGAAAATGGTTTTCCTTTCATGGATTGGTTAATGTTAGACAATGTTGAATGGATCTTCTTCTATATTGGAATATGGGTAATGATTTGAAACTATCAATTTATTTAATAGAGAAACAATTTCAAAACGTCCTTAAAAAAATGAGTATTCCTATTGCAGTGTTGATTACTTAGAGGTGGAGGGGTGCTACATTAACTATTCATGGGTGTTAATCTTAAATTTCATGTTCTATTTCTTCCTTTTAGAGTATATAGTGAAGATTGAAGAATGTAAATCAAGGGAATACAATGTGGATGTGCAAGTAGACATAAGGATTTGAAAATATTATTAGTATGATTAAAGTTCTTAGCATAATATAACTATGCATACAAAGGTTGCTACAAAATTTGAAGTCATAGAGTTTGCAACATTTCATTCAAAAAATGAAATCCACCAAATTTAACTACAAAGGTCCAAAATAATTCTATAAAATTTGTATATGCTAATACATGAATTTATTCAAAACACCTAATTATTCTTTACAATTCACCAAATAAGGGCTTTGTATATTCCTTGATTGAGTTGCCTTTAAATTCAACAATCCTACAATTTGCTCTATTTCAAGCTACACCATTTCTTAGAAAAAATTAACTTATTGCCCATGATTATCTAAATCTAAGGCTGAATCTAATCCTCTTTTTTAACATTAAAAAAATATTGAAACAAACCATATAGATATGCATTTGTAACAAAGATTGAGAGAAAGGAAAGACATTAAAATATAATAAAAATCAATATGTTGATAAAGAAACTGCAATAGCATGATAAATCACTTACCTCAAAATTCTACAAAAATTATGTCATCCTATAAGTGTAATATCAAGAATGTTTCAACTGCATAAATGATAGCAAAGATATAAAAAATATGTCAAAAAAATAATATGTGCAAAGTATGGATTCACAACTCACCAACCAAGACAAAAATATTCACCATGCATAAGAAATGCAAAGAATAGACCATGAAACTTAAATAATTTTCAATATAGAGTTGAATATCTCTCATAACTATTTACTCAAACTAAGCTCAATAATGTTCACCCCATGAAGATGGTTGGAATCCTGTGGTACTAGATTATTGAAAATTGTTGTTGCAAGATTGCAATGTAATTTATTATGCATGAAAAAACTAAAGAAAAAATAGCTATTGTGAGACCACTGAAAACACGTCTTCACAACTATTGCGAGGCCACTAAAAATGCATGTTTTCAAAGTCTATTATAAAAATCCAATGACCACACTTAATGAAAAACATTTAATTTAATTTAGTTTCATTTAAGTTATTTAATTTTATAAATTTATTTATTTTAATTTAATTTATTATATTTATTTTCATTTAAGTTATTTAATTTAATTTACATTATTTTAATTTACTTCTAATTATTTATTTTAAGTTATTTAATTTAATTTAAATTAATTTGAAATAAAATTCACAAAATATTTTACAAATTTCAATATATATTTTAACCGAATGAAAAATTTATATATATTTTTTCAAATAAATTGAATCTTATTTTATTTGTAGTGTACTTTTTTCATATTAATAGTCAACGAATCAATTATTTAGACTATTTCAAATTTACCATGTATTTTTTTTATTAAATAAAAAAATTAAAAGTAAAATTAATAGTAAAACTAATAATAATTATGACAGGTGTCAATTTTAATCATAGGGGATTTTTAATCAACCACGGAACAAAAGAAGAAGAAGATTTTGTTGGAGGACACATCTTGAAGGTGTTCTCTTCCCACAACTTTTTGTGTTGAAGAAGAAGCGGGTACTATTAAATTTGAAGACTACCAACCTCACTGTCAAAGGCATTTTGAGAGCAAAAGTATGAGCCTTGCAGAAACAGTATACAAGGTCAGTTCGAAGCATGGATTTTTTGAAAGCAAATAGTCTTGAAGCACATGATTGTTATTTTTTCTTTCTGAAAATGTCAGAGCTTTTTGTATTTAAATTGGAAGGTGATTGTATCTTGGTATATCTATTTCCCAAATTTGTATCCAAGAATGATCTGGAAGATCATTGGGAAAGGTATTTTTCCTTAGTTTGGTTTCTGGATCAAATCATACAAGTCATATTTCTATTAGACTTTGTAATAATTTTATAAGTATTAATATATACATTATGGGCTTCGACCTTTTGCCCTTTAAAAAAAAATCAAAGGGGGTTTTTAATCATGGATATCTATCAATCCATTATGTGAGTATAATATGCCTCTCGGTGTAATAATATTAATATAATGATTTCTTTTACACATAATTAAAAAAAAATCTATGACATTAGTTTAGATATTTAAATTTATCTTTATAAAAGATATGAAGAGATTTTTTTCTAGTTTGAGATGTTTATATAATATTTGATGATTTATTTATAGATCACACTATAAATATTTAACCATAAACATAGAATTAATAGTACAAATAAATAATTACATTCTTTTATTATTAAATATGATATAGTAGAGTCTCTACAAAGTAATAAAAATAGATTTGTCCTATATTAAGATTTAAAACCAGACGAACCAAAGCAACAAAATTGCAAAGAGAAGGTAGGCAGATGGCAAGGGTTTTTATGAAGAAGCACATAGCTCTGCCTTTGTAATAGGGGTAATCGAATCCCTTTGGGTAGAAAAAATGGTTGGGAATTCAATCATGCATGTGGAAAGCATCAATGACAATAGGCTTGAGAGGAACCAAAAAAGAAGATTGCGAGGAAAATTCAAAAAGGTTGGCAAGGAGCGAAATAAATCTAGAGAGAACAAATGAAGGAAGGTGATTTGATTGCCAAACTTTTGGGGAGTATTTTCTCATTCCCACAAGCATGTGAAATCAATGTGGTTGATGAAGATGACTTGGTGATAGTGTTTTCATCTATTTTAGCTAACCTAAATCATTGCACAACCCCTACGAAACTTGTCCATTTTGTAGCCTACATCCTCCAAGGTTGGTCGACTTCCCTTGTAAGTCGTGTCAGTTTGCGTCTTCGTTTTTGCCATTTTCATGTTTTTGCCTTGATTTTTTATTTCATCTTTTAATTGTACTTTGGGTTTTAAAACCTAAAATGCAGTGTTTCTTGTGTTTTCTTGCACGTCGAGTTTAAAACCCAAAGTGTTGTTTTGGTTTGCCAAGTAGTGCAGGCTGGGTTTTAAAACTCGACCTACAGGTCTGCCTAAACTCGACCTGTAGATCTGCCCCATTGGCAAGTTAGGTTTTAAAACCTGACTTGCAAGCCTCTTTTACTATCACACTGGGTTTTAAAACCCGATGTGCAGATCATGTCTGACCCTAATGAAAGTTAGGTTTTAAAACCCGACTTGTCATTTTTTTTCTTTCTACACATGGTGTAGGTTTAGTTTTAAAACCTGACCTACAACCTATGTTTTGCCTAACTACAGATCGGGTTTTAAAACTCGACTTGCAGTCTTGACCTACCCAAGTGCAAATCAGGTTTTAAAATCCGATTTGCTCATTTTTCTATCTTTTTGCCTAAGTATAATTTTGATCTTGCAGACATCATTCTGGGTCTTTGAAGTCGACGATGAGATGGTGAATATTGATTTACATGATGAAAATGTTACAGATTTTGGAAGATGATTGATTTTTCTCCAAGTAAATCTAGAGGGAAGAAAATGAAGAATAAAGTGTCCTCATTGACACTAAGTAGGTTTCCTGTAGTTGCATCTTTTCTTACTACAAATTTTCTTACATTTGCATTTTTATTATATGCAGTAGTTGTAGTCAAGTGGGACTCTACAATTGAATTATTCAACTGCGGCCAAATTTTTCTCCTCTCATTTCCTATAAAAGGAGGAACCTCATTTGTAATATTTATCTTTTATATGCTAAGCAAAAACTCTACCAAATCATTGCCTCAACTAAGACTTTAAGCTTTTTGTTGTGAAGATTCAATCAAACAAATAAAGAAAGCAATTCCTTTTGATTCCAAACTCTGTTTTGGGTCAAAGATTATTTATATTAGTGGATGTTCCAATGTTCATTGCTTATAAATGCTCTTTAATTCCTTGATATTGGTGGCATTTTTGTTCATGTGATTAAGGGAGCATCTAAATTGGGGCAAATAGACTTTGCTCTATTTTCATATTTAAGAATTAGTATTGTGATACAATGATTAGGTAGTAGGATTTGTACTATTCCTAGTTACTTTAGATTATTGAAAGTTTCATATATATATATATATATATATATATATATATATATCTTGAAGACTTTGAGCTACAAGTTATATTAGTTATAGTTGTAATTGATTTGAAAGTTAGGTTGTATTCACATATGACTTTGTTCTTATGCGGTTTTACAGATATATTTTAGTCATTGTATGCAAGTTTCATTAGTTGGTTATTTTGTAAGAAGTTTCATCAAGTAAAGGGATATATGTTAATTCAGAAAAAATAGAATTATACGCCCTAAGCTTACCCCTGAATTTACTTTCAAGGTTGTTGAAATACCCAACTTCTACTAGGGAACCTCCCCTTGATGAGAGGAGAGACTTTGTCTCAACATAGTTCTATGTGAAATTCATATTTTGTCATTGGTACATTGGTGAGAAAATATTCACCCAACTATTTTTTGGGAAATCTTTTGGGGAGTGGTGTGCAACTAGTATTTTCTCTTTTGGGTTGCAGTGTGTGTTTTTCCATTGTAGTATATATATTGCTGATTTTCTCAAAGTACTAATCTGGTTGATCAAAGTTACACTCATGGTCGAAGAGAACAAGTTATTTTTGATCCTACATTTGAGTTTTTGTAGCAGCATAATTTTCCATTTGTGATTCCTCCATGAACAAGATCTCCTTTGCAGCGAACAAGGACTTTTCCTCCTATAGCACATCGGTCTCCTATTCCAAGTGAGGCTTCAAGTTTTAAAGTTGTGGTTATCCCAACCATCCATTGTTTTATAATTCCCCCATGCAATCCACTAAGTATAGCATCCCAAGGTCCTTGGGGTACTTTTGGTCCCTTGAATCTTACGACACCTCTACATGAGCTTCCAAAGGGCACAAGAAATAATTTGCCTAACTTTTTGGGAGATGGTGCTCAACACCCTGATGAGCACATCACTGCTTTTTATATTGCATGTGGTGTTCTCGAGGTTGAGCATGAATATGTTTCTATAAGTTTATTTATTGAAACTTTGCAAGGTGTAGCTATTGATTTGTTCTACCAACTTCCTAATAATTGTATTATGAATTGGGCTAGCCTCAGAACAAGGTTCCAAGCAAGGTTCAAGCTCGTTGAAGATGATCAAGCACTTTTAGCACAATTGACTCAAATGAAGAAGGAACCATAGGAGCCTATGCAATAATTTGTGGCAAATTTCAATAAGTTGCACAACCACATTCTCGTTGCCTCACAACCTACTACTGGAAACTTAAAATGTTTCTTTATAAATGCACAGTTGCTAGAGGTGAGTTTTGTTTTGCGTATAAATGCTCCTACATATTTGGTTGTCACACAATAGTTGGCCACAGAAGTTGAAGATGATGTTATCCTTGCTGATAAAATAAAGATAGAGCCAAATGGGTTCAAAGAAAACTCTTCTTTTGGAGCATGGTCTACCAAGAGAACAAATCCCATGGTGCAGAGGTTGGCTAATGAGATACTTGCTCTTAAAAAGAAAATAGATCAAGGTGAATTCTCTTCTCCTTACAGAGAAATTCCAAGGAGGTTGTATCCAAATACTACTCCTTGTTATGTAGATGAAAATCAAGACAAGTTTCATTGACCACCAGAAGGGCTTGCACTTGAGGCACCACCAACAAATGTAGTTGTGGATAATTTTGAACTTGAATAAAATGATCTTGCTGGTCTCTTCCAAGAGGAGGAAGTAGAAATAGTTGGTGACTCTCAAATCTAGTTGATGCAATACCAAAAAGTTGTTGAACAAAAGGAAAGGTCTATGCCAGATACCATGGACAATACACAACAAGAGGTTGAAAGCCACTTTTCAAAGGTGTTGGTAAAGAAGGATGATAATCAAATCATGAGATGTGAAAATATGGACATGCATGAAGGTATTAATCAAGTTGAACAAGATGAGAAGACTGCATCCATATTTCAAGGTCATGAACATGAAAATATTGTGCATGAAGAAGATAGTAAGGAACTAGATGAAGCCCTTTTCACAAACATAATAGAGGAATTTTGCTCAAGTGTTGATGACAACTCTCTCAAATTTAAAGTTTGTAAGCAACATGAAGATGCAAGCTATGCAATCATATTTTCAGTTGGTTCACATGAGTAAACTTATTATATTCAACTTGAGGCTATCCATGAAGAAGCATCTAATAAAGGCATAATCAACAAGTAGAATTTTACTTTTGTCCCATCAAGAGGATGTCCTATCGGACATCTTGCTTGGTTGGAAGCCAATGGAAAGCCAAAGGTTCCACTTGTACATTACCTTGAAGATACACTTGAGGAAGAGGCCAAACATGCATTTTCATCTAAGAAAGAGCAGTCTTGGTTCATTGATTCACTTTGGAGCAGTAGCAATATATTTATTTGAGGAGGAAGGTGGATCTGTTCATCTTTTTCAAGAAATGTTGCATCAGGTTCTAGTATACTTGTGTGTGCTTCTATTGGTTGTGAGTTCTTATGATCATGAAAGGAACTACAAGCTACTAAAGAAAGGCAACTACTTTAGTGATCCCGTCAATGGTTTCATTTAGGAAGGTTTTCATGGTCAGTTAGTTTAGGTTAGGTTTGTTTCCTTTTTCAATAAGTGCAGTTGCACAAGTTTTTGTCTTGTTTTCAATTGGTTGCTTTGCATCAATCTTGTTGTCTGTGTCTTTGTTGCTTGACTCTGTAGCCCAATGGATACAGGTAATTAGAGTTCTAGATTCTACAACCTTCATTAGTGAAGGTCATTCCCTAGTCAAAGCCAGTTGGTGTCACCGATTTCAGCTAACCTAAATCATGGGACAATCCCTATGAAACTTTTCCATTTCATAGCCTACATCCTCCAAGGTCGGTCAACTTCCCTTGTAAGTTGTGTCAATTTGCATCTTTCTTTTTGTTGTTTTCATGTTTTTTCCTTGATATTTTATTTCATCTTTTAATTGTACTTCAAGTTTTAAAACCTGAAATGCAGTGTTTCTTGCGCTTTCTTGCACATCGGGTTTTAAAACCCAAAGTGTAGTTTTGGTCTGCCAAGTAGTGCAGGTCAACCTGCAGGTCTTCCTATTGGTAGGTCGGGTTTTAAAACCCAACTTGTAGGTCTGCCCCATTGGTAGACTAAGTTTTAAAACCTGACCTGTAGGTTTGCCCCATTGGTAGGTTGGGTTTTAAAACCCAACCTACAAGCCTCTTTTATTGTCACGCTGGGTTTTAAAACCTGATGTGCAGATCATGTCAGACCCCAATGCTTCAATTTTTTTTCTTTCTACATGTGGTATTAAAACTTGAACTACAACCTATGTTTTTTCAAACTACAGATCAAGTTTTAAAACCCAACTTGCAGTCCTGATCTACCCAAGTGTAGATCGAGTTTTAAAACCCAATCTACTGATCTTTCTGTCTTTTTATCTAAGTGTAATTTTGATCTTGTAGACATCATTTCGGGTCTTGAAAGTTGACATTATAATGGTGACTATTGATTTACATGATAAAAATGTTGCATATTCTAGCAGATGACTAATATTTCTCCAAATAAATCCAAAGGGAAGAAAATGAAGAATAATTGTCCTCGTTGACACTAAGTAGTTTCATGTAGTTGCATCTTTTCTTATTGCAAATTTTCTTGCAGTTGCATTTTTATTTTATGCAGTAGTTGTAGTCAAGTGTGACTCTACAGTTGAATTAGTTGTGCCCACATTTTTATCCACTCCTTTCTTATAAAAGGAGGAACCTCATTTGTAAATATTTATCTTTTATAAGCTAAGCAAAAACTCTATCGAATTGTTGCCTCAACTAAGACTTTGATCTTTTTGTTGTGAATATTCAATCAAGCAAATAAAGAAAGCAATTCCTTTTGATTCCAAACTTTGTGTTGGGTTGAAGATTGTTTATATGAGTGGATATTCCTATGTTCATTGCTTATATATGTTCTTTAATTCCTTGATTTTGGTGGCGCTTTTGTTCATGTGATTAAGGGAGCATCTAAATTGTAGCAAATAGTCTTTGAGCTATTTTTATATTTAGGAATTAACTTATTGTGATACAGTGATTAGGTAGTAGGCTTTGTAGTATTGTTGGTTACTTTAGATTATTGGAAGTTTCATATATATATACATGTATATACATATATATATACATGTATATACATGTATATACATATATATACATATATATATATACATATATATATATATACATGTATACATATATATGTATACATGTATATATATATATGTATATACATGTATATATATATATATGTATATATATATATATATATATGTATATACATGTATATATATATATGTATACATGTATATGTAGCATCGTAAATTGTACGCACTCGCTAGGGTGGTACAATTTCACACCTAGTTTAGCACCCGCCTTAGTGCATTTTATATTTTGCATTGCATTTCTCCTTTAGCACTTAATTAATCAAATTAATTAGGTCTAAGGTTCTATTTCATCGTCTTCTACATCATAAAGTTGGGCCCTTTCGTTAAAGCGTGCCCTTTTCATTTTATTCCTCCAATACATCACTCAATCAAAAACCCTAATTAAGTCCTATTTTGAACTTGGGGGCTTGGTTTCGGGGTAAAAACATCTCAAACTCACCTGTAACTTTAGGATTCTCTCTAAAATCATCATATCCGACAGCCCTGAAAATTTGGTGAAAAGTTGTCGGGACCGTGGCCCCCGGAGTGCACATGGTCCCGGACATTTTTCTCAAAATTTGGGGAGCACAATCCAATCACAAAATAAAGCTTAACCCCAAGAAATTGGTGGGAAATTAAATCTCTAGGTCGGCCAAAAGACAAAATTATGATCTAGGGTTTCCTACATAAGAGCTCTCTTTCTTCATTTGAAGGGATCCGATTTTCTATTTTCAGGAACCTCATATGCAGTGAAAGAGCAGATCCTTGAAGACTTCAACAACATTCAACATCCCTCTATCAAGTAATTATCAAATTCATTCATCCACTTAGGGCTTGGAAGGCATTGAAAAACAATAGGAGATTACCGACTGAAGAATGGCTTGTACCCCTCCCTTGAGGGTTGGGTATGATTTCATGTTGTTTTCATGTCTTTTCATAAGCTTCAATATATCATTTATTCATGCTTTAGATCACTTTGCATCTTGATTTAGAGCATTTACATTATCATTTACAAGCAATTAGGGTTTACTTTCTAGGTTGCTCTAGTTTGCTTTCTTGCATTTTAGGACCTTGCACACACACTAGGTCTACACACACAATACATTTTACAAAACAACTTGGCTATTCGTGGAGGTGGAAACCACCGAAGCGGGGGTTTGACTAAGGTAAAACCCTATATAGCCGCCCATACCATTTTTAGATATAAGTGCAGGTTTCAGAACTCGGACGACACCGCGGGATACAGATCCGGGAAGAGCAGGTCGAGACAACACTCCGCACCAAATTGCAGAGCAAAAGACTAGGACAGGGGCGCTGGGTACCCTGGTTCTGCTAGGACAGGGGCATTGGGCACCCTGGTCCCTGGGATAGAGGCGCTGGGTGCCCTGGTCCTCCGGACAGACAGCATTTTTGACAGTTTCCGATAGTGTTCCAGAGTGCAAAACAACAGTTTCCGGTGCAGTTTTCAGGACAGAATCAGGACAGTGGCACCCGCGCCCCCATCCTGAACATTTTCAGTCTGATTTTGACTCTGGGTACACATCTGCATTCTTATTTCATCCTTGTATTTACAGCTGTTCATTGTTTAATCTCAATTCTGCAATCTTGTTATTAGTTCATACTTGCATTTTGGAACTAGGACTTGAACTTGCATCTTTTTATCTTTCAATTTCAACGAAGGAATAGAAATCCTAATAGATATCCCGTGGCTTTCTCTTTCACAAAAAGAAGTAGCCAATTATGTGATATCTCTAGGCTCTTTCGTATTCTGTAATGTGTGTCAAAAGGTAGGATTAGGGCATGTTAACCTAGTCTCAATTTTTCCCCTACACATTTTGGTGAACCCGACGTGAATCTATCATTGCTTCCTCTTACATTATATTTGTTAGATGTAGATCTAGATTTAGTGTGTTTTCATTTCATTTTCATTAAAAAGAAAAAAAAAAAAGTGTGTTTGGGCAGCTATATAGAGGAAAATCAAACCCTAGTTGCTCCCCCCTCTTCCAACTCCAAGGAGAGAGAAGGGAGGTTACTAGGATTGACGGTTTCACTTAGGGGAGACTTTACATTCAAAAGAAGGGTTGAAACACACAAGATCCAATCCCACACAATGCAAGATTGGATTCTAAATGAGTTTCAAGGGTTAAGACAGCAAGGCTACCCTCTTTTATAAAGAATGTGGATACAATGATTAAGCTAGGAATGCATGAAAAGTAAGAAAGATTCGCTTATAAACAGAGATAGGATTATAGGATGCAGCTGTGGACCTGGAATTAGCAGTAAAATGTTGAGATGGTGTTGTCCTGCAAATTTGAGCAAAAGTTGATGGGACGATGGTGCCCAGCGTGCACACGGTCCTCCGAAAAATCCGCGAAACAAAGGGGGATCGGTTCGTCTCTACACAAGGATTCCAGATCTTCAATTTCAGCCGCGTACCTGCAACCTACACATAGAAAAGAGAAGATGATTGGGGGGTTAGGGATTAGGGGTTTGCCCTTAGGTCCAACCCCGGTTTTGGAATTAACCAAGAAATGAGAAATGCTGTAAATGTAAATGTTTGTAATGTAAAACAAGTACTAGTACCTTGTTGTAAGAATGTTTGTATTCTTACATGCTAAGGTGTAGATGTTGTTGTATGTTGTATGTTGTATGTGATCTCCTCTTCAATGGTTGAATCCTTGTCTTGAATGCAACACTTAGCCTTGAATGGAGACTTAGAATGATCAATTGCTTGAAGGAATGTTTGAATGTTTGAGTATCGCTTCCACCTTTTTCCCTCTTTTTAAAATGGGAGAGGAAATGTAGTTTATATACTTGTCAATTAGGGTTGATAGACTGATTTTTCCAACCTTGGGCCAACAAGGAAAGAGTATTTTCCAATTTGCAAACATAAAGACCCAAAGCCCCATAGGAGACCGGGCCCAAAATAGGGCCAGGGACCAGGGCGCAGGGTGCCATGGTCCTGGGGGACCAACGTGGTGGGCACCCTGGTCCTGAAGGACCAAGGTGTTGCGCGCTCTGGTCCCACCTCCCGAGATAGCAGGGTGCTGGAAAAATGCAATTTTTGATACCATGAGCAAGTTTCGGGGTCTCCATTCAGGTTCAGTGTTGGGTCGCCATCGTGAAGACTCAAATGCAGTCGAAATTGCAACTGTCACAATTTTAGGATGCTACATTTAGCCCCCACTTTAGCGAGAGTATAAGCATATGCTCATACTTTCTGTAAAGTACAAGGAAACAACATTGAAAGACTTTCACCACGTCAAGGAGGCAAGACACACCAAGCCCCCAGTGGACTAAGGATCTTACAACTTCGATTGACAAAGTAAAAGGGAAGATCACGAGGGAGAACCATGACTGTCAGTAGTAAGGTTACCTCACTGTGAGTCATGTAAGAAAAATACCAAAAATTTTCAAGGCAAAGCTAAGTTCGCCAAGAAATTTTCAAGTATCCTGAAGGGATGGACAAGGTGTATGCCCCCCTATGTTAAAGCGATCGCACACACCTCAACGGGGGTGATTGCTTTAAGGTAGTGATACACATAAGAAATGAGAAGGAAAGGAGCACGTCATCACAAGGATTTAGCCGCCAAGTGTGAGATAAGCCCAAGGATAATAGATACAAAACACAAAGCACGAGGCGACTTCGCTTTCCTCGGGGTCAGTATGCTGTATGATAATTCATGTATATCATATGTATGTATGCATAATTGTTCTTCATTCCCCAATCAAGGAAGGTCACCTAGAAGAAGGGAGCACATGTGTCTTTTGAGTCAACATGAGAGAGACCAAAAGAGATCTCAATGCTTCGCATCGTCCTCAAGTAGACAACACTAAGGACAACAAATAGAAGAATGAGAATAACATATAGAAGAAGTAACAAAAGAGAGGAGGAGAGAATCTGCTATGCTAATGTAACTAGTCTAGCACGTCATCTACCCCTCGATCTTGCTGATCAATGTTTCGGGAAGGTAGGGAACACGCTAGAGGAGGAACATCCAACATAGCAGATGGAGCTATCACAAGATCCAAACAAGGGCTATGTTCATGTTCGAAGCCACATTGTTCTTGTCTAGGAGCTAGGATAAGTGCTTTTGAAAATTCGTTAGATAAATGGTTATCAATATCAACAAGTTCATATTCACTATCAGAAGCAAGAGAAGTAACATTTTCATCATGAATAACATTTGCA
This sequence comes from Cryptomeria japonica, assembly GCF_030272615.1. Lineage (NCBI taxonomy): Eukaryota > Viridiplantae > Streptophyta > Pinopsida > Cupressales > Cupressaceae > Cryptomeria > Cryptomeria japonica. Next base: position 530,685,388 of record NC_081405.1, read on the forward strand.
TCTATATCATCATCAAGATTTATAAAAATAGGATCTTTAACTTGCATAGGATCAAGACCATCATGCATCTTATGTTTAGGAGATTTGGCTCAATTTCTGATTGAGGAGAAAATGGAATAATGCTTGTTGAAGGTGTTTTTGGAGATTGTAAAGTTTGAGAAGCAGCTGCCTGAGCTCTAAGATGACGCTTTCATTGACGTTCACGCATAGAATGATTTCATCTAGTCTTAGTAGGAAGTGGAGAAGATTGAGGAGGAGGAATGTTCTCATCCTTATCACTTGGGTATTTAGGTTGTGGTCTCTTAGGCTAGATAATAGGAGAAGAGGAAGGTCTCTTCTCTCTATAAAAAGAAGGAGGAGGAACTGCTCCATATAAAGGAGGAATATTTGGTTTAGGAAGGAGACCAAGTCCCTCATGACGAGGAGGTATAGGTCTGCTTTTAGAAAGTTTATTAGGCATAGACATAGTCACATCCATAGGAATGGGTTGGGAATCTTCTTGAGGAAAGACATTAGTTTTATCTTTCAAAGGAAGAACTTCCTTCTCAAGACCAATAGGAATATCAAGTTTGGGTTTTCTAGGTTCACTTAGAGATAGGATCATATCTATTTTCCACTTTTGATAAGATTTGAAAAGATGATCACTTCACGAAGGAAGGGATTGGAATTGTTTAGGCCAAAAATAATCAATAGGAACACTAGAAATTCTTTCAGCTGGTTTAAAGAGACTATGATTGACAGTAACAACTTCACCATTATGGGGAAATTTCAAACACTTATGAATAGGAGAAGCAATAGCTTTCATGGAAGATAGCCAAGGATAGCCAAGCTTCACACGAAATTGTTCGGATGAAGGAATAATAGCAAAGTTCACATCAAGGGATTTGTTATGGACTTTAATAGGTAATGTAATAGAACCAATTGCAGGAGAAGAAAATGCATCAAATAATTTCACAATCACATCTGTTTTGTCATAGATCACTTGATTCAATTGCAAAGTAAAAAGAAATTCTTCAGTAATAACATTAACCATGTACGAAGGATCAATAAGCACTCCACGACAAGGTGTATTCTTGACTTTTGCAACTATGTATAAAGGACCATTAGGTGCCCTGATAGTTTCATTAGAATCAAATGTGATGGAAGGTTCTTTAGGGTTTTCTTGCTTCTCTACAAAGTTAATCACATTCGGAGTCATAGACACAAGACCATCAAATGAGAAAGAGGAATCATTAGCCTCAATCGCATTAGAGGTATGAGAAGGTAATGGATCAGTAAAAATCTAAAGATTTTGGTTAGGAGGAGCTACAGATGTGTTGCCTTTATCATTCACTCCAGAAATAGAGATAGTATTATTATCAATCAAATCTTGAATTTTACCCTTTAAAGCAAAACATTTTTCAGTATCATGCCCAGGTTGACGATGAAATTGACAAAAAGATTTGTTATCAAAATAGGGTGAATTAATCTTTGTAGGATCTATTTGCCTTATAGGAGGAAGAGTAAGCACATTTTGTTCCAATAACTTATTCATAATACTATGCAATGATTCATTCAAAGGAGTATACTTTCTTTCTTTCTTGAAAAACTTAGAAATAGGAGGCACACCTGATCTGCATTCACATTATTGTTGATGATGTTTTCATTGAATTTGATGGACTCTCTGTTTGGTTTAAACTTTCCAAATGGTTGTTGACTGCTATCACCCTTATCACTCAGAGCCATAGGATGTGATTGTTCCATTTGACTCATAGTCAGTTGATAATTGTGAAGAGTTGCACACAACTGTTGGAAAGAAGTAAACTCAGAAAAAGAAGTTTATCTCGAATATCCTTTTGTAAATTAGAAATAAAGATTCTTTGAATATCATTGTCAGGCACTGGAAAAGAAATTTGAGCATACAAATGCTTATATCTACCAATGAAATCAGTCACTTTTTCTTTAATACCTTGTTTACAATGCATTAAATCAATCAAAGTAACTTTAGGACTTATATTGTTTTGAAATTGTTGAATGAAAGCATTTGCAAGTTGTTCAAAAGAAGTAATAGAATAAGAAGGCAATGAGCAATACAATTGTAGGGCTTTATCTCTTAATGTTCTAGTAAACAGTTTTGCAAGCAACCTTTGGTCATAAGCAAAATCAGTACATGTTGTTTGAAAAGTCTTAACATGTGTTAGAGGATCTCCTTTACCATTATAAAGCTCCAAATGCCGGATTTCAACATGTTTAGGAGGGATAGCTCGAACAATGTCAAGAGAAAGTGGGCTCGCAACATCAAATGTGGGCACACTAAACTTAGATTGATTCATAGAGGCAATTTGTTGCTGTAAAGAAGAGACAGTTTGTGCAAGATTATTAATGGTCACTTCAGTCGAAGAGTTCATAGTAGATGTGTTAGATTGAGATGGAGGTGTTATGTTATTGAAAGAAGCTAAAGAGTAAGGTGGCAGGACACTATGATAGTTAGTCATAGGAGAGGATTAGAAAAGAGGAACACTACAAGGAGGAATTGAATGGTTGAATGAATTGCCCCCTTGCGTCATGTTCATTTGTGGAGATGTAATAGGGACACTCATTGAAGGAATGAATGAAGAAGTTGGATTGAATGAAGGCAGAGGGTTAATTGAAGAAGAAGGATTGCCCCCATGACTGGTGATCATAGGCGGAATGTCTTGTATTGAAGCGGTCATTATGTTTGATGTAAAGGTAGGTATGCTAGCAATAGAAGTTGTCAAAGGAATAGAATGATTGACTTGAGTAGGAGGTTGTGTATAACCTAAAGTTTTGGCACAACTCTTCATAGGCATCACATTCAAATCCACAATGTGTGCAATACCACGCAAAATATCAATTCCATTCTTATCACTTTGAAGCATGTGTTTTAGACCCTCAATTAAAGGAAGAGCTTGACTATCGGGGTATTCTTGAGACATCCATTGTTGAAAATCATCAAATTGATTATCCAATTTTGAAAGTTGTTCTACAGAAACCTCATGGAGAGCTTCTTCATCATTAGGAGGATTAGAGGAATTACCCATGTCCTCGTTAAAAAGGCCATTCAAATTAGGTTCCATTTCCTCAGTAATTAAACCTTGGAAAGACTTAATTCTAAGGCTTCGTCTAACGGGAATAGTGTAAGTAGGGCTTATTGTTGTAAAACTCATGCACTAGAGAGGGAGAGAAGATTTTGAATTTAGAGGTAGCAAATTTCAATAAAATCAACCAATCTTCTAGATTTAAGCTATTAAATGCAATCACGACAATCTCCCGAAATTTTGGAAAAAATGTCAGGGACCGTGGCGCTCGGAGTGCACACGGTCCTCGCAACTTTTTTCGAAATTTGCAGGGATGAAAGTTATGATGATTTTAAAGTTAATCTGAAAAAATTGAGTGATTTTATGATCTGTAAATAGGCCAAATTAAAGTTGTAATCTCAAAATTGAACCCTACCAAGATTGTCAAAAAATGCAAAATTTGAATTTTGAAAAAGAGAGGGAAACTGAAATTTTGGATTTTATGATTTTAGAGGGAATATCAAAAGCAATGCAAGTTTTGAATTTTAAAAGTTGACTCAATTTCACGCAAAATTCAATTTTGAAAGTGGAAATCAAGGTTGATGTAATTAAGCACTTAATTTCAAAAGTCACAAATTGCAAGAATTTGAATAAAGCATTGAAATTTCGAATGAATGTCGACACACTTTTCAGTTTTAGGACAGTAAGAAACACAATTTCGACATGAATTTCAATTTCAACAATTTTTGAATGATTAGGAGCCTTAATCCAAGCAATCACAAGACCAACTTTGACTTTAATTTTGAAAGTGTTAGAATTGATAAAATCAGCCAAAATTCTAGATTTTAGCAGAAAAATACAGTAAGATCTAGCTCCCGAAATTTCAGAAAAAATGTCGGGGACGATGGCGCTCGGAGTGCAGACGGTCCTCGCAACTTTTTTCCAAATTTTCAGGGATGAAAGATTTTATGATTTTATTGTAGACTCCAAAGTTACAGCTGATTTGGAGATGTTTTGATCAATGAAATTATCAGTCAAAGGTTGAATCAAGAGGGTTTTAAAAATTAGGGTTTTGACACTTAACCACTTAATTTTCAGAATTAAAGCACAAATATGAATTGACAATTTGCAAAAGAAGGGCAGATCTGAAACAAGCATTAACAATTAAACATTTCACAAGCTCAATTACTAAAAAGAAAATTTAGGGTTTTTATGCAATTAACCTCTAAACTTTGCAAAAGATCAAACATGGAAATGTAATCAAGGCATCCAATTTTTAGATCTAACCATGAATAATCAGAAAGGATGTTCACGTCGGGTTCACCAAAATGTAAAGCGGAAAATCGAACCCTAGTTGCTCCCCCCTCTTCCAACTCCAAGGAGAGAGAAGGGAGGTTCTTAGGATTGACAGTTTTCACTTAGGGGAGACTTTACATTCAAAAGAGGGGTTGAAACCCACAAGATCCAATCCCACACAATGCAAGATTGGATTCTAAATGAGTTTCAAGGGTTAAGACAGCAAGGCTACCCTCTTTTGTAAAGAATGTGGATAGAATGATTAAGCTAGGAATGCATGAAAAGTAAGAAAGATTCGCTTATAAATAGAGAAAGAAATATAGGATGAAGCTGCGGACCTGGAATTAGCAGTAAAATGTCGAGACGGCGCTGTCCTACAAATTTGAGCGAAAGTTGACAGGACGATGGCGCCCGGTGTGCACACGGTCCTCCGAAAAATCCGCAAAACGAAGGGGGATCGGTTCATCTCTACACAAGGATTCCAGATCTTCAATTTCAGTCGCATACCTGCAACCTACACATAGAAAAGCGAAGACGATTGGGGGGTTAGGGATTAGGGTTTTGCCCTTAGGTCAAACCCCGGTTTTGGAATTAACCAAGAAATGAGAAATGTTGTAAATGTAAATGTTTGTAATGTAAAACAAGTACTAGTACCTTGTTGTAAGAATGTTTGTATCCTTACATGCGAAGGTGTAGATGTTGTTGTATGTTGTATGTTGTATGTTGTATATTGTATGTGATCTCCTCTTCAATGGTTGAATCCTTGTCTTGAATGCAACACTTAGCCTTGAATGGAGACTTAGAATGATCAATTGCTTGAAGGAATGTTTGAATGCTTGAATGTTTGAATGTTTGAGTATCGCTTCCACCTTTTTCCCTCTTTTTAAAATGGGAGAGGAAATGCAGTTTATATACTTGTCAATTAGGGTTGATAGACTGATTTTTCTGACCTTGGGCCGACAAGGAAAGAGTATTTTCCAATTTGCAAACATAAAGACCCGAAGCCCCATAGGAGACCGGGCCCAAAATAGGGCCAGGGACCAGGGTGCTGGGCGCCATGGTCCTGGGGGACCAAGGCGCTGGACGCTCTGGTCCCACCTCCTGAGACAGCAGGGTGCAAGGAGGGATCAAGCAGGGTGCTGGAAAAATGTAGTTTTTGATGCCATGAGCAAGTTTCGGGGTCTCCATTTAGGTTCAGTGTTGCATCGCCATTGTGAAGACCCAAATGTGGTCGAAATTGCAAGTGTCACAATTTTAGGACGCTACATTTAAAAATGTAAAGCAGAAAATCGAACCCTAGTTGCTCTCCCCTCTTCCAACTCCAAGGAGAGAGAAGGGAGATTACTAGGATTGATGATTTTCACTTAGGGGAGACTTTACATTCAAAAGAGGGGTTGAAACCCACAAGATCCAATCCCACACAATGCAAGATTGGATTCTAAATGAGTTTAAAGGGTTAAGACAGCAAGGCTAACCTCTTTTGTAAAGAATGTGGATAGAATGATTAAGCTAGGAATGCATAGAAAGTGAGAAAGATTCGCCTATAAACTGAGATAGGAACATAGGATGAAGCTGCGGACCTGCAATTAGCAGTAAAATGTCGAGACGACACTGTCCTGCAAATTTGAGCGAAAGTTGACGGGACGATGGCGCCCGGCGTGCACACGGTCCTCCGAAAAATCCGCAAAACGAAGGGGGATCTGTTCATCTTTGCACAAGGATTCCAGATCTTCAATTTCAGCCACGTACCTGCAACCTACACATAGAAAAGCGAAGACGATTGGGGGGTTAGGGATTAGGGGTTTTCCCTTAGGTCAAACCCCTGTTTTGGAATTAACCAAGAAATGAGAAATGTTGTAAATGTAAATGATTGTAATGTAAAACAAGTACTAGTACCTTGTTGTAAGAATGTTTGTATTCTTACATGCGAAGGTGTAGATGTTGTTGTATGTTGTATGTTGTATGTGATATGTGATCTCCTCTTCAATGGTTGAATCCTTGTCTTGAATGCAACACTTAGCCTTGAATGGAGACTTAGAATGATCAATTGCTTGAAGGAATGCTTGAATGCTTGAATGCTTGAATGTTTGAGTATCGCTTCCGCCTTTTTTCCATCTTTTTCATCCTACCAAAATGGGAGAGGAAATGTAGTTTATATACTTGTCAATTAGGGTTGATAGACTGATTTTTCCAACCTTGGGCTGACAAAGAAAGAGTATTTTCCAATTTGCAAACAAAAAGACCCGAAGCCCCAAAAGAGATCGGGCCCAAAATAGGGCCAGGGACCAGGGCGTTGGGCACCATGGTCCTGGGGGACTAGGGCACTAGGCGCTTTGGTCCTGAAGGACCAGGGCGCTGGGTGCTTTGGTCCCACCTCCCGGGACAGCAGGGTGCAAGGAGGGATCAGGAAAGGTGCTGGAAAAATGCAGTTTTTGATGCCATGAGCAAGTTTCAGGGTCTCCATTCAGGTTCCGTGTTGCGTTGCCATCGTGAAGACCAAAATGCAGTCGAAATTGCAAGTGTCACAATTTTAGGACGCTACATTTAGCCCCCACTTTAGTGGGAGTATAAGCATACGCTCATACTTCCGATAAAGTACAAGGAAACAACATTGAAAGACTTTCACCACATCAAGGAGGCAAGACACACCAAGCCCCCAGTGGACTAAGGATCTTACAACTTCGATTGACAAAGTAAAAGGGAAGATCACAAGGAAGAACCATGACTATCAGTAGTAAGGTTCCCTCACTATGAGTCATGCAAGAGAAATACCAAAAAAATTTCAAGGCAAAGCTAAGCTCGCCAAGAGATTTTCAAGTATCCTGAAGGGATAGACGGGGTGTATGCCCCCCTACGTTAAAGCGATCACACACGCCTCAATGGGGGTGATTGCTTTAAGGTAGTGATACACATAAGAAATGAGAAGGGAAAGGAGCATGTTATCACAAAGATTTAGCCCCCAAGTGTGAGATAAACCCAAGGATAATAGACACAAAACACAAAGCACAAGGTGACTTCGCTTTCCTCGGGGTCAGTATGCTGTATGATAAGTCATGTATATATATCATATGTATGTATGCATAATTGTTCTTCATTCCCCAATCAAGGAAGGTCACCTAGAAGAAGGGAACACATGTGTCTTTTGAGTCAACATGAGAGAGACCAAAAGAGATCTCAATGCTTTGCATCGTCCTCAAGTAGACAACACTAAGGACAACGAATAGAAGAATGAAAATAACACATAGAAGAATTAACAAAAGAGAGGAGGAGAGAATCTGCTATGCTAATGAAACTAGTCTAGCATGTCATCTACCCCCCGATCTTGCTGATCAATGTTTCGGGAAGGCAGGGAACACACTAGAGGAAGAACATCCAACACAGTAGATGGAGCTATAACAAGATCCAAACCAGGGCTATGTTCATGTTCCAAGCCATGTTGTTCTTGTCTAGGAGCTAGGATAAGTGCTTTAGAAAATTCGTTAGATAAATGGTTATCAATATCAACAAGTTCATATTCACTATCAGAATGAAGAGAAGTAACATTTTCATTATGAATAACATTTTCATCTATATCATCATCAAGATTTATAAAAATAGGATCTTTAACTCGCACAGGATCAAGATCATTATGTATCTTATGTTTAGGAGATTTCGGCTCAATTTCTGATTGAGGAGAAAATGGAATAATGCTTGTTGAAGGTGTTTTTGGAGATTGTAAAGTTTCAGAAGTAGCTGCTTGAGCTCTAAGATGATGCTTTCATCGGCGTTCACATGCAGAATGATTTCGTCTTGTCTTAGTAGGAAGTGGAGAAAATTGAGGAGGAGGAATGTTCTCATCCTTATTACTTGGGTGTTTAGGTTGCGGTTTCTTAGGTTGGATAATAGGAGAAGAGGAAGGTCTCTTCTCTCTATAAAAAGAAGGAGGAGGAACTGCTCCATATAAAGGAGGAATATTTGGTTTAGGAAGGAGACCAAGTCCATCATGACGAGGAGGTATAGGTCTTCTTTTAGAAAGTTTATTAGACATAGACATAGTCACATCCATAGGAATGGGTTGGGAATCTTCTTGAGGAAAGACATTAGTTTTATCTTTCAAAGGAAGAACTTCCTTCTCAAGAACGATAGGAATATCAAGTTTGGGTGTTCTAGGTTCACTTAGAGATAGGATCATATCTATTTTCCACTTTTGATAAGATTTGAAAAGATGATCACTTCGCGGAGGAAGGGATTGGAATTGTTTAGGCCAAAAATAATCAATAGGAACACTAGAAGTTCTTTCAGCTAGTTTAAAGAGACTATGATTGACAGTAAGAACTTCACCATTATGGGGAAATTTCAAACACTTATGAATAGGAGAAGCAATAGCTTTCATGGAAGATAGCCAAGGATAGCCAAGCTTCACACGAAATTGTTCGGATGAAGGAATAATAGCAAAGTTTGCATCAAGGGATTTGTTATGGACTTCAATAGGTAATGTAATAGAACCAATTGCAGGAGAAGAAAATGCATCAAATAATTTCACAATCACATCTGTTTTGTCATAGATCACTTGATTCAATTGCAAAGTAAAAAGAAATTGTTCAGTAATAACATTAACCATGCACGAAGGATTCTCTCTTACAAGAGGTGTAAGTCCTTGACTACAACCTCTTTTGCACTTGGTAAAATACATCCATAATGAATTCACTCTCCCAATTGGGTTAAAAAGAGCGTCATCCTTCATTAAGAATCACTTTCACCTCACAAAAAGGAAGTATTGCATTCTTATTCTCTTCTTTGTCTTATTCTAGAAGATGTTATATTTGTCTAAGACAATTCCTCTCGAGGACAGGTGTCTTTTGTACAAAGATCTCTTCTCCTCTAAGGATCTCCTTTACACATACTACAAGATATCCCTTTTCAACTATCTTATCCTTGCTTAAAGAGTGCAAAACTCTCTTGCTTGGATCTATGACATTGTTGCATTTTTGGGGTATCTTCTTTTGTGATGAAGGTAGGTATCTTTGTTCTACTTTGCTTATGACATAAACATTACACTTTTTGAGCAATGGGTCATTCTTGGAACTAGAGCACAGACTCTTAGAGCAAGATGTCATGCTTTTTTACTATACATATACAGGTTGTAGCATACTCGGGCATAGACTCCTATGAGGTGCTTCTAACCTCCCTTACACACACATGCACGAGGTTGAGTGGAACTAGCGGCATAAGGCTAGACTTTCTCACTCCCCTCCCTTACATGGATCACCTAGATAGACTCTAGGGGCTAGTTTTCCATGTCCTTTTCCCATGGATCACCTAGACAAGATCTAGGGGCGAGAAGTCCATGTTTTCTCTCTCACTATTCTTCTCATGGATCACCAATGTGTGTATTCATGCTTTTTTCCTTTCTTTTCTTCTCTTTGCATTTTGTTTCCATTTACATCCTTCATCTTGTGTTAGAAAACTCTTAAATCCTCACACTCTTTGTTATGTTGGAATTGAGATTTAGTCCTCTTTCTTACCAAATGATTCTCCATTAGTTTTTGATCTCATATCAAATCTTCTTGTGAGCATTTGTCATCAATATTCTTTAACAATTCGAAGTGGTAAACATGATACCCTGTTTCAACTCACTAAAATTAGCAAGCCGAAACAGGGGGGGGCATATAGCTACCCTCGAATTTTCATCACCTTCCTTAGTAAGCATTAGGTGATTTTGTGATCTAACACGTGTGTTTTGTAGGGTGCGGTTCCTAACTGTGTACTGCAGATACTGCTGGGGGCTTCGTCTGACAACTTATGGATATATCCTTTTTCAAATAATGTTTGCTTTTATGTACTTTAGCTTGCATATGCACGTAGTGTTCATATGACCGCTAAAGTGGGGGCTAAATGTAGCGTCGTAAATTGTATGCACTTGCTAGGGTGGTACAATTTCACACCTAGTTTAGCACCCGCCTTGGCGCATTTTGCATTTTGCATTGCATTTCCCCTTTAGCACTTAATTAGGTCTAAGGTTCTATTTTTATCATCTCCCATATCATAAAATTGGGCCCTTTTCATTAAAGTGTGCTCCTTTCATTTTATTCTTCCAATACATCATTTAATCAAAAACCCTGATTAGGTCCTGTTTCAAACTTGGGGGCTTGATTTCGGGGGTCAAAACATCTCAAAATCACTTGTAACTTCGGGATTCTCTCTAAAATCATCATATCTGACAGCCCTGAAAATTTGGTGAGAAGTTGTCAAGACCATGGCACCCGGAGTGCACATTGTCCCGGACATTTTTCCCAAAATTTTAGGAGCACGATCCAATCATAAAATAAAGCTTAACCCTAAAAAATTTGTGGGAGATTCAATCTCTAGGTCGGCCAAAAGTTGAAATTAAGACCTAGGGTTTCATATATAAGAGCTCTCTTTCTTCATTTGAAAGGATTCAGATTTTGGCTTTTAGGGACCTTCTATGCAGCGAAAGAGTAGATCTTTGAAGACTTCAACAATATTCAACATCCTTCTATCAAGCATTTATCAATTTCATTCATCCATTTAGGGCTTGGAAGACATTGAAGGACAATAGGAGATTACCGACTGAAGATTGGCTTGTACTCCTCCCTTGAGGGTTGGGTATGATTTCATGTTGTTTTCATGTCTTTGCATAAGCTTCAATATATCCTTTATTCATGCTTTAGATCACTTTGCATCTTGATTTAGAGCATTTACATTATCATTTACAAGCAATTAGGGTTTACTTTCTAGGTTGCTCTAGTTTGCTTTCTTGCATTTTAGGACCTTGCACACACACTAGGTCTGCACACACAATACATTTTACAATACAATTTGGCTATTCGTGGAGGTGGAAATCACCGAAGTGGGGGTTTGACTAAGGCAAAACCCTATATAGCCACCCAAACACCTTTTCAGATATAAGTGCAGGTTTTAGGACTCGGACGACGCCACAAGTTACAGATCCGGAAGAAACAGACAAAGACCAAACAACACACTAAGTTTCAGAGCAAAAGACCAGGACAGGGGCGTGGGGCGCCCTGGTCCCTGGGATAGGGGCGCTGGGTGCCCTATTCCTCCTGACAGATAGCATTTTCAGTATTTTTGATAGCTTTTCTAGAGTGCAAAACAACAGTTTCCGGAGCAGTTTCAGGGGCAGAATTAGCACAGTGGCACCCGCGTCCCCGTCCCAAACATTTTCATTCATATTTTAACACCAGGTATGCATTTACATTCTTGTCTTGTCCTTGTGTTTATAGCTTTCCATCATTTAAGTTCAATTCTGTAATCTTGTTATTAGTTCATACTTGCACTTTGGGGTTAGGGATTGAACTTGCATCATTTTATCTTTCAATTGCAACAAAGGAATAGAAATCCTAATAGGTATCCCGTGGCTCTCTCTTCCACAAAAAGAAGTAGCCAATTGTGTGATACCTCTAGGCTCTTTCGTATTCTGCAAGTGTGTGGTTGAAAGTGAGATTAGGGCATGTTTGCTTAGTGTCACTTTTTCCCCTACACGAATTTTGGTCTCTGTCTGCTTCTTCCAGATCTGTAACTTGCGGCGTTGTCCGAGTCCTGAAACCTGCACTTATATCTGAAAATGTGTAGGGGAAAAAGTGACACTAAGCAAACATCCCCTAATCTCACTTTCAACCACACACTTGCGGAATACGAAAGAGCCTAGAGATATCACACAATTGGCTACTTCTTTTTGTGGAAGAGAGATCCAGGTATAGTAGGTTTCTATTCCTTCATTGAAATTGAAAGATAAAATGATGCAAGTTCAAGTCCTAGTTCCAAAATGTGAGTATGAACTAATAACCAGATTGCAGAATCGAGATTAAACAATGAACAACTGTAAATACAAGGATGAAATAAGAATGCAGATGTGTACCTGGAGTCAAAATCGGACTGAAAATGTTTGTGACGAGGGCGTGGGTGCCACTGTCCTGATTCTGTCTCGAAAACTGCATCGGAAACTACTGTTTTGCACTCTGGAACATTATCGGAAATGTTGTCTGTCCGGAGGACCAGGGTGCCCAGCACCTCTGTCCCAGGGACCAGGGCACCCAGTGCCCCTGTCTTAGTCTTTTGCTCTGCAATTTGATGTGGAGTGCTGTCTCGACCTGGTCTTCCCGGATCTGTCACCTGCGGTGTCATCCGAGTCCCGAAACCTGCACTTATATCTGAAAATGGTATGGGCGGCTATATAGGGTTTTGCCTTAGCCAAACCCCTGCTTTGGTGATTTCCACCTCCACAAATAGCCAAGTTGTTTTGTAAAATGTATTGTGTGTGCAGACCTAGTGTGTGTGCAAGGTCCTAAAATGCAAGAAAGCAAACTAGAGCAACCTAGAAAGTAAACCCTAATTGCCTGTAAATGACAATGTAAATGCTCTAAATCAAGGTGCAAAGTGATCTAAAGCATGAATAAATGATATATTGAAGCTTATGCAAAGACATGAAAATAACATGAAATCGTACCCAACCCTCAAGGGAGGGGTACAAGCCAATCTTCAGTCGGTAATCTCCTATTGCTCTTCAATGCCTTCCAAGCCCTAAGTGGATGAATGAATTTGATAAGTGCTTGATAGAGGGATGTTGAATGTTGTTGAAGTCTTCAAAGAACTGCTCTTTCACTGCATATGAGGTTCCTGAAAATAAAAATCGGATCCCTTCAAATGAAGAAAGAGAGCTCTTACGTAGGAAACCCTAGATCGTAATTTCGTCTTTTGGCTGACCTAGAGATTTAATTTCCCACCAATTTCTTGGGGTTAAGCTTTATTTTGTGATTGGATTGTGCTCCCAAAATTTCGGGAAAAATGTTCGGGACCATGTGCACTCCGGGTGCCACGGTCCCAACAACTTTTCACCAAATTTTCAGGGCCATCGGATATGATGATTTTAGAGAAAATCCTGAAGTTACAGGTGATTTTGAGATGTTTTGACCCCGAAACCAAGCCCCCAAGTTCAAAATAGGACTTAATTAGGGTTTTTGATTGAGTGATGTATTGGAGGAATAAAATGAAAAGGGCACGCTTTAACGAAAGGGCCCAACTTTATGATGTAGAAGATGATGAAATAGAACCTTAGACCTAATTAAATTGATTAATTAAGTGCTAAAGGAGAAATGCAATGCAAAATGTAAAATGCACTAAGGTGGGTGCTAAACTAGGTGTGAAATTGTACCACCCTAGCGAGTGCGTACAATTTACGATGCTACATTTAGCCCCCACTTTAGCGGTCATATGAGTACTACGTGCATATGCAAGCTAAAGTACAGAAAAGTAAATATCATTTGAAAAAGGATATATCCATAAGTTGTCGGACGAAGCCCCCAGCGGTATCTATAGTACATAGTTAGGAACCGCACCCTACAAAACACACATTAGATCACAAAATCACCTAATGCTTACTAAGGAAAGTGATGAAATTTGTGAGTAGCTATATGCCCCCCCCTGTTTCGACTTGCTTATTAGGGAGGTGAAACAGGGTAGCATGTTTACTTACGACAAATTATGTAAGAGAGTATTGATGAGGGACATTCACTAAATAGGCTTCATCAGAGCACTTTTTGGAACATACCGAGAGTAGGGGAATGAAAATACAATTCCGATGCAACAAACGGCTTGAAAATCACATCTCCCAAACCCAAGTTATGATAAAATGAATGATAGAGGAAAATTAGGGTTTCAAAAGTAAAGATAAAGAAATGAAAGTATATACTTTGAAAGTGACATTTGCATTTGTCACTTTGTTGATTTTTGAATATTGTTCATTGCAGTGGAGCCCACAGAGCCATCATCATGCCTTCACGATGACCGGAGCGTCCCACGAGGATTGAGATCCTGCACCAGGCTGTGATTGACGACGAGCCACTAGACGAGGTGAGTTGACTGAACGTTTGACTTTTGATTTTCTACATTTTGACTTTTCTGTGATCGTTTGCGGGCCCTGAAGTCTAACCCAGGCCCCACCCAGGGCGCCATGGTCCCTGTGGGGCACCCTGGTCCCCCCAGGGTGCCATGGTCCCTGACAGGGTGCCATGTTCCCAATCAGGGCTTGGCGAGGGGTTTCAAGGTTGGCATACGATGTTTGACAGTTTGCATGAGCGATTTTGATGATTGAGTACTGATTACGGTTATGTTTTTGTGTTGCAGGGTCTCCCATACATGAGAGAGCATATGGCTGGACATATTCTTCGCAGTTTGCGAGATCAGATTCCACGGCTGACTCAGGTAGAGAGAGACACATTGTCGATCATGGGATTATGGTATGTGATCCTCATGCCAGCCATTCGGTTCCATCTTGCGATGCTGATGGCATTGATGGAGCGATGGGATGCTGACACATGCACATTTCATCTTCCAGTAGGGGAGCTGACAGTTACACTCGAGGATGTGTATCGTATACTTCATCTTCCTATTAGAGGAGCGACTGTTACATACGCGACCGATCGGTCAGTGGAGGATCATCAAAGAGAGCAAGTATATTGCATAGGGAGAGTCATGCCGAGCGAGATGAGAGGTCACATCATGGTCAGCTAGCTCTTACATCCTACAGGGGAGGTACCCCTTCTGAGATGCCTTATGATCACCATCATAGCACTAGCCGTCTGCCCTAATGGGCGAGGTACGCACATGCATGGGGGTCTCACATGGTGCATCAGAGCTATGGAGAGACACATGAGAGTGTATGCTTGGGGTCAGAGTATGCTTGCACATCTCTATCACGACCTTGAGGAGTATGTATTTGGATAGGGTTGCAGTTTGATGACATGCACACTTCTGTAGGTGTGGATTTTAGAGCACTTCACATGCACCAGGCCTGTTGGCTTTCCGCTGAGTATGGCTAGCGAGTGACCTAGGGTGTTTGCTTATCCACTTACCAGCGAGTGGAGATTTCAAGATTTGTTATATTGGAGAGTGATTTTTGATAGATTGACAACCGAGGTGACAGTGTGGAGACCCTACCTGCGGATGCACAGATGGGATGGGATGGAGAGACAGTTAGCATGCTTACAGAGGAACCACCTACTGCGGGGATGATATTCACACATCATAGTCCCTTTCTACTTTGACCGAGTACGGAGGCAGTTCGGGCTAGAGCAGTGTGTTCCAGCCGATGTGCCCATCTATACTCGACACTCACGAGTCCTTCCCAGACCTAGAGCAGTAGCGAGACTGACGATAGACGACATCGAGACTACAGATATAGAGGGATCTGATTAGGATGTAGTCACTGATTACTCCGCAGAGCCTGCTGCACAGCGCAGGTATGTCTCATGGTTTATGAGATCATATATAGGTCCTATCTTTCCACCAGATCACCCAATAGGCCATCCAGGCCCATGGAGACATGGAGACCGAGATGAGGACCAGGGATCCAGGTCAAAGGAGCCAGAGGAGGGAGAAGGTCATGAGGAGGTAGGAGATCTTGATCCACCTATAGGAGATTAGCCTAGTGCTGAGGAGGAGGAGGAGGAGGACTAAAGATAGAGATGAGGAGAACGAGGATGCAGGTGAGGATGTGGATGAGGAGGAGGATGATGATGAGGATGATGAGGAGGAGGAGGAGGATAGAGAAGATGAGGAGGAGTCGGATGCAGATCGCCACCATTCAGGAGATGATACCATAGCTCTGGATCCTCCTCTTATTCCCCAACAGGGGGAACATGAGGCGATACGGAGACCTGTTCCTAGTACCATCCAGCCTACACCCATCGTGTACAGATTATTCGAGCGAGGGGAGCCTAGTAGTTCCTAGTCACAGATGTTACCATATCATGATCCCTACTGGCGTGAGGGAGATCCAGGTATAGTAGGTTTATATTGATTGATTAATGTTTTGATGATATAGAATGGTACTAATACAAAAATCTATTCTACTGCCACAGCTAATGTGTAGGAGTGGTGTTCCTTGATTCAGTAGGCAGTGACAGACATTTCCATGATAGCACAGATCCCTAGTTCCTCATAGATTGCTTATAGGCCTCAGGGGAATGCGGGTCGGCATGAGGACTTTTTTTCCCCATTCTGAGTATAGGTAGACATATGGAGGGAGAGAGAGAGAGTCCTATCAGAGGACCTTTAGCGGGTGTGGCGAGATCTAGCAGTAGCTCAGGCCGAGGCTACCACCTATCGCGCGATCCTTATGGATAGGGATCGTAGGAGTTCCTCTTGGAGTCACTCACGGTCTGTATCGCGCTACACACCCATGGGTCCACCTTCATGGCCAGATCAGGAGGGAGCGTCTAGTTGACATTCTCCAGCCACTAGTCCTAGGGATAGGAGATGATTTTATGATGTAGGAGAGGTCACATTTTGGATGTATAGTGACCTATATTTGTATATGATCCACATATATATATGTATATATACATGCTTCTCTTTTGTCTCAAATGTGTTATCTTTAATGCTTACAACAATGTATATTTTGCTTTGATTAAATCTAATACATTTGGTAAATGTAAATGTATGTTCAGAATTTAATTTCCATGTGATTGATTTCTCAATGCTCCATGATTAAATGGATACATGTGTGACTTAATTAAAATATTTAATCAAGTACTACATTGATGATAGGGAAGAGATATGCATTAAGTCTAAGAATCATATAACTAATGTGATTTAATTTTGAACTTAAACACAACATGATATGATTCTACTTAACACATAAAGACACTATATAATATGCTAGCATAATGGAAATGTAAATCTTTTACAATTTACATAAATGAATTCAAGACAAACTATAAAGTAAGGAGACACGCTTGTCAAGAACGAAGCAATATAGATTCAACACCATAACATTTAATTCTATTTTGCTCTAATTAGGAGATACTAACATATTACCCAATGTTGAAGAACTGAAAAGAAGATAAATAAGGAATGAAGAATTAAGCATAATATCTACGCAAGTGCAAAGCATTGATAGGTTCTTTAAGAGGCATACCATCTACATCCGCTATTTTGTAAGCACCTGATCCATAATCCTCAATAACGATATATGGTCCAAGCCAATTAGGACTAAATTTTCCCTTTTCTATAGGTAAGGCATTCACATTGCGCTGATTCTCATAGAGGACTAGGTCACCTACTGAGAAGGAACATTGAATAACCTTATCATTATAGCTTTGTTGTAGAGTTTTGTGATACGCTTGAATATGCTCAAGAGCGTTTATATGTTGTTCATCAAGCATCTCAAGCTATTGAAGTCGTTGTTCTCTATAAGAGTCATCATCTACTATACCTTTGAGAGAAACCCTAAGTGATGGAATCTCTAACTCTAAGAGCATAATAGCGTCAGCACCATAAACAAGATTATAAGGAGTAGTTCCCATAGCAATTCGTACACTCATTCGGTAGGCCCAAAGAGCATAGATTAGTTGGTTACTCCAATCCTTACCATGCTTATTCACGGTTTTGCAAAGAATTTGTTCAATTATTTTATTGGATGATTCGGCTTGACCATTTGACTGAGGATAGTATGGTGTAGAAAATTGATGTTTGATATGATACTTCTCAAGGAATTTCTTCACGTCCTTGTTCTTAAATGATGTCCCATTATCTGAGATTATAGTGGAAGGTATCCCGAATCGAGAAATGATGTTTTCTAAAAGAAATTGACAAATCACTTCAGCAGTAGTGGAGCGAAGGGGAATAGCTTCTACCCACTTCGTAAAGTAATCTATTGCGGTTATAATGAAGGTGTGTCCTTGAGATGAAGGAGGAGAGATTTTACCAATAAGATCCAGACCCCATGCGGAGAAAGGCCAAGAAGCTACTTGAGAATGAAGTTCTTGGGCAGGAGCATGAATCAGATTATTATGTTGTTGACATTGATGACATTTCTTAACAAATGAAAAAGAATCCTTTTGCATAGTTTGCCAATAATATCCCATACGAAGAAATCTATGAACCAAGGATTTGCCTCCAAAATGCCCCCCACAGGCACCTGAATGTGCCTCTTCAAGAGCAACAGGGATTTCCGATTTGTTAAGATAGTGAAGGAGAAGACCATCATAACCCCTTCGGTAAAGAACATTAGAAAGAATGATATATCTAGCAGACAGCTTGCGAATTCTAGCCCTAGTGTTCCTATTAGCGGAATCAGGAAAGGTACCATCTATTAAATATCTTACGATATGCGAGTACCATTCATCTGAGTCTATAAAGTCACAACATGTTACCAGACTAGAATCATCTACAATAGCTAGAGAAATAAGGTTGTGAATAACAAATTTAAGATCAACCATAGGGTCCTCTAAAGACACAAGAGAAGCCACACATGCCATTGCATCCGCATGTCGATTATCTTTTCGAGGAACGGGTTCCATGGTATAAGAATCAAAATTTTGTAATAAAGAGATAGCAAGGTCTTTATATTGTGATAATTTGTCTTGTTTCGCTCGATATATTCCTGTTACTTGTCTTATAATCAATTGCAAATCTCCATAGATATGTATGTGTTTTATGTTCAGAGCTAAGGCTACTTTTATTCCCGCTATAAGAGCCTCATACTGAGCAATGTTATTGGTACACAGGAAATTTAGACGATAGGATAAGGGAATAGATTTCCTTGTAGGAGAAATCAAAACAACACCTGCCCCCGATCCCGTACGACACTTAGAGCCATCAAAGTATAACTCCCAAGTTTCATCTTTCTCTATAGAAAAAATGAAGTCATCGGGAAAAGACTCAAGGTTAGGGAAGGAGAAAGGTGAAGGGGCCTCAACTAAGTGATCGGTCAACGCTTGTCCTTTAATTTCTCTTTGTGAAACAAATTTAAGGTCAAATTCAGTTAACATCATAACCCACTTAGCTAGGTGTCCTAATAAATTAGTTTTAGAGAAAAGATGCTTCAAAGGATCAAACTTTACCATGACGTGGACTTCTGAATTTAAAAGATAATGTCTCAATTTTTGAGTTGCAAACACCAAGGCCAAGCATTGTCTTTCTATCGCAGAATATCGGGTCTCATAATCGAGTAAGGTATGACTTATGTAATAAACTGGACATTCCTTACCATCTTTATCATGTTGTGCCAACAACGCTGCGAGAGCATGAGAAGAAGCAGCTGTATACAGAAGGAAGGGTTTAGAAGGTTTGGCAGGTTGAAGAATAGGAGGACTAGCCAAATACACTTTTAAATCTTCAAATGCTTGCTGACAATCTTCATTCCATTGAAAAGTGATATCCTTTTTAAGAAGTTGAGTAAAAGGAAAGGTACGATCTGCAAGTTGAGACACGAACCTACCAATGGCTTGAATCTTTCCTTGTAAGCTTTTAAGTTGAGACACATTTCTAGGAGGTGGCATGTTGACAATAGCATCTATTTTCTTAGTGTCCACCTCAATCCCACGATGCGAAACTATGAATCCTAATAGTTTTCCACTATCCACACCAAAAACACATTTTCGGGGATTCAAGCGCATGTGATATTTATGAATTCTTTCAAACATTTGACGAAGGATTTTAATATGATCCATACGAAGAATAGATTTGGCTACAATATCATCAACATAATCCTCTAAAATCTTATGCATATAATCATGAAAGATAAGGGTCATCGCTTGTTGATAAGTTGCACCGGCATTTTTAAGTCCAAAAGGCATCATTATCCAACAAAACGTACCCCAAGGAGTGGTGAAAGTAGTTTTGAATTGATCTTGAGGGTTATTAAAAATTTGATTGTATCCTGAAAAACCATCCATGAAGGATAACAAGGCATGTCCTGCCGTAGAATCAACTATCATGTCAATGTTTGGAAGAGGAAAATCATCTTTTAAAGAAGCCTTATTTAGATCCTGAAAGTCGGTACACATTCTTATTTTGTTGTCTAGTTTAGCCACAGCGACAATATTTGAAATCCATGGGGAATAGTCAATAGGGCGGATAAATCCAGCCTCCGATAACTTTTCAATCTCAGCCTTAACAAGCAGAGCCACCTTGGGTTTCATTTTTTGAATCTTTTGTTTCACGGGCTTAGCATCAGAAACTAAGACAATATTATGAGTAACAATCTTAGGATCTATACCAGGCATGTCAAAGTATGTCCAAGCAAAGATCTCAGGGAATTCATGCAATAAATCTTCATATTGCTTTTGTTCCTCTTCATCCAAACATTTTCCAATTTTAATAACTTTCTCTTTATTGCAAGGATCCATCTTAACATCAGTGGTGTCGCTTATGAGAAGATTACTTTGTTGAGGAGTATCCTTTAACTGAGGGAATTCTTTCACAATCTCATCATTATCAATCTCTTTTCCAAAATAGGCTTCAGTGTTCAAACAATAAGGGAGTCCCCTATTGTGATGATAACGAGGAAGAGTGTCATAGGCTCCCAAAAACTCAACTAAAGCATCGTCGGTAGGGAAGACATCCAAAGCACAGTCACCCAAAGGATCCCCATCAACATACTCAGGGTGTTGCATTGATAGAGATGTAGAAATAGTATTAACACTAATGCATGGTCTTTTAGAAGCTTTAGTACGTTTGCAGGGATTATAGCCAAGTCCAAAGGCATAATTGTGAAAATTAGTCTCTAGAGGAACTTTTATCCCTTGTTCATGAGCACCACAACCATTTCCATGATACCCATGCTTAGCAAAAATGTGAAAACCATGACCATAACGATCAGCCATTTTAGGAAGAGAAGGTGGTTTTTCATAAGACAAAGAATCAAACTCTTCATAATTAGAGGTGTGAGGAGAAGAAGTTTGAGAAGCGGCCACAAAATTATTACTCATAGGTTTAGGTAAGATTGATTGATTTTTAGCTTCTTCCTTCTTTTCAACTTTAAGCTCTCTAGAAGGAACCTTATATTCACCCACAAAGGCGGGATTAAAATCAAGAGATCCCCAATCGTCTTCTTCGCGGATCTTTTCAGGATCAAAATCCTTCTTATGTGTAGTTTCAAGTCGAGAAGAAGCTTTTTCAGGAGCTCCAGACTCATCCAAAGAATTTTGATCATTGGAGAGCGAGGATTCATCGATAGGTTTCTTGTTTAAAGAGTCATCACTAGACGAGGATGGCTTAGAAGAACCCCCTTTGGAAGTAGATGTTTGTAGACAAGCTTGAAAATTAGTATCACCTATCAAAGTATATGTCTTATTGTTATAGATGAATTTAACTTGTCTATGCAATGTAGAGGGGACAGCTTGCATGCTATGAATCCAAGGCCTCCCTAATAACAAGTTATATGTTAAATTTCCCGACATAACATGGATAGGAGTAGGCAAAGTAACAGGTCCTACTGTGAGGGGTAAAGTGATGATACCTAATGAAGTCTTAGCCACATTGTCAAAGCCACGAATGGGACGAGAGTCAGGCTCAATAAGAGACATATCCACATTCATCTTATGCAATAGATTAATGCTACACACATTAAGGCCAGAGCCATTATCTACTAGTGTTCATCTTATAGTAGTGTCTTTCATGATAACCACAATCATCAAGGGATCATATTGTTGTTGAATTTCACTAGTTGGCAACTCATCTTGGGTAAACACAATTTGAGCTTTAGGATTCATCACAGAGTTAACCAAAGATGCTATATTACTAGATGTATTCGGTGGAGGAACATTCAAATCTTTCAAGGCATCTTGTAACATTCCATGATGAGTGGAAGAGGTTTGAATCAAATCCCAAAGGGATATCTTAGCAGGGGTAGCTTTAAGTTGTTCTATGAGATCATATTCCTTACCCATCACTTGTGAGATATGGGGAGCTTGTGGAAGAATTGGTTGAGGATTAGGAAGAGAAACTGGAATAACAGGAGGAGGATTAGGTTGCCTATTATTTCTGGTGTGATAAGTATGGGCAACCACATGATAACTCTCTCTAGTTATTTGCTTGGCATAACTATAAGGACTTATAGGTTTTCTTCCTTGCACGATGATGATTGGTTTATTCGGGGTATGAAAGGAATCATGATCATACCCTCCTTGGACAATAAGGAGAGGTGATTTAGGAACTTGAAAGGTAGGAGAAGGATAAACACCTTGGACTTCAAAAAGAGGCTTGTTATGTTCATTCAATTTTATCATGTTAACCAATTTAGAAGTCTTGTTCTTGTTTAAAGATTTTGATAAAGCCATAAAGTCATCAAGAGCATCATCCAACAAAGCATGATCATATCGATTAAAAGGTTTGTCTTTTGATTCAAAAGGAGACATCTCCTCATAGAGGGGATTATTGAAAACAACCATGTTACTAGATTCAGCAGAAGAGTTGATAGGAATGTATCCTTGAGAGGAATCATTCGACTTATCTTTCTCATCACACCTAAATGGCATAGTAACAAGGTTTATGAGATTTTGGTAAAATGAAGGTTTGGCATCTTTAGGGTTTAAAAAATCATCTAAAGCTTCATCTAATTCGTCTTGGCTATACTTATAATAATCATCGAAAGCATGAACATTTTGCAAATAAAAATCTGACATTTTGAAATAAAGGTTGCATAAAATTTAAACACACAATGCAAAGAAACACACTCCCTTTTTTTTTTTTCCTTTTTAATGAAAATGAAATGAAAACACACTAAATCTAGATCTAGACCTAACAAATGTAATGCAAGAGGAAGCAATGATAGATTCACGTCGGGAGACTTTACATTCAAAAGAGGGGTTGAAACCCACAAGATCCAATGCCACACAATGCAAGATTGGATTCTAAATGAGTTTCAAGGGTTAAGATAGCAAGGCTACCCTCTTTTGTAAAGAATGTGGATAGAATGATTAAGCTAGGAATGCATGAAAAGTAAGAAAGATTCGCTTATAAACAGAGATAGGAATATAGGATGAAGCTGCGGACCTGGAATTAGCAGTAAAATGTTGAGATGGCGCTGTCCTGCAAATTTGAGCAAAAGTTGATGGGACGATGGCGCCCGACGTGCACACGGTCCTCCGAAAAATCCGCGAAATGAAGGGGGATCGGTTTGACTCTGCACAAGGATTCCAGATCTTCAATTTCAGTCGCGTACCTGCAAGCTACACACAGAAAAGAGAAGACGATTGGGGGGTTAGGGATTAGGGGTTTGCCCTTAGGTCAAAACCCGGTTTTGGAATTAACCAAGAAATGAGAAATGCTGTAAATGTAAATGTTTGTAATGTAAAACAAGTACTAGTACCTTGTTGTAAGAATGTTTGTATTCTTACATGTGAAGGTGTAGATGTATTTGTATATTGTATGTTGTATGTTGTATGTGATCTCCTCTTCAATGGTTGAATCCTTGTCTTGAATGCAACACTTAGCCTTGAATGGAGACTTAGAATGATCAATTGCTTGAAGGAATGTTTGAATGTTTGAGTATCGCTTCCACCTTTTTCCCTCTGTTTAAAATGGGAGAGGAAATGTAGTTTATATACTTGTCAATTAGGGTTGATAGACTGATTTTTCTGACCTTGGGCTGACAAGGAAAGAGTATTTTCGAATTTGCAAACATAAAGACCCAAAGCCCCATAGGAGACCGGGCCCAAAATAGGGCCAGGGACTAGGGCGCTGGGCGCCATGGTCCTGGGGGACCATGGCGCCTAGAGGACCAGGGCGCTGGGCGCTCTGGTCCCACCTCCCGAGACAGCAGGGATCAAGCAGGGTGCTGGAAAAATGCAGTTTTTGATGCCATGAGCAAGTTTCGGGGTCTCCATTCAGGTTCAGTGTTGCGTCGCCATCGTGAAGACCCAAATGCGGTCGAAATTGCAAGTGTTGCAATTTTAGGACGCTACATTTAGCCCCCACTTTAGCAGGAGTATAAGCATACGCTCATACTTCTGGTAAAGTACAAGGAAACAACATTGAAAGCCTTTCACCACGTCAAGGAGGCAAGACACACCAAGCCCCCAGTGGACTAAGGATCTTACGACTTTGATTGATAAAGTAAAAGGGAAGATCACGAGGGAGAACCATGACTGTCAGTAGTAAGGTTCCCTCACTATGAGTCATGTAAGAAAAATACCAAAAATTTTCAAGGCAAAGCTAAGTTCGCCAAGAAATTTTCAAGTATCCTGAAGGGATAGACAGGGTGTATGCCCCCCTACGTTAAAGTGATCGCACATGCCTCAATGGGGGTGATTGCTTTAAGGTAGTGATACACATAAGAAATGAGAAGGAAAGGAGCACGTTATCACAAGGATTTAGCCCCCAAGTGTGAGATAAGCTCAAGGATAATAGATACAAAACACAAAGCACGAGGTGACTTCGCTTTCCTCGGGGTCAGTATGTTGTATGATAATTCATGTATATCATATGTATGTATGCATAATTGTTCTTCATTCCCCAATCAAGGAAGGTCACCTAGAAGAAGGGAACACATGTGTCTTTTGAGTCAACATGAGAGAGACCAAAAGAGATCTCAATGCTTTGCATCGTCCTCAAGTAGACAACACTAAGGACAACAAATAGAAGAATGAGAATAAAATATGGAAGAAGTAACAAAAGAGAGGAGAAGAGAATCTGCTATGCTAATGTAACTAGTCTAGCACGTCATCTACCCACCGATCTTGCTGATCAATGTTTCAGGAAGGTAGGGAACACGCTAGAGGAGGAACATCCAACACAGTAGATGGATCTATCACAAGATCCAAACAAGGGCTATGTTCATGTTCCAAGCCACATTGTTCTTGTCTAGGAGCTAGGATAAGTGCTTTAGAAAATTTGTTAGATAAATGGTTATCAATATCAACAAGTTCATATTCACTATCAGAAGCAAGAGAAGTAACATTTTCATCTATATCATCATCAAGATTTATAAAAATAGGATCTTTAACTCGCACAGGATCAAGACCATCATGCATCTTATGTTTAGGAGATTTTGGCTCAATTTCTGATTGAGGAGAAAATGGAATAATGCTTGTTGAAGGTGTTTTTGGAGATTGTAAAGTTTGAGAAGCAGCTGCCTGAGCTCTAAGAGGATGCTTTCATCGACGTTCACGCGCAGAATGATTTCATCTAGTCTTAGTAGGAAGTGGAGAAGATTGAGGAGGAGGAATGTTCTCATCCTTATCACTTGGGTATTTAGGTTGTGGTCTCTTAGGCTGGATAATAGAGGAAGAGGAAGGTCTCTTCTCTCTATAAAAAGGAGGAGGAACTGCTCCATATAAAGGAGGAATATTTGGTTTAGGAAGGAGACCAAGTCCCTCATGACGAGGAGGCATAGGTCTGCTTTCAAAAAGTTTATTAGGCATAGACATAGTCACATCCATAGGAATGGGTTGGGAATCTTCTTGAGGAAAGACATTAGTTTTATCTTTCAAAGGAAGAACTTCCTTCTCAAGAACGATAGGAATATCAAGTTTGGGTGTTCTAGGTTCACTTAGAGATAGGATCATATCTATTTTCCACTTGTGATAAGATTTGAAAAGATGATCACTTCGCGGAGGAAGGGATTGGTATTATTTAGGCCAAAAATAATCAATAGGAACACTAGAAGTTCTTTCAGCTGGTTTAAAGAGACTATGATTGACAGTAACAACTTCACCATTATGGGGAAATTTCAAACACTTATGAATAGGAGAAGCAATAGCTTTCATGGAAGATAGCCAAGGATAGCCAAGCTTCACATGAAATTGTTCGGATGAAGGAATAATAAAAAAGTTCACATCAAGGGATTTGTGATGG
Organism: Cryptomeria japonica; assembly: GCF_030272615.1. Lineage (NCBI taxonomy): Eukaryota > Viridiplantae > Streptophyta > Pinopsida > Cupressales > Cupressaceae > Cryptomeria > Cryptomeria japonica. Next base: position 530,711,301 of record NC_081405.1, read on the forward strand.
ACCTCAATAGGTAATGTAATAGAACCAATTGCAGGAGAAGAAAATGCATCAAATAATTTCACAACCACATCTGTTTTGTCATAGATCACTTGATTCAATTGCAAAGTAAAGAGGAATTCTTCAGTAATAACATTAACCATGCACGAAGGATCAATAAGCACTCTATGACAAGGTGTATTCTTGACTTTTGCAACTATGTATAAAGGACGATCAGGTGCCCTGATAGTTTCACTAGAATCAAATGTGATGGAAGGTTCTTTAGGGTTTTCTTGCTGCTCTACAAAGTTAATCACATTCGGAGTCATAGACACAAGACCATTAGATGAGAAAGAGGAATCATTAGTCTCAATCGCATTAGAGGTATGAGAAGGTAATGGATCAGTAAAAATCTAAAAATTTTGGTTAGGAGGAGCTACAGATGTGTTGCCTTTATCATTCACTCCTGAAACAGAGATAGTATTATTATCAATCAAATCTTGAATTTTACCCTTTAAAGAAAAACATTTTTCAGTATCATGCCAAGGTTGACGATGAAATTGATAAAAAGATTTGTTATGAAAATAGGGTGAATTAATCTTTGTAGGATCTATTTGCCTTATAGGAGGAAGAGTAAGCACATTTTGTTCCAATAGCTTATTCATAATAATATGCAATGATTCATTCAAAGGAGTATACTTTCTTTCTTTCTTGAAAAACTTAGAAATAGGAGGCACACCTGATAATACATTCACATTGTTGTTGATGATGTTTTCATTGAATTTGATGGAATCTCTATTCGGTTTAAACTTTCCAGATGGTTGTTGACTGCTATCACCCTTATCACTCAGAGCCATAGGATGTGATTGTTCCATATGACTCACAGTCAGTTGATAATTGTGAAGAGTTGCACACAACTGTTGGAAAGAAGTAAACTTAGAAAATAGGAGTTTGTCTCGAATATCTTTTTGTAAATTAGAAATAAAGATTCTTTGAATATCATTGTCAGGCACTGGAAAAGAAATTTGAGCATACAAATGCTTATATCTACCAATGAAATCAGTCACTTTTTCTTTAACACCTTGTTTACAATGCATTAAATCAATCAAAGTAACTTTAGGACTTATATTGTTTTGAAATTGTTGAATAAAAGCATTTGCAAGTTGTTCGAAAGAAGTAATAGAATAAGAAGGCAACGAGCAATACCATTGTAGGGCTTTATCTCTTAGTGTCCTAGTAAACAATTTTGCAAGCAACCTTTGGTCATAAGCAAAATCAGTACATACTGTTTGAAAAGTCTTAACATGTGTTAGAGGATCTCCTTTACCATTATAAAGCTCCAAATGCAGGATTTCAACATGTTTAGGAGGGATAGCTCGAACAATGTCAAGAGAAAGTGGGCTCGCAACATCAAATGTGGGCACACTAAACTTAGATTGATTCATAGAGGCAATTTGTTGTTGTAAAGAAGAGACAGTTTGTGCAAGATTGTTAATGGTCGCTTCAGTCGAAGAATTCATATTAGATGTGTTAGATTGAGATGGAGGTGTTATGTTATTGAAAGAAGGTAAAGAGTAAGGTGGCGGGACACTATGATAGTTAGTCATAGGAGAGGATTGGAAAAGAGGAACACTACAAGGAGGAATTGAATGGTTGAATGAATTGCCCCCTTGCATCATGTTCATTTGTGGAGATGTAATAGGGACACTCATTGAAGGAATGAATGAAGAAGTCGGATTGAATGAAGGAAGAGGGTTAATTGAAGAGGAAGGATTGCCCCCATGACTGGTGATCATAGGCGGAATGTCTTGTATAGAAGTAGCCATTATGTTTGATGTAAAAGTAGGTATGCTAGCAATAGAAGTCACCAAAGGAATAGAATGATTGACTTGAGTAGGAGGTTGTGTATAACCCAAAGTTTCAGCACAACTCTTCATAGGCATCACATTCGAATCCACAATGTGTGCAATACCACACAAAATATCAATTCCATTCTTATCACTTTGAAGCATATGTTTTAGACCCTCAATTAAAGGAAGAGCTTGACTATTGGGGTATTCTTGAGACATCCATTGTCGAAAATCGTCAAATTGGTTGTCCAATTTCGCAAGTTGTTCTACAGAAACCTCATGGAGAGCTTCTTCATCATTAGGAGGATTAGAGGAATTACCCGTGTCCTCGTTAAAAAGGCTATTCAAATTAGGTTCCGTCTCCTCGGTAATTAAACCTCGAAAAGACTTAATTCTACGACTTCGTCTAACAGGAATAGTGTAAGTAGGGCTTATTGTTGTAAAACTCATGCACTAGAGAGAGAGAGAAGATTTTGAATTTAGAGGTAGCAAATTTCAGTAAAATCAGCCAATCTTCTAGATTTAAGCTGTTAAATGCAATCATGTCAATCTCCCAAAATTTCAGAAAAAATGTCAGGGACCGTGGCGCTCGAAGTGCACACGGTCCTCGCAACTTTTTTCGAAATTTGCAGGGATGACAATTATGATGATTTTAGAGCTAATCTGAAAAAATTGAGTGATTTTACGATCTGTAGATAGGCCAAATTAAAGTTGTAATCTCAAAATTGAACCCTACCAAGATTGTTGAAAAATGCAAAATTTGAATTTTGAAAAAAGAGAGGGAAACTGAAATTTTGGATTTTATGATTTTAGAGGGAATACCAAAAGCAATGCAAGTTTTGAAATTTAAAAGTTGACTCAATTTCATGCAAAATTCAATTTTGAAAGCGGAAATCAAAGTTGTTGTAATTAAGCACTTAATTTCAAAAGTCACAAATTGCAAGAATTTGAATAAAGTACTAAAATTTCGGATGAATGCAAACACACTTTTCAGATTTAGGATAGTAAGAACACAATTTTGACACAAAATTTCAATTTCAATAATTTTTGAATGATTAGGAGCCTTAATCCAAGCAATCACTAGACCAACTTTGACTTTAATTTTGAAAGTGTTAGAATTGATAAAATCAGCAAAAATTCTGGATTTTAGCAGAAAAATACAGTAAGATCTAGCTCCTGAAATTTCGAAAAAAATGTCGGGGATGATGGCGCTCGGAGTGCACATGGTCCTCACAACTTTTTTCCAAATTTTCAGGGATGAAAGATTTTATGATTTTATTGCGGACTCCAAAGTTACAGGTGATTTGGAGATGTTTTGATCAGTGAAATTATCAGTCAAAGGTTGAATCAAGAGGGTTTCAAAAATTAGGGTTTTGACACTTAACCACTTAATTTTCAGAATTAAAGCACAAATGACAATTTGTAATAGAAGGGTAGATCTGAAACAAGCATTAACAATTAGACATTTCGCAAGCTTAATTACTGAAAAGAAAATTTAGGGTTTTTATGCAATCAACCTCTAAAATTTTGCAAAAGATCAAACACGGAAATGTAATCAAGGAATCCAATTTTCAGATATAACCATGAATAATCAGAAAGGATGTTCACGTCGGGTTCACCAAAATGTAAAGCGGAAAATCGCGAGTGAACCCTAAGTGTTCCCTCCACCACTCCAAAGGGGAAAGGGGAGGTCACTTAGGATTGTCGGTTTTCACTTAGGGGAGACTTTACATTCAAAAGAGGGGTTGAAACCCACAAGATCCAATCTCACACAATGCAAGATTGGATTCTAAATGAGTTTCAAGGGTTAAGACAACAAGGCTACCCTCTTTTGTAAAGAATGTGGATAGAATGATTAAGCTAGGAATGCATGAAAAGTGAGAAAGATTCACTTATAAACTGAGATAGGGATATAGGATGAAGCTACGGACCTGGAATTAGCAGTAAAATGTTGAGACGGCGCTGTCCAGCAAATTTGAGCGAAAGTTGATGGGACGATGGCGCCCGGCGTGCACACGATCCTCCGAAAAATCCGTGAAACGAAGGGGGATCTGTTCATCTCTGCACAAGGATTCCAGATCTTCAATTACAGTCGCGTACCTGCAACCTACACACAAAAAAGCAAAGATGATTGGGGCGTTAGGGATTAGGGGTTTGCCCTTAGGTCAAACCCCGGTTTTGGAATTAACCAAGAAATGAGAAATGCTGTAAATGTAAATGTTTGTAATGTAAAACAAGTACTAGTACCTTGTTGTAAGAATGTTTGTATTCTTACATGCGAAGGTGTAGATGTTGTTGTATGTTGTATGTTTTATGTTGTATGTGGTATGTGATCTCCTCTTCAATGGTTGAATCCTTGTCTTGAATGCAACACTTAGCCTTGAATGGAGACTTAGAATGATCAATTGCTTGAAGGAATGCTTGAATGCTTGAATGCTTGAATGTTTGAATGTTTGAGTATCATTTCCACCTTTTTTCCATCTTACCAAAATGGGAGAGGAAATGTAGTTTATATACTTGTCAATTAGGGTTGATAGACTGATTTTTCCGACCTTGGGCCGACAAGGAAAGAGTATTTTCCAATTTGCAAACATAAAGACTTGAAGCCCCATAGGAGATCGGGCCCAAAACTAGGGCCAGGGACCAGGGTGCTGGGCACCCTCGTCCTGAAGGACCAGGGCATTGGGCACTCTGGTCCCACCTCCCGGGATAGCAGGTTGCAAGGAGGGATTAGGCAGGGTGCTGGAAAAATGTAGTTTTTGATGTCGTGGACAAGTTTCGGGGTCTCCATTCAAGTTCCATGTTGCATCGCCATCATGAAGACCGAAATACAGTCGAAATTGCAAGTTTTGTACCCCAAATAAACCAATTATCACCGTGCAAGGAAGAAAACCTATAAGTCCTTATAGTTATGCCAAGCAAATAACTAGAGAGAGTTATCATGCAGTTGCCCATACTTATCACACCAGAAATAATAGGTAGCCTAATCCTCCTCCTGTTATTCTAGTTTCTCTTCCTAATCCTCAACCAATTCTTCCACAAGCTCCCCGTATCTCGCAAGTTATGGGTAAGGAATATGATCTCATAGAACAACTTAAAGCTACCCCTGCTAAGATATCCCTTTGGGATTTGATTCAAACCTCTTCCGCTCATCATGGAATGTTACAAGATGCCTTCAAAGAGTTGAATGTTCCTCCACCAAATACATCTAGTAATATAGCATCTTTGGTTAACTCTGTGATGAATCCTAAAGCTCAAATTGTGTTTACCCAAGATGAGTTGCCAACTAGTGAAATTCAACAACAATATGATCCCTTGATGATTGTGGTTATCATGAAAGACACTGTTATAAGATGAACACTAGTAGATAATGGCTCTGGCCTTAATGTGTGTAGCATTAATCTATTGCATAAGATGAATGTGGATACGTCTCTTATTGAGCCAGACTCTCATCCCATTTGTGGCTTTGACAATGTGGCTAAGACTTCATTAGGTATCATCAGCTTACCCCTCACAGTAGGACCTGTTACTTTGCCTACTCCTATCCATGTTATGTCGGGAAATTTAACATATAACTTGTTATTAGGGAGGCCTTGGATTCACAGCATGCAAGCTGTCCCCTCTACATTGCATAGACAAGTTAAATTCATCTATAACAATAAGACATATACTTTGATAGGTGATACTAATTTTCAAGCTTGTCTACAAACATCTACTTCCAAAGGGGGTTCTTCTAAGCCATCCTCGTCTAGCGATAATTCTTTAAACAAGAAACCTATCAATGAATCCTTTCTCTCCGATGATCAAAATTCTTTGGATGAGTCTGGAAATCCCGAAGAAGATTCTTCTCAACTTGAAACTACACATAAGAAGGATTTTGAACCTAAGAAGATCCTCGAAGAAGATGATTGGGGATCTCTTGATTTTAATCCCACTTTTGTAGGTGAATATAAGGTTCCTTCTAGAGAGCTTAAAGTTGAAAAGAAGGAAGAAGCTAAAAATCAATCAATCTTACCTGAACCTATGAGTAATAATTTTGTGGCCGCTTCTCAAACTTCTTCTCCTCACACCTCTAATTATGAAGAGTTTGATTCTTTGTCTTATGAAAAACCACCTTCTCTTCCTGAAATGGCTGATCGTTATGGTCGTGGTTTTCGCATTTTTGCTAAGCATGGATATCATGAAAATGGTTGTGGTGCTCATGAACAAGGGATAAAAATTCCTCTAGAGACTAATTTTCACAATTATGCCTTTGGACTTGGCTATAATCCCTGCAAACGTACTAAAGCTTCTAAAAGACCATGCATTAGTGTTAATACTATTTCTACATCTCTATCAATGCAACACCTTGAGTATATTGATGGGGATCCTTCAGGTGACTGTGCTTTGGATGTCTTCCCTACCAATGATGCTTTAGCTAAGTTCTTGGGAGCCTATGACACTCTTCCTCATTATCATCATAATAGGGGACTCCCTTATTGTTTGAACACTGAAGCCTATTTTGGAAAAGAGATTGATAATGATGAGATTGTGAAAGAATTCCCTTAGTTAAAGGATACTCCTTAACAAAGTAATCTTCTCATAAGCGACACCACTAATGTTAAGATGGATCCTTGCAATAAAGAGAAAGTTATTAAAATTGGAAAATGTTTGGATGAAGAGGAACAAAAGCAATATGAAGATTTATTGCATGAATTCCCTGAGATCTTTGCTTGGACATACTCTGACATGCCTGGTATAGATCCTAAGATTGTTACTCATAATATTGTCTTAGTTCCTGATGCTAAGCCCATGAAACAAAAGATTCAAAAAATGAATCCCAAGGTGGCTCTGCTTGTTAAGGCTGAGATTGAAAAGTTATTGGAGGCTGGATTTATCCGCCCTATTGACTATTCCCCATGGATTTCAAATATTGTCGCTGTGGCTAAACTAGACAACAAAATAAGAATGTGTACCAACTTTCGGGATCTAAATAAGGCTTCTTTAAAAGATGATTTTCCTCTTCCAAACATTGACATGATAGTTGATTCTACGGCAGGACATGCCTTGTTATCCTTCATGGATGGTTTTTCAGGATACAATCAAATTTTTATTAACCCTCAAGATCAATTCAAAACTGCTTTCACCACTCCTTGGGGTACATTTTGTTGGATAATGATGCCTTTTGGACTTAAAAATGCCAGTGCAACTTATCAACAAGCGATGACCCTTATCTTTCATGATTATATGCATAAGATTTTAGAGGATTATGTTGATGATATTTTAGCCAAATCTATTCTTCGTATGGATCATATTAAAATCCTTCGTCAAATGTTTGAAAGAATTCATAAATATCACATGCGCTTGAATCCTTGAAAATGTGTTTTTGGTGTGGATAGTGGAAAACTATTAGGATTCATAGTTTCGCATTGAGGGATTGAGGTGGACACTAAGAAAATAGATGCTATTGTCAACATGCCACCTCCTAGAAATGTGTCTCAACTTAAAAGCTTACAAGGAAAGATTCAAGCCATTCGTAGGTTCGTGTCTCAACTTGCGGATCATACCTTTTCTTTTACTCAACTTCTTAAAAAGGATATCACTTTTCAATGGAATGAAGATTGTCAGCAAGCATTTGAAGATTTAAAAGTGTATTTGGCTAGTCCTCCTATTCTTCAACCTGCCGAACCTTCTAAACCCTTCATTCTGTATACAGCTGCTTCTTCTCATGCTCTTGCAGTGTTGTTGGCACAACATGATTAAGATGGTAAGGAATGTCTGGTTTATTACATAAGTCGTACCTTACTCGATTATGAGACCCGATATTCTGCGATAGAAAGACAATGCTTGGCCTTGGTGTTTGTGACTCAGAAATTGAGACATTATCTTTTAAATTCAGAAGGCCACGTCATGGTAAAGTTTGATCCTTTGAAGCATCTTTTCTCTAAAATTGATTTATCAGGATGCCTAGCTAAGTGGGTTATGATGTTGACTGAATTTGACCTTAAATTTGTTTCACAAAGAGAAATTAAAGGACAAGCGTTGACCGATCACTTAGTGGAGGCCCCTTCACCTTTCTCCTTCGCTAACCCTGAGTCTTTTCCTGATGACTTCATTCTTTCTATAGAGAAAGATGAAACTTGGGAGTTATACTTTGATGGCTCTAAGTGTCGTACGGGATCAGGGGCAGGTGTTGTTCTAATTTCTCCTACAAAGAAATCCATTCCCTTATCCTATCATCTAAATTTCCTGTGTACCAATAACATTGCTGAGTATGAGACTCTTATAGCAGGAATAAAAGCAGCCTTAGCTCTGAACATAAAACACATACATATCTATGGAGATTCGCAATTGATTATAAGACAAGTAACAAGAATATATCAAGCAAAACAAGACAAATTATCACAATATAAAGACCTTGCTATCTCTTTATTACAAAATTTTGATTCTTATACCATGGAACCCGTTCCTCGAAAAGATAATCGACATGCGGACGCAATGGCATGTGTGGCTTCTCTTGTGTCTTTAGAGGACCCTGTGGTTTATCTTAAATTTGTTATTCACAACCTTATTTCTCCAGCTATTGTAGACGATTCTAGTCTGGTAACATGTTGTGACTTTATAGACTCAGATGAATGGTACTTGCATATCGTAAGATATTTGACCGATGGTACCTTTTCTGATTCCGCTAATAGGAACACTAGGGCTAGAATCCACAAGCTGTCTGCTAGATATATCATTCTTTCTAATGTTCTTTACCGAAGGGGTTATGATGGTCTTCTCCTTCGCTGTCTTAACAAATCAGAAATCCCCGTTGCTCTTGAAGAGGCACATTCAGGTGCCTGTGGGGGGCATTTTGGAGGCAAATCCTTGGTTCATAGATTGCTTCGTATGGGATACTATTGGCAAACCATGCAGAAGGATTCTTTTTCATTTGTTAAGAAATGTCATCAATATCAACAACATAATAATCTGATTCATGCTCCTGCCCAAGAACTTCATTCTCAAGTAGCTTCTTGGCCTTTCTCTGCATGGGTTTTGGATCTTATTGGTAAAATCTCTCCTCCTTCATCTCAAGGACACACCTTCATTATAACTGCAATAGATTACTTTACAAAGTGGGTAGAAGCTATTCCCCTTCGCTCTACTACTATTGAAGTGATTTGTCAATTTCTTTTAGAAAACATCATTTCTCGATTCAGGATACCTTCCACTATAATCTCAGATAATGGGACATCATTTAAGAACAAGGACGTGAAGAAATTCCTCGAGAAGTATCATATCAAACATCGATTTTTTACACCATACTATCCTCAGTCAAATGGTCAAGCCAAATCATCCAATAAAATAATCGAACAAATTCTTCGCAAAACCATGAATAAGCATGGTAAGGATTGGAGTAACCAGCTAATCTATGCTCTTTGGGCCTACCAAACGAGTGTACGAATTGCTATGGGAACTACTCCTTATAATCTTGTTTATGGTGCTGACGCTATTATGCCCTTAGAGTTAGAGATTCCATCACTTAGGGTTTCTCTCAAAGGTATAGTAGATGATGACTCTTATAGAGAACAACGACTTCAACAGCTTGAGATGCTTGATGAACAGCGTATAAATGCTCTTGAGCATATTCAAGCGTATCACAAAACTCTACAATGAAGCTATAATGATAAGGTTATTCAACATTCCTTCTCAGTAGGTGACTTAGTCCTCTATGAGAATCAGTGCAATGTGAATTCCTTACCTATAGAAAAGGGAAAATTTAGTCCTAATTGGCTTGGACCATATATCGTTATTGAGGATTATGGATCAGGTGCTTACAAAATAGTGGATGTAGATGGTACGCCTCTTAAAGAACCTATCAATGCTATGCACTTGCGTAGATATTATGCTTAATTCTTCATTCCTTATTTATCTTCTTTTCAGTTCTTCAACATTGGATAATATGTTAGTATCTCCTAATTAGAGAAAAATAGAATTAAATGTTATAGTGTTTAATCTATATTGCTTCGTTCTTGACAAGTGTGTCCCTTTACTTTATGGTTTGTCTTGAATTCATTTATGTAAATTGTAAAAGATTTACATTTCCATTATGCTAGCATATTATACAGTGTCTTTATGTGTTAAGTAGAATCGTATCATGTTGTGTTTAAGTTCAAAATTAAATCACATTAGTTATATGATTCTTAGACTTAATGCATAGCTCTTCCCTATCATCAATGTAGTACTTGATTAAATATTTTAATTAAGTCACACATGTATCAATTTAATCATGGAGCATTGAGAAATCAATCACATGGAAATTAAATTCTGAACATACATGTACATTTACCAAATGTATTAGATTTAATCAAAGCAAAATATACATTATTTTAAGCATTAAAGATAACACATTTGAGACAAAAGAGAAGCATGTATATATACATATATATATGTGTGGATCATATACAAATATAGGTCACTATACATCCAAAATGTGACCTCTCCTACATCATAAAATCATCTCCTATCCCTAGGACTAGTGGCTGGAGAGTGTCGACTAGATGCTCCCTCCTGATCTGGCCATGAAGGTGGACCCATGGGTGTGTAGCGTGATACAGACCATGAGTGACTCCGAGAGGAACTCCTATGATCCCTATCCATAAGGATCGCACGATAGGTGGTAGCCTCGGCCTGAGCTGCTACTAGATCTCGATGCGCCCGCTAAAGGTCCTCTGATAGGACTCTCTCTCTCTTCCTCCATATGTCTACCTGTACTCGAAATGGGGAAAACAAGTCCTCATGCCGACCCGCGTTCCCCTGAGGCCTATAAGCAATCTATGAGGAACTGGGCATCTGTGCTATCATGGAAATGTCTGTCACTGCCTGCTGAATCAGGGAACGCCACTCCTGCACATTAGCTGTGGCAGTAGAATAGATTTTTGTATTAGTACCATTCTATATCATCAAAACATTAATCAATCAATATAAACCTACTATACCTGGATCTCCCTCACGCCAGTAGGGATCATGATATGGTAGCATCTGTGACTGGGAACTACTAGGCTCCCCTCACTTGAATAATCTGTGCACGATGAGTGTAGGCTGGATGGTACTAGGAACAGGTCTCCATATCGCCTCATGTTCTCCCTGTTGGGGAATAAGAGGAGGATCCAGAGCTATGGTATCTTCTCCTGAATGGTGGGGAGCTGCATCCAACTCCTCCTCATCATCTCTATCCTCCTCCTCCTCATCATCATCCTCATCATCGTCCTCCTCCTCGTCTGCATCCTCACCTGCATCCTCATTCTCCTCATCTCTATCTGTGTCCTCCTCCTCCTCCTCCTCAGCACTAGGCTGATCTCCTGCCTCCTCATGACCCTCTCCCTCCTCTGGCTCCTCTGACCTGGATCCCTGGTCCTCATCTTGGTCTCCATGTTTCCATGGGCCTGGATGGCCTGTCGGGTGATCTAGTGGAAAGATAGGACCTAGATATGATCTCATAAACCATGAGACATACCTGCGCTGTGCACCAGGCTCTGCAGAGTAATCAGTGACTACATCCTGATCAGATCCCTCTATATCTATAGTCTCGATGTCATCTATCATCGGTCTTGCTACTACTTTAGGTCTGGGAAGGACTTGTGAGTGTCGGGTATAGATGGGCACATCGGCTGGAACACACTGCTCTAGCCCGAACTGCCTCCGTACTCGATCAAAGTAGAAAGGGACTATGATGTGTGAATATCATCCCTGTAGTAGGCGGTTCCTCTGTAAGCATGTTAACTGTCTCTCCATACCATCCCATCTGTGCATCCGCAGGTAGGGTCTCCACACTGTCACCTCGGTTGTCAATCTATCAAAAATCACTCTCCAGTATAAGAAATCTCCAAATCTCCACTCGCTGGTAAGTGGATAAGCAAACAACCTAGGTCGCTCACTAGCCGTACTCAGTGGAAAGCTGATAGGCTTGGTGCATGTGAAGTTCTCTAAAATCCACACCTACAGAAGTGTGCATGTCATCAAACTGCAACCCTGTCTGAATACATACTCCTCAAGGTTGTGATAGAGATGTGCAAGCATACTTCGACCCCAAGCATACACTCTCCTATGTCTCTCCATAGCTCTGATGCACCATGTGAGACCCCCATGCATGTGTGTACCTCACCCATTAGGGTAGATGGCTAGTGCTATGATGGCGATCATAAGGCATCTCAGAAGGGGTACCTCCCCTATAGGATGTAAGAGCCAGCTGACCATGATGCGACCTCTCATCTCGCTCGGCATGACTTTCCCTATGCAATATACCTGCTCTCTCTGATGATCCTCCACTGATCGATCGGTCACGTATGTAATAGTCACTCCTCTGATAGGAAGATGAAGTATATGGTACACATCCTCGAGTGTAACCGTCAGCTTCCCTACTGGAAGATGAAATGTGCATGTGTCAGGATCCCATCGCTCCATCAATGCCATCAACATCGTAGGATGGAACCGAATGGTTGGCATGAGGATCACATACCATAATCCCATGATCGACAATGTGTCTCTCTCTACTTGAGTCAGCCGTGGAATTTGATCTCGCAAACTGTGAAGAATATGTCCCGCCGTATGCTCTCTCATGTATGGGAGACCCTGCAACACAAAAACATAACCGTAATCAGTACTCGATCATCAAAATCGCTCATGCGAACTGTCAAACATCATATGCCAACCCTGAAACCCCTCACCAAGCCCTGATTGGGACCATGGCGCCCTGTCAAGGACCATGGTGCCCTGTCAGGGACCATGGCGCCCTGGTTGGGACTATGGTGCCCTGTCAGGGACCATGGCGCCCTGAGGGGACCATGGCGCCCTGTCAGGGACCATGGCACCCTGGGGGGACCAGGGCGCCCCACAGGGACCATGGCATCCTGGGTGGGGCCCGGGTCAGACTTCAGGGTCCGCAAACGATCACAGAAAAGTCAAAATGTGGAAAATCAAAAGTCAAACATTCAGTCAACTCACCTCGTCCAGTGGCTCATCGTCAATCATGGCCTGGCACAGGATCTCAATCCTCGTGGGACGCTCTGGTCATCGTGAAGGCATGATGATGGCTATGTGGGCTTCGCTGCAATGAACAGTATTCAGAAATCAACAAAGTGACAAATGCAAATGTCACTTTCAAGGTATATACTTTCATTTCTTTATCTTTACTTTTGAAACCCTAATTTTCCTCTATCATTCATTTTATCATAACTTGGGTTTGGGAGATGCGATTTTTGAGCCATTTGTTGTGTCGGAATTGTATTTTCATTCCCCTACTCTTGGGATGTTCCAAAAAGTGCTTTGATGAAGCCTATTTAGTGAACGTCCCTCATCAATACTCTCTTACACAATTTGTTGTAAGTAAACATGCTACCCTGTTTCACCTCCCTAATAAGCAAGTCGAAATAGGGGGGGCATGTAGCTACTCACAAATTTCATCACTTTCATTAGTAAGCATTAGGTGATTTTGTGATCTAACGTGTATTTTGTAGGGTGTGGTTCCTAACTGTGTATTGCAGATACCGCTGGGGGCTTTGTTCGACAACTTATGGATATATCCTTTTTTAAATGATGTTTACTTTTCTGTACTTTAGCTTGCATATGCACGTAGTACTCATATGACCGCTAAAGTGGGGGCTAAATGTAGCATTGTAAATTGTACGCACTCGCTAGGGTGGTACAATTTCACACCTAGTTTAGCACCCGCCTTAGTGCATTTTACATTTTGCATTGCATTTCTCCTTTAGCACTTAATTAATCAAATTAATTAGGTCTAAGGTTCTATTTCATCATCTTCTACATCATAAAGTTGGGCCCTTTCGTTAAAGCGTGCCCTTTTCATTTTATTCCTCCAATACATCACTCAATCAAAAACCCTAATTAAGTCCTATTTTGAACTTGGGGGCTTGGTTTCGGGGTCAAAACATCTCGAAATCACCTGTAACTTCGGGATTCTCTCTAAAATCATCATATCCGATGGCCCTAAAAATTTGGTGAAAAGTTGTTGGGACCATGGCGCCCAGAGTGCACATGGTCCCGGACATCTTTCCCAAAATTTTGGGAGCACAATCCAATCACAAAATAAAGCTTAACCTCAAGAAATTGGCGGGAAATTAAATCTCTAGGTCGGCCAAAAGATGAAATTACGATCTAGGGTTTCCTACATAAGAGCTCTCTTTCTTCATTTGAAGGGATCCGATTTTCTATTTTCAGGAACCTCATATGCAGCGAAAGAGCAGATCTTTGAAGACTTCAACAACATTCAACATCCCTCTATCAAACACTTATCAAATTAATTCATCCACTTAGGGCTTGGAAGGCATTGAAGAACAATAGGAGATTACCGACTGAAGATTGGCTTGTACCCCTCCCTTGAGGGTTGGGTATGATTTCATATTGTTTTTATGTCTTTTCATAAGCTTCAATATATCATTTATTCATGCTTTAGATCACTTTGCATCTTGATTTAGAGCATTTACATTATCATTTACAAGCAATTAGGGTTTACTTTCTAGGTTGCTCTAGTTTGCTTTCTTGCATTTTAGGACCTTGCACACACACTAGGTTTGCACACACAATACATTTTACAAAACAACTTGGCTATTCATGGATGTGGAAACCACCGAAGTGGGGGTTTGACTAAGGCAAAACCCTATATAGCCACCCATACCATTTTCAGATATAAGTGCATGTTTCGGAACTCGAACGACGCCGCGGGATATAGATCCGGGAAGAGCAGGTCGAGATAGCACTCCGCACCAAATTGCAGAGAAAAAGATTGGGATAGGGGCGCTGGGTACCCTGGTCCTGCCAGGACAGGGGTGCTGGGTGCCCTAGTCCCTGGGACAGAGGCACTGGGCGCCCTAGTTCTCCGGACAGACAGCATTTTTAACAGTTTCCGACAGTGTTCCAGAGTACAAAACAGCAGTTTCTAGTGCAGTTTTTGGGACAGAATCAGGACAGTGGCGCCCGCGCCCTCATCCTAGACATTTTTAGTCTGATTTTGACTCCGGGTACACATCTGCATTCTTATTTCATCCTTGTATTTATAGTTGTTCATTGTTTAATCTCAATTCTGCAATCTTGTTATTAGTTCATACTTGCATTTTGGAACTAGGACTTGAACTTGCATCTTTTTATCTTTCAATTTCAACGAAGGAATAGAAATCCTAATAGATATCCCATGGCTCTCTCTTTCACAAAAAGAAGTAGCCAATTGTGTGATATCTCTAGGCTCTTTTGTATTCCGTAATGTGTGTCAAAAGGTAGGATTAGGGCATGTTAACCTAGTCTCGCTTTTTCCCCTACACAGTATATATATATATATATATCTTGAAGACTTTGAGCTACAAGTTATATTAGTTATAATTGTAATTGATTTGAAACTTAGGTTGTATTCACATAAGACTTTTTACTTATGCGGATTTAGAGATATAGTTTAGTCATTGTATGAAAGTTTCATTAGTTTGTGTGTTGACATGAATTTCATCATCATAATACTACCTGCAACATGTTAGTTTCACAAAATACAAAGGAAATTACTTTAGGAAATCCAAACTCAACCAATGAAACTACATGAAATATATATAAAATAAAAACATTATTATTACCTTCATGATTTATGTCTCATTGTGTCCTAACTCCACTGTTCTTGGTTGCAGATGGTGTGCTCTCAGACAAGCACTAATAGGAATATGAAGAATGGATTGATAACTGATAGTTAACTGATACTATGATATGCAATGCTAAATGATTATGTTAAATGACTATGTTAAATGATTATGGTAAATGATTATGTTATTTGCTTCAAGATTAAAACTCATGGATGCATAAGTTTTCACAAATGATTAACTTGAAAACTCACTTGAGTACTAACTCTTTCTCAACTCAAACTCCTAATTTTATAGACTTTGAGAGGATAAGATGTTGTGGCCCAGATCAATGGTCATGATCAGATCTATAGATTTGGATGGTTGTGAGAAAAGGTGAAGGTTGAGAGAAAGGGGGAAGGAGAAGACAAGTCTCACTCATCTCACCTTGACTAGGTTGCCGACTGAGCAAATCTAGGGATGGTTGGAGAAGATTTAGGCATGAGAGGACAAGTGGACTCAAGTCCTTCCTAAGATGTAGGGATGTTGGAGGGAATATAGAAGAAAATTTAAGAAATATGTGTACGTACACAATATTTCATTAAATTTGGAGATTGGAGATAAATGATGAATTAATATTTAAGAAATATGAATATCTTTAGCCGCATGATTGATGAGTTGGCAAAGGGAAGATGAAGTGGAGATGGAAGGTGAGTTGGATAAGGAATTAAATAATTTTAGAAATTACTTAATATTTGAGACTATAGGATAGAAGAATAATCATTAGATATGAGATATTCAAATAATTGGAGGAAATAATTAAATATTAGATATTTAATTAACTAATTAGAAGAATAATTAAATATTATATATTTAATTAATTAGAGGAATAGGATACATGAATTAATTAATAAATTATTTCGATTGATTCATTTATAGAAAGACTTGAAATGAATTAAATAAATTAATCTTTTCAAATTAACTATTTAATAGAAGAATAAATATTAAATAAATATTAAATATTTATTTAATCGCTCATAGCCATTTTTATGTGTATACATTTTGCCCCTCTTTGAAATGATGTCAAGACAACATTGTTTCAAAGATTAAATCAAGTCTCGATAGTGTGCCTGATAGAGATAAAAAATTCTGATTGTGTGCCCCCTCGAGAGATTGATCGTGAATTTGTTGAAAAATTTAGAGAAGCGATTGATCTCATGATAATTGAAAAGGTCCATCAATTAAATTTATTTATGAAAAATAATTATAATTGCCCCATTGAAAAACATTAATTACCCTTCTGAATAGTAAATATAAAATTAATCAAAGTTAATTTTAATTTCATTGTTAGCTTTGTGAAGAAATTTTCTTGGTGAGGTGGCAAACTGGTGACCCCGTTGGAGAACCATTGATTTGAGCGCATTCGATGATATCAACGACTTCTTGAGTATGGGTATCTAGTATGTATCTTATCCCAAACTTTTCACAACTTGTCATATGATTTTTCATATTTGTTTAGCGCATTTTTGGTTATTTTGAATTTTTTCGATTTTCGGCAATTATGTTTAGTGTTTTTGTTTTCTTTGTTAGCGCTTTTGCATGTAAATTTAGTGCATTTGATAAGTTTAGTGCATGTGCTCATTTTGTTAGCACTTTTGCTTATTTTGTTAGTGCTTTTGATTGTTTCATGCATATGCTCGAAGGTTTAGCGCTTTTGTTAAAAAGGTTCACGCATATGTGTGGTTTCGTGTCTGCGTTCAATAAAATAGTTCTTTTATTAAAAAGATTAGTGCTTTTGTTTCTAATGAATGTGTTTGATGTTTTTCATAGTAAAAATTCACTTTGATGATTAGATTTAGGCATTTTGATGCGCAAATGTGATGAATAGGTACTTGATTGTTTGATTTGAAAATATGGATTGATAGGATAAATGATTGATCAATTTGATTTGATTGGATAGATTAGCTCTAAGAAACCATTTTAGTTTCTGATGAAGAGCATAGAAAAGTTTCATTGAACTCAGTGATTGATAGAAAACCATGATTGATAGGTTTAGATTGATTTGATAGCCTGATTTGCTTCATATGAAAAGATTTACCAATTGTTGATGTGAGAGATTAGCGATCCCTTTGATTTGATAGATAGATGATTGATGATCGAATTCTCTTGGTAAACAAGAGAAACTTGATGTTCTCCAGTATCGGGAGAAATTCCCAACGATGCAGCACTTAGTGCTAGAGCTTACACAGGTAGAGGTGAGACATATAGGTTCCTAAAGATTACGCCACTTGTTATACATGCCTGATTTTACCCATAATAGGGGATTTTTGATAGCGTTATCTGAGAGATAGTGTAGCAAGCATAACACTTTTCACCTGCCCATGGGTGAGATTAGTGTGACGCTTGAGGATGCCTACAGGATTCTCCACATCCTAGTGACTAGTGAGTTAGTTCAGTATGATTTTTCAGGATCATGGAGGGACAGAGGCATGCAAAGCCATATTTGGTGATGAGAGAATTTTGAGAGGAGAGATCCGATTGGAGGATATGATTATGTATTAGGAGACTCTCCCTGTGATTCTTGGAGGTTTGATTGGGGGATTCATCTATCCAGACAAGAGATCTTGTGGTTTTGTTGTTGGGTGGGGTGATATTCTTCAGAGAATGATGCAACACTGGACTCGATATGCATGGGGTGTTTGTATACTTGCTCATTTGTATCATGATCTTCATCAAGTTGTTTTCGATGAGAGTGCTAGTTTGTCAACAAGATGCACACTTTTATAGATCTGGTGTTGGGAACACATTTCTATTACTTGGCCTATTCATCATAGAGTTTGTGGTGAGAGGAAGCCATATGTTTATCTATATGCAGGTATCCTTACTAAGCATAAGCTGGGTAAGATGGAGTATTGATGTTGGGTTCTTGATCACTGGATAGTGTTATTTGAAGACCTTATATCAATTGTGAGCCATGGATGGATGATGCACAAATATTACCATTTATTATGCAAAGTAGATATCTCATTGGTCAGAGTCCATACATTGTTGAGAGACAGTTGATTAGTCTCATTCTGAGATAGTTTGGTATCATTCAGCCAATGCCTACTGGTGTCATGATATATGCATGACGGTATAGAGATAGGCAAGATTGGGGACCTTCTTTTTTGTTTGAGATAGCACATGCAAAGTTTCTGGCTACTCCTAGGGTAGCTTATGATATGAGATTGCACACTCTAGATCCTAGGGTTATTGCAGATTATGCTTAGTACATACTAGCACACCCGTTTCCTCATATTACTGATCTAGCAGATCCTCCTCCCAGCTCAAGAGATGAGGATGATGATTCAAATGATCTAGTTATCAGGAGATAAAGATGGAGATGAGAACTTAGAGCTTCTCAGGAGGCTGGAGGGGATGGAGATGAGGGTGGAGATAGAGGTGGTGGTGGTAGGAGACCCAAATAGAGAGGACGTTGATTGAGAGTCCATGGAGGACCATTCAAACTAGTTGGTAGGATTGGGAGACCATTTCCTATGAGTGGGAGAGAGTTTGGATGGATTGGGAGGGATATTGGAAGAGCAGGGATGAGATCACTGAGAGGGTTTCACTCTATAGGAGGAGGCAGGATGACTAGACTGGATGGGGCTTGTAGGAGAGACATTTATTTTGGTCAGATTCAGCTAGACCCTAGGGTTATTGTAGCTCATGGTGGAGAAGATGAGGATCCAGAGGATCATGTTCCACTCATTAGATGATGGCTTCTGAGAGCTACTCAATCTGAGATTCTAGTAGGTGGACAAGGAGGTGGAGATGAGGGTATTGGGGTTCATGTGCCACAACAAGATGTGCCAGAGTAGGAGACCATGGATAGTCTCAAAGAACAGGTAGATCTGCTTAGAGCCCAGGTATAGACACTTGTGATAGAGAGAGATAGAGTTGTTAGGAGATAAAAAGATACTCAGGTCCTCCTTGATCACATTCAGTAGGTTGGATCAGGCACTCTCTCAGCTAATACTATTTGAGCACTAGTTCAGGCTGGGAAGGAGACTTCCCATTGGCAATGACTATATAAGGATTTAATTGCAGAGATCTAGAGAGCAAGTAGTTATCATACCACTGTGAGAATGGACACTAGTAGTGGTGGAGTCATGGGACCTCCTCAGAGGAGTGGTTATCATGGGAGACAGGCATCTGAAGGATCTTCTCACCCATAGCCACAGAGACAGACAAAGTCAGGTGGTAGTGGTACAAGACAGCCATGACTTGACTTTGTATTGATGAAGCACTTGTACTTTTGATCTCATATCATTGTATACTTGGACTTTTATTGTTTTATGATGATCTATATGCAGACATGGACACTATATGATGATGATCTTTATTATGCATTGATTATATGGATGATGTTATGATCTTTTCTCTTCATTATGATGATGCTTTATATGATGATGCAATGATAAATGTTTTTTGATTTTTGATTTTTGATTTTGATGACCTTGGATGCAACTAAAAAATGATTACTAACTTAAATGATGCAAATGCAATGATCTATATGGGAATGCAAAATAGATGATTATGTAATATGTTATTCAAATGTTTTTTATTTTTATATGAAATATTTATAATGATTATGAATCTAAGTGCAAATATGTAACTAAATGATCTTTAATGAAATGATAATGCAAATAATAATAATGATACACTACATGATTAATGAAATGCACTTAATTGAATGTAAACTAATGCAATGATTAAAATGCTACTAAATGAAATGGATGATGATTAAAATGATTCTAAAAATGAATGCACTTATAATGATCAAATGAAAATTATTTTTGTTTGTCCAAGTATACTCAATCTTTATTCATGACCATTGATCTGTGAATGAAATGAAATGCTTATAATGCAACTAGCATTGAATACTTATAATACAAATGAATAATGAGCTAATCTAAAATGATCTAACTAAAATGATACTACCATTCTTCATATGCTTGTCTTGTAACCGTGCTTGATTTGATCATTGAGCTTTAAAATATTGTAAGAAAATACAAGAAACTTGACATAATGATCCAAGATGACCTAAGTATTTCTTACATGGATTTTGATATAGCAAGTTAATACAAGCAACTTGATATAATGAATCAAGTTTACCTGAGTATTGCTTGCAGAATAGACAAGGACTATCTTCTTTCATGCATGACTCAAAATGTCCTCCCTGATCTTTTGCCGATCATATCCTTAGACAAGTACATACCTTAATAAGAGATAAACCACAGGCAAAAATCAAAGAAAATAATCATGCCCCATCATAGCTTCTCTAGTCATGAACATCCTTGAGTCGCATAGAGTACATGATTAGCAATAAAATCAAGATGTAAACACTGAATCTCGCATGTCATTCACATGTTCTAATGGTCATTTACTGATCTTGATGAATGATCTTTGATAATCCTTTATTACTTGCTTTTCAATTTTTCATTTTTTGAGTTTCACGATTCAGTTGTCATAAGATGCCTTGATTTTTGTTGCTTTGTTGCTCGATATCTGTTTCAAAATCCTAGATGTTTTTGGTTTTTCTAAGTTTTCCGAATGTGTTGGATTTTCAAAGATTCAAAAGATCACCTTAGAAAAAGGAATTGGGATTTTACCCCTAACGTAAACAAAACTTTATTATGGATGTATGAATTGATCAAGATCCAAACCATGGAGGGATACAAATGCAGATTGATTGATTCTGATAAAATCTAAGACAATGACTATGAAAAGTATGTCAAAGATTGATAACTATTGGTAAGTTGCATATTTTTTGCTAATGGTTCAAAGCAATGGATGTAAAAGATGGAATGGATAAGATAGGAAGTGATAGATTGGATATGATGGAATGGATAGGTGCGCAAAGCAATCTCATAGATGGAAGAACTCACTTTTCTTTTTAGATAGTGCCTGTTTACTAGGTTTTCACCATCTAAATTTATTGCATTTTTTTTCTTTTCATTTTTTTTCTTTCTGTTTTCACTGTTTTATGCTTTTTAGGGATTTTCTACTTTTCTGATTTTTACTAATTTCTTTAGGATTTTATATGCTTCTTATTTATTTTTTCCAGGACTTTATATCTCAAGCATAGAACTTCTTGAGATGAATAGAATTGATAGGTTCATCAAACCAATCACCTTCAGGGGTGGATAACTTGTATGCTCTTGAGACATATGTTGCTACTATGACAAAAGGTCCTAGCCAATTTGGTTCAAATTTACCCTTCTTTTCTTGGTCTTGCTGATTTTTTGGATTCTCTCTTAGAACTATATCTCCACTCTAAAAAATGTGTGGCTTGACTCTATGATTATAACTTCTTGTCATTCTTTGTTGATATACTTTCAAATGATCTATTGCATTTTGGCGACGTTCCTGGATCAGTTCAAGTTCTTGGAGTCTAGAGGCTCGTTGTTCTTCCTCTAGTATAAGACCTTTCAAGGAAACCCATAGAGAAGGTATCTCTAATTCTATGGGTAATATGGCTTCTGATCCATAGACTAAGAAATATGGAGTTTCCCTTGTTGGTGTGCGGATGTTGGTTTGGTATGCCCAAAGAGCAGGATTTAGCTGAATGTGCCAATCTTTTCCAGCTTCATTGACTATTTTCTTCAATATTTTCAAGATAGTCTTGTTTGATGCCTCCGCTTGACCATTTCCTTGTGGATAATATGGAGTAGAAAACCTATGTTGGATATGAAACTGCTCACATAGTTCCTTCACATCTTGATTCTTAAATGGTCATCCATTGTCAATGATAATGGTCATAGGAACTCCATAGCGACAAATTATATAATTCAAGATGAATGATTATATTTGTTTTCCTGTCACTTTTGTTAGAGGTACTACTTCAATCCATTTAGTGAAATATTCAATAGCAGTCATAATGAACATATTTCCATTAGAGGATGAAGGATTTATCTTTCCTACCAAATCAAGGCCCCATTGAGAAAATGACACTGATTCATCCATAGGATACAATTCTTGTGCTGGTGCATGAATGAGATTACCATGGATCTAACATTGTTTGCAGTTCTTGGCATATGTGAATGAATCCATCTCCATATTAGGCCAATACTAACCCATACAAAGAGGTTTCTTAGCCAGTGTTAATCCACTTGAGTGTGAGCCACAAATACCTGCGTGAACGTCGTTAATAACTTTCTCAGATTCTTCTTGTTCAAGACATCTCAATAAAGTACTATCTAGACCTCGCCTATATAAGGTATCAGAAATAATAGTATAACAAGATGACTAACAGATAAAATTTCTTCTTTGATTGTGGGATAGGTCAGGAGGAAGGATATTCTCTTTTAAGAATTGATAGGTTTGGCTGTATAATGATTGGCTGATTCTTGATATATGGCAAATCATGTAGGTATGATGGGATTGAATGGTAGGGGTTAAGATATCTTCCATGAGGAATTTGTAATGTTGTCGATTCTCCCGATTCTGCAAGAGAGACACTATTGTAGCCATTGCATCTGCTACTTTGTTCTCATTTCTTGGGATTTGAGTAAATGATACTTCTGCAAAGTGTTCTTTAAACTCTTCTACCAACTATTTGTAGGGCATGAGCTTGTGATCCTTAGTTTGATAGTCATCATTTATTTGGTTGATGATAAGTTGTGAATTTCCATAGATATGTAATTCCTTGATATTCCATTCAATGGCCATTTTGAGCCCAATAGTCAATGCTTCATATTCTGCAATATTGTTTGTGCATGGAAACTGCAATCTATATGATTTTGGAATTGTGTGTCCCTAAGGTGTGATGAACAAAATTTTTGTGCCTGATCCATATTGTGTATAAGAACCATCAAATTCTAATTCCCAAAATTTTATACTTACTATTACAATGTCTGCATCAGGAAATTCAATGTGCAATGGTATGTCATTTTGTAAAGGTGCTTCGGCTAATTAATTAGCAATGACCTATCCTTTGATATATTTTCAATCAATATACTCTATATCAAATTCACTTAGTATCACAACCCATTTGGCTAATCTGCCTGTCAAAATTGACTTGTTCAACAAATACTTTAGTGGATCTATCTTTGCTATTAGTTTCATAGAATGAGTCAGCATATAATGTCATAACTTCTGAGTTGCAAATACAACCACTAGACATGTCTTCTCTATTGATGTATAATTTAGTTCATAGCCAAAAACTGTTCTACTGATGTAATACACTACTCTTTCTTTTCCTTCTTCATCATGTTGAGCTAGGAGAGAGCCTAGTGATACGTTTATCACTGAGGTATAGAACAACAATGTTTTCCCTTTGATTGGTGATACCAATACTGGAGGATTCATTAGATATTATTTGATTTGCATAAAAGCCTTTTCACATTTCTGATCCCATTTGAATGGAACATCTTATGTAAAAGATGAGTGAATGGATGACATCTATCTGCTAATTGAGAGACAAATCTTCTGATTGATTGCAATCTTCCTTGTAATGATTACAATTGACTTATGTTCCTAGGTGACTCCATCTCCATGATGGCTTTGACCTTTTCAAAATCTACTTCAATTCCATGGGCTGATATAATGTACCCAACAAGTTTTCCAAAGGTTACTCCAAATGCACATTTCTTTGGATTTAATCTCAACTGATATCTTTCAAGCCTATCAAAGATCTTGCTTAAGATGTTCAGATGTTCTTATCTTGTATGAGACTTTCCAAGTATATCATCTACATAATCTTCCATAAATGTATGCATCATATCATGGAAAATTATCATCATAGCCCTTTGATAAGTCGCTCCTACATTCTTAAGCCCAAATGGCATAACATTCCAATAATAAGTACCCCATGCATACATGAATGTTGTATTTTCTTGATCTTCAGGGGTGATTCTTATTTGATTGTATCCTGAGAAGCCATCCATTAATGAAAACATCTCATGCCCTGCCAATAAGTCCATAATTATATCAATGTTGGGTAGTGGGAAATCATCTTTGGGACATGCTTTGTTCAAATCTCTAAAATCGGTGTAAACTATTATTCTTTTATCCAACTTTGACACTAGTACAATTCTTGAAACCCATTCTAGATAGGCAATAGGCCTTATGAAACCCACATCTAATAGTTTCTTTAGCTCGGCTTTTACAAGAAGAGTGATGTGTGGATGCATCTTCCTTAGCTTTTTCTTAACTGGTTTTGCCTTTAAATACACATTGAGATGATGCATTATAAGATCTAGATTAAGTCCTGGCATGTTAACATATGACCAAGCAAAATTTATTTGTCTTTGTCTGAAGAATTCCATGTATTCTTTCCTCTCTTTATCTGATAATGAGGCAATATAATGAAGTATCTTGGGATCCTTTGATGTGCCAATGTTTATTCCTTCTATTGGTTCTATTAGAATAACATATCTCTCTTGAAAATATGTAGGGAGGATGTCAAACTTTCCATCTTCTGGGGCCTCAAAGAGGTTTTCACCATCAGATACGTCCTTTATTTTTCCTTTTGATTGATCTAGTGTTGCCATGAAATGGTTTTCAATAGTAGATCTCTTTCCTTGTTTTATTTCAATTTTGTGATTGGAAAGTTTGGCATTCTCTTGACTATAAGAAACGTTACTTGATTTTGCAATGGAAGATATCTTAGGTGTTATGGGTTCGACAACATTAAGATACAAAGATAAGTCATGATCATTAGAAAAGACATCTAATTCAGGGTTTTCTAGATTATCCCAATCAATTAGTTCAGGATGAAGAAGGGGTAAGTCATAATCATTGTCATCGTTAGGTGCTTCAAAGTTCATGACATAATGGTCATAATTTGGCATAGAGTAGGTCATGTCATAGATAGAATGATCTTGAGGATTATCTCTCCCAAGTGTTCTCTAATTAGTTCTAACAAAATCAGTATTAGTATTTTGTAGTTCACACTCAAATGGTTCTTCATCTGACATTTATCCTTTAAACGAATGAATTATATCAACACACACATCTTTAGTATTGCAAGTTCCTTCTTGATTATTTTCAATAAATTCATTTTCATTTTGAAGTTGACATACTTGGGCACATGATATATAGGATTCTTTTACTAGCTTTTGTCTTCTTTTAAACTCAGCTTCTTCTGAACTAATAATCAATCTTACTTGACTATCTCTTAGTTCTTCTATGGTTCTACCATATCTTGGTACATCTTGCTCTTTATTTGATAGAAATATGATATTTCGAGATGCTTGATCCATATCTATTTGTACTTCTTGTGGTGTTACTTCATTGTCTTTGTCATCTCATTTCTTTTGTTGTCTTATATATGCCTCTTTTCTCTGGATTCTGATTTCTTCTTGTCTTCTTTCTAATTCCATCTTTTGTTTTGTAATAGACAAGTCTTCTTTTGTGATAGCTACTTACTCTTCATTTTTTCTTCACTTGATATACTAGATGAGACATCTGGACCCCATTCATATTCATTTGAATATGTCTGAACCATTGTCTAGGACTATACCACTATACCACATAGGAATGTGGTATGGTGCAAAAAGCTCCCTAATTTCTACCATCTCGATTTTCACTACTTCTGGAATATCTTGTTTAGATTTTGCACTTTCGCGTATTCCTTGAACTTGTTGACAAGATTCTTATTTTCTTTTGATTGCAATCTCTTCTTCTTGTTCCTTGTGTTCTTCTTGTTTCTACTTATTGGCTACTATTTAGACTACTTGATGTATCTTTTCATGCCTTTTTTCTTCTTTAGAGACTGATTTCTTTCTCCACTCTAGTTGTTGATGATTATGTTGCTTTTGATTTAATTTTAGATATCCAAGTCCTGATTTATCTTCTTTAGATTGCAAGTGGGGACAAATAGGTTCTAAAATACCTTGATGTTGCTTACCAATTGGTCCTTTTCCTTCATATCCCATTTTTTGCATGATCTTATAACCATTGCCATATTGTTCTATGGGAATATTGATTTCTATAGTTGTTGCTATAGTTTCATTTTCATCTTTGTACAACCAACCAAGAATGTCCTTGTCTTCGGTTTCTTCTTCAAGTGTTCCAGCTCTAACAAATGCTCCATTAAACATTTATTTTGATTTATATAAGGTCTTTGATTGGATATTTGTAGGCTTTCCATATGACAGGTGAAAGTGGAAAATTGTGCAAAGAATATTTTCTCATTCCTTCATCATTTAATTTGAGATTTTTCTCAAAGGTTTCCCATAACTTTTCTTGGATCTCTTTGGTAGGATATATTGATTCTCTATTATGTGGAACTCTTATATCTTGCGTTGGCTTCAGATTATTGCAATTCTAGCTAGAGTCTGCAATTATAGTGACCTCTTGTCCTTCATGAGGAAATTTTACACATTGATGATATGTAGAAGCAACTTCTTGCATGGTGTGAATCCATGGTCTTCCTAGAAGAATGTTGTAAGAGAGGTTCAAATCTAAAACCTAACATAATGTATTCCTTTCCACAGGTCCTATTTTGATTGGTAACACCACAATTCCTTTAGAAGAACACTCTGCTTCATCATAAGCTTTAATAGTAATTTTCTTCTTTGGATCTACTTCATTTTCTGAATATCTCAAAGCTTTTATTAAACTTAATGCACAAATGTTTAAGCCCAATCCACCATCTATGAGTACATGTTTGACACGAGTTATATTAATGGTGACTTTAACATGTAAAGTAGCATTGTGAGGATGTTGCAAGGATGCATCATCATTTTTAGAAAATGATAAGCAATGAGGGGCTATAAGGTGTCCCACCATGTTTTGGAATTGATCCACATCCAAGTCTTTTGAAACTATTGTTTCCACTAAAGCTTTTTCTGAAATTTCCTTATGCATAGGTGAAACTTTGAGAAGTTCTAAATTTGATATTTGAGTGGGTATTCTCTATAATTCCTCTACCAAATTGTATTGTTGTGAAGTGGATGTTGAGTATTTTGTTATACTCGGAAAGGTGACCTTCACTTTGCTTCTCATAATGAGATTGATTAGTTCTGAAGGTGGATTATCTTTAACAATGATAAAGTTTACCACATCATCATATGTATAAGTGTAGTTCACTTTGACTTTTCCTTTGTCATCTTTTAATTGGGATTGTTCACCTTTGTCATAATTCAGAAGTGGAGTTTTGAAAGCTAGCTGTGATTCATTTGTCTTATGGATATCTATTGTGATAGTTCCATTATCGATCAAATCTTGGATAAGGTGTTTTAACCTCTGACAATTATTTGTTTTGTGTCCTTTATTCCAATGGTAATTACAAAAATGATTGTCATTCCACCAATTAGGCTTGACTTTTGGTTCATAACTTCTTGCTTCTGGTAAAATAATTAGTTTGTTTGTAAGAAGAGTTTTTAAAGTTGATTCTAATGGTTCTCCAATGTTTGTAAACTTCCTATGAGGATTGGAGAAGAAAGACTTGGTTTTATTTCTTTCTTGATTGTTATTGTTTGGGATTTGACTTGATAGATTAAAAATTGGTTGTTGTTTTGTAGCACTATTATCGTCATTTCCCCCGTTGATGACATTCCTATTCTTTGACTAGAACTTGGGTTTGTCATTATTGCCATTTTTGTTGTTGTTGTTGTTGTAAGAATTATTGTAAAGTTTTAGCTCTCCTCTCTTTACCATCGCGTTTTCTATTTTCAGACCATTCTCAATCATCTTAGCGAAGGAGGGAGGACATTGCATTTTTAGTTGATAATTCATTTCACTGATAAGATTATCAATAAATATGTCCATCTTTTCTTGATCAGTTACATCTCTTGGATACCTATTAAACATCTATTTCTATCATTGTAAGAAGATCATAAAAGATTCACCATTCTTTTGTTTAACATTGCATAAATCCAGCATTGTTATCTCATTCCTTACATTGTAGGAGTATTGTGAAATAAATCTATTCACAAGTTCTTCAAAAGATTTGATTCCAGATGGTAATCTTGAAAACCATTCCATTGATTGTCCATTTAAAATCCTAGGGAAAAGATGCATCAGGTAAGTTTCATCATGTGCAAATTCCATACTCATAGTACAAAACTCCCTAATGTGATCCTGAGGATCAGATTTTCCATTGTATTTGTCATATTTGTTGAGTACGGTTTAACTACGGATTATCCATATAGTTTCTCCTTATTTCTTCATAAGTTATTTTATCACTATGCTCTCTTCTTGTGTCATTACGTTATTTTCTTGTCTCTTCATGACTTTCTTTTTTTACATCTTCATTGTTTGGATCATCTATGTTTTGGGTGTTACTTGCCTCTGCATCTTGTTTCAAGCTTTCTATGTTAAAGTCTTGGGAAATTTAGCTCCTAATTTTGCCAACATCAAAAGATATTTCTCTTTTT
This sequence comes from Cryptomeria japonica, assembly GCF_030272615.1. Taxonomy (NCBI): domain Eukaryota; kingdom Viridiplantae; phylum Streptophyta; class Pinopsida; order Cupressales; family Cupressaceae; genus Cryptomeria; species Cryptomeria japonica. Next base: position 530,740,068 of record NC_081405.1, read on the forward strand.
GTTTTGCCAATAATTTTTCCATTAGTCTATCAAATTTGAAATCTTGCTCAAGGTCTCTAATGGTGTTATTGACTGCTTCTTCGTCAATAATGATATACCCAAAAGTTTGTAACATCAGATTATCCTCTTCCTCCATTTGTTTTTGTTGTTTTCTAAGTTGTTCGTATTGAGCTCTAGTCCAAACTGGCATGTGATTGTTTCAAAAAATTTCAAGTTTCCAAAGGACAACTCAATAAGTGATTATTGGTTTAGGAAGATATGCTTTGTTGATTTTACCACTATTGATTGTTCATTGTGATAAATCATCTCTTTGTTGAAAAGCACATCCTTGTAAAATTTCTCCATCAAACTTTGTCACGCAGCCATGTATATAGTGATGAAAACGGTGTAGGAATGCCCTATGTTTTAATAAGATCTTGCAATTGATATACAAGAATCTTATTCTTTTTTGAGTAGCTTTATAACTGGGTTTTCTTTTCTTAACACGATACTTAAAATTCATATAAGCATCTAATTGTTTACAAGTTTGTTTGATTCCAAGGTTGATGCAATTCTGATTTTGATATGACCTAGGTTCAAAATGGGAAAGATATATCCAAGATAATGAACACAAGATGAATTGATCAAGCTTCGTGATAGAGGATTTGATATATCCTGATGAGAAACTTGACAATGATGTTGATTTTTGCAATTAAAATATTTTGAATCAATAGCTTGTTGAATGTTTATGCTTATGGAAACCCTTCAAAAATAGCCTGTTGGATTAGTGACCCAGTTATTGAACTAGTTTGAAAATGTGCGATAGTTTAGAGACAAATCTATTCAAGAAGTGTTTTGATACTGATGTTGAAATTTTGGTTTGATATGATTTTTCGATGTGAAAAATCATTTGTGCTAACTCTTGTGGTAAAGAGTGTTAACTTATGAGATAAAAGCACTATTTTGTTGCTTGAAAGCGCTATTCTGATTATGTTTCAAGGATTTTCCTCAAATCCTTCTGCAAGTTGTTGGATTTTCACTCATTTTGAGATGATGATTTTCTTCAATTTTATACCATTTTGAACATGTCATAGACATAGAAGACACAAAGTTTTTGAAAAACAAAATGCATAAGCAAGTACAAATCCTATGGCAGGCTGAGACAATAATTGTTGAATCACACATGGGGATTCCCCCAAGGCTACGCTATTCAAAGGAGATATTTAGATGCTTGACCCCACTGGCTCCACCCCCAGCACTCACTTCTTTGGGGCAGCCAAGCACCAGTTTCCATGAAAAATCCCCATGGCAAACTTTATATCTCTACTAAGAACCATATGTGTGTGAGCCACTTCAGAGGTCTGACCTCCTGCACCAATAATTAGAAGGATTTTGGCAACTAGTAAAAATGGTTTTTAGTAAAGGCTTTCGGTCATGTGGCCATACATGTGGCACTTTCAGCTTTGTAAATATAGAAGGTTCCCAACCTATAGAGGTCACTCCATAGGGTTTATGGGGAAACATAGTATCGGTATGAACTTATTAGCACATGCTGCTTGTGACTTTTGTCACAAACATGATTTATTTAGAGTGGATTGGAAGGACTTGGTATTAGCCCATTTCTACTTTGTGTTGTTTCCATCTCATTGCCCTCCTCAAGGCAGCTCGGGAAGGCAAGCCCTCTAAAGGTTATACATAAAAGAAAGTAGGTTTGGTTTTTTATCACTGTATGATGGTGAGAGCATACTTACCTACTACTTCATCAAGCACAGAAAACACAAGTTCATTTTAGCCTTCTAAAATCTATGTGCAACTATTTTAAAGAAGTCAATCAAAATGTAATTTGCATGTTGTTAATTTATCCCCCTTAGTTAAGCTAAATGAGCATGACATGATGTGTTACTTTCCAAAATAGAACTCTTAATTAACTAGGTGAGGAAATGTATGAAATTTGCTTTAAAAATAATCCTACACATGCATGTCAGTAGTTTGAAAAATTTAAGTTCTTGGACATTCGAACCTGTAAGAAAATTCTGCCAGTTGCAAATAAAAGTGCTATCCTAACAAATATGTTGTCTTTCACCTCTAAAGCGCTAACCTAAAGGACAAAAGTGTTAACCTGAAACACAAAAATGCTACTCTGTGGACTAAGAAGTGAGAATTCTTTAACAAAAATGTTAACCAAACTAACAAATGCACCAACCTGAAGGACAAAATCATTGTTCTAAAGATTAAATGTGTTGATTTGTAAGCAAAAGCGCTAACCTAAATGACAAATGCGCTAACCTGTAGGACAAAGGTGCTAACTTATCAAATAAAAGTGCTTCCAAAACTCACACAAGCATGAATCTATATTATCAATGCGTTAAATTTTCTTTTTATGAGAATTAGATATGATATTAAAAAGAATATGTGAGGCTTTCAGCCCCACGGTGGGCACCAAAATGTGTCGACTTGAATTTTATCATCAAAATACTACCTGCAACATGTTAGTTTCACAAAATACAAAGGAAATTGTTATAGGATTTCCAAACTTAACCAATGAAACTACATGACATACATTAAAATAAAAATATTATTATTACCTTCATGATTTATGTCTCATTGTGTCCTAACTCCATTGTTCCTAGTTGTAGATGGTGTGCTCTTAAACAAACACTGATAGCTTCCAAGATGGCATATGAAGAATGGACTGATAACTGATAGTTAACTAATACTATGATATGCAATGCTAAATTATTATGTTATTTTCTTCAAGATTAAAACTCACGGATGCATAAGTTTTCACAAATGATTAACTTGAAAACTCACTTGAAGACTAACTCTTTCTCAACTCAAACTCCTGATTTTATAGACTTTGAGAGGATAAGATGATGTGGCCCAGATCAATGGTCATGATCAGATCTGTAGATTTGGATGGCCATGAGCAAAGGTGAAGGTTGAGAGAAAGGGGGAAGGAGAAGACAAGTGTCACTCATCTCACCTTGACTGGGTTGCTGACTGAGGGAATCTAGGAATCGTTAGAGAAGATTTAGGCATGAGAGGACAAGTGGACTCAAGTCCTTCCTAAGATGTAGGGATGTTGGAGGGAATATAGAAGAAAATTTAAGAAATATGTGTACGTACACAATATTTCATTAAATTTGGAGGTTGGAGATAAATGATGAATTAATATTTAAGAAATATTAATATCTTTACCCACATGATTGATGATTTGGCAAAGGGAAGATGAAGTGGAGATGGAAGGTGAGTTGGATAAGGGATTAAATAATTTTAGAAATTAAATATTTGAGACTATAGGATAGAAGAATAATCATATTAGATATTCAAATAATTGGAGGAAATAATTAAATATTAGATATTTAATTAACTGATTAGAAGAATAATTAAATATTAGATATTTAATTAATTAGAGGAATATGATAGATGAAATAGTTAATAAAGTATTTCAATTAAATTAATTAATAGAAAGACATGAAATGAATTAAAAAAATTAATCTTTTCAAATTAACTATTTGATAGAAGAATAAACATTAAATAAATATAAAATATTTATTTAATCACTCATAGCCATTTTTATGTGTATACAGTCGGTTATTTTGTAAGAAGTTTCATCAAGTAAATGGATATACATTAATTCTGAAAAAAAAAAGGAATTATACGCCCTAAGCTTACCCTCAAATTTATTTTCAAAGTTGTTGAAATACCCATTCTACTAGGGAACCTCCCCTTGATGAGAGGAGAGAATTTGTCTTAACATAGCTGTGTGTGAAATGTATATTTTGTCATTGGTATGCTAGTGACAAAATATTCACCCAACAGTTTTTTGGCGACTCTACTGGGGAGCGACGTGCAAACGATATTTTCTCTTTTGGGTTGCAGTGTATGTTTTTCCATTGTAATATCTATATTGTTGAGTTTATCAAAGTACTAATCTAGCTGATCAAATTTACACTCATGGTCGAAGAGAGAAAGGGATTTTTGATCTTATATTTGAGTTTTTGTAGCAACATAATTTTCCATTTGTGACTCCTCCATGAACAAGATCTCCTTTGCAGCAAGCAAGGATTTTTCCTCCTACTGCACATTGGTCTCCTATTCCAAGTGAGGCATCAAGTTTGTAGGTTGTGGTTATCACAACCGTCAATCATTTTGTAATTCCCCCATACAATCCACTAAATATGGCAGCCTGAGGTCCTTGGCGTACCACTTTTGGTCCCTTGAGTCTTACAACACCTCTACATGAACTTCCAAAGGGCACATGAACTTTTGGTCCCTTGATTTGAAAGTTAGGTTGTATTCACATAAGACTTTGCGCTTATGTGGTTTTAGAGATATAGTTTAGTCATTGTATGCAAGTTTCATTAGTTGGTTATTTTGTAAGAATTTTAATCAAGTAAATGGATATATGTTAATTTTGAAAAAAAATTATATGCCCTAAGATTGCCCTTGAATTTACTTTCAAAGTTGTTGAAATACCCAAATTCTACTAGGGAACCTCTCCTTGATGAGAGGAGAGACTTTGTCTCAACATAGCTATTTGTGAAATACATATTTTATCATTGGTATGTTGGTAATAAAATATTCACCCAACAAATAGAAACCCTAGAAAAGAAGGCGATTATCATGAAGGTGATTGTTATAAATATGAACAAAGAAGAATTTCGTCGATTACTGGCTAAAAAATCATACGAAGAAAATACCTTCTTCCTACCAAAAATTTCTTTACACTAAATTTTGGATCTAAAAAGGAGAGGGATGAAATTATGGCTAGTGACCCATGGTGGTGCAATTCCTATTTGGTATAGATGCAAAATTGGGTTGGGAATTTTAACCCAAGGCTTATGATTCCTTTGAAGAGATCTTACTAGATCAAACTTTATAATTTTTGTTGGTTGAAAATTTTATAATCAAGGGATTACAAAAATGTGTTTTTCAACCATAGTGTGATGAGATTGAATCTCTTCTCTAAACTATTTTCCAAGGTGTTAAAATCACTATATTCTATTTTTTTCAGAATAAGTGTTTATCCAATTCTCTTACTTCAAAGTGGACTTTCTCTTTTACAATAATTCACAAATAACAAGATAATAATTTAAGCAATAATAACCGATATAACTTCCATTGTCCTTAACTTTTCCTTTTCACTTGTTTATTAGTTTTTTATTTTTTTTGGTGCCTTTGGCATTGGGTTCCAAGTTTCTCCCATCTATTTAGACTTCTTGGGTTGCTAAAACTATCATTTTTGTTCCCTTCTCATGCTTTCTTGCCCTGATGATGGATCATTGAATTTGATCTGAAATGTTGGCACTAAAAAAATCTACATAGTTGAATCTAGAAGAATCTCAGTGTATATTATGGATTGTGGAACTTTCATGATTCAAACAAATATAACTTCCATTCAAACAAAATAATGTTTTGAAGATGTAGCAGCAAATCTATACTAACTATGAAACCATTGTAAGCCCTAAAGTCTTATATGGTCTCTCTTAGTAATTCTTGAAATTTTAATTAGAATATATAGATAGCTCAAATTCTTTCATATATATCACAATATTCTCCACTCTAAATAGATAACTTAGTACAACATAAAGTCTCCACCTTATTATCAAATACTAACAAAAGATTCACAATAAAATACTATAGGACAAAGTCTATAATACTTCACCTTTATACCTTTTAATCCAACAACTTCTCACAATGCACAATCCAATATTTAAATATAGTACACTAAGAACGACATAAGAAGACACTCACATACAACAAAGTGCTTCCAAGATAAAGATTGGAGAAAAACTCTATTTCTCTATTGACAAATTTTTTAGATTTTCACTACAAGCACAAAGTCTATGATAACTCTCTAATCTGGTAGAGTTTCAATGCATTAGCCAAAATATGTTTATTTACAATAAGGCTTCCTCTTTATATAGAGAAAAACATTGGGAAAAAAGAGAGAAAGTTGCAATTAACTTTGACTTTTTCATTAGCAAAGTCCTATTTGGATTTGGACTTATGTTGTTGTTATATGTAATTACAATTTTACAAATGACATGTGAAATGTCATAAAAAAATTACATAATGCATAACTAACAACATGAAAATAAACTAAGTATCTAGAAACGTGGATCCAACCTCAACATCCTTTGTCAAGTATATTTTATGTCATTGCAAGGTAGCCTATTATTTGAAGTCATCTGGTTCTGGTGTTTGGAATCTGGCATCTGGAATGGAGTTCCAATACTAAATTGAAGAATTCCTAAAGGAACAAAAAATATGACATAGTAGATCAAAAATTGCAAATCGGGGTTTAAAACCTGATTTGCAACAAGAAAGGGTCAAAACATGCAAATTGGGTTTCAAACCCCTATTTGCAACAAGAAAGTGTCAAAACATGCAAATCCGATTTCTATTTACACCTAGGTTGGATAAATGTGTATTTTAGGTATTAAAATCTAAAATGCATGTCAATGGGCAAAGATATGTGTTTCGGGTTTCAAAACCCAAAATGCAAGTGACAATGAATAAACATGTCATTCGAGTTTTGAAATTCATTTGACATGTAAGTTGTAGTGAAGGTTGCACATTAGGTTTTAAAATCCAATGTGCAAGTGACAAGTTCAAAGTGATGTAAATCAGGTTTTAAAAATTGATTTATATATGTGTGAGGAAATTCAAGGAAAGTGCATATTGGATTTTAAAACATGGTCTGCATGTGGGATAAGAGAGAAATATGCAATTTGGGTTTTAAAATTGTTGTCATGAAGGATTGCACCCATGAATGCTAAACTTAAAACTCAACAATCCTATGAAACATGAAAACACCTTCGAGCCTGTGGGTTGCTCAAAGTGAAGGTGAATCTCCAGATTATAGGTCAGCATCCTATATGATGAATCTCCTGCAAACTTAATTCTTGATGGGAAAAGGGATAGGATGAATGCATGTAATGAAAAAACCTATCCTAAAAGAGGTGATACACCAAATATCCTATCTGAGATCTACAACCTGTTTAACTCACAAAATCTTTAACAAATAACCCTGAAAAAATTCACAACTGAATTGAACATGTGATGCATAAATATTTCCTAGAAAGGGCTGAATTTTAACACTTGCTTTAAGGAAAACAATAGGTTTTCACAACTTCAAGCTATTAAAAACAACTAACACAAACTAAAACCTGCAATCATCATGTATCTCCTTACACTAAAAGCTTGCATTGAATGAGACAAATTAGAGGATATAAATCACACAAAATCATCAGATCATTCATTCACCAAATAACACAGGAAGTATCAAGAAGGCATCTGCTGCTATTTTATTGAAAAGAAAGGAACTGTTGTTGTTACAAAACTCAAAAAATGAGCTACAATGCTATCCTTGAGCATTGACCACAAAGATGAACACCATAATACATAGATTTATATGTGGAAAATCACAAAGAGGAAAAACCATGGTAGGATTTGTGACCCATAATATCTATCCACTAGCTAGTTGAATAAATATTACATGAAAGGGGCCTACACATGCAAGAAGGCACACTACCTAGAGCGCACTGCTCATCACTAAGGAGCTTCACTAACTACAGATACAAAATATTGAATTACAATAAAAAATCTAAACTCTGAGTGTGCATCTAATATTCTAGATGAGTTTCGATTTAAGCACACTGTACTGGTGAATACTAAAACCTTCCATATTAGTGTATCAAATCGCTTCCCAACCCTTTATACAAACATTCACATACTATCGATCAAGATCTTGCTCATTACATTGCCATACAATTGCATATTGCCTATATCTCAAAATGACCTAATAGACTAACTTATATACCCTTACATACATGAATGCCTTATGTCGGCTTACAATTATATTACAAAAAATTAATACATGTCGGCCCAAAACAAAATATAAACTTAAATCTTCATGATCATTGTCATTTTAACCTTTGTTGTATCAATCTCCTATGTTGGCCTCCAAATACCAATTCCAAGTTTCTTGGTTTACTTCGCCTATTGGTTTACTTTTCTTGTTGGTTTCCTTTCCATATGTTGGTTACCTGAATGTCAGATACCATACCTTGATTACCGGATCCACAATTACGTGTGTTGCCATTAATGACAACACCATGAACCCAAATGAGTGTCAATTGCCAACACTTCCAAGTACCATGCTGAGAGGCCACCTACACTTCAACCAACCTATTTGTTGGTAAAGTCAATGGAGGAAGCCCAAATGCTGCTAGAAAATATAGAAAGAAAGATAAGGGTGTTGATGAGAAATTTCAGTGAGCTGAATGAAACACTTTTGCTAGGTATTGAGGATGAAAGTAGGGCAGTTAAGAATTTGCAATTTTGGAAAGAAGAGGCAGAAAGAGTCATCAATGCCCAAGTAGAATTGATTTGTGAAGAGATAGATACTGTCATCCTAGAGGATGGCATGAACAAGATAATATCTACAAGAACATTCTTTTAATCTTTTGAAAAAGAGGCGAATCAAGTGGCAATTAAGTATACTCCATACAGAGAAAAAGTTGATGAGGTTATGAATTTCAAATGGCTAGTTAATGAGGAATATAACAAGTGGAGTAATACTTATTTGAACGAGGAATAAGGATTGAAAATAGTTAGATAGCTAACTATTTGTTGTGATAGCCTGGTAAACGGTTTTGTCTTCTTGCAGCAGTTACCTTTTTTAACATGAGCAACCACAAGGTGGGCCCATATCAGATCTTCATCAGCAACAACAAAAGGGATAAAGTACTTGGAATGTCTTTTTGAAGTAATTAGAAATTTTGTTCTTGGTTGTGACATTCCTTAAGGGGAATATTTTGTAACAGACTTATGGGTAACTGATCATTTTTTAGTGACACGTGTCTCCTTTGGCTGGTAGCTTGTTTGCTCCCTTATTTTATATAAAAGGGAATTCAAGACCAAGAGATAGGGTTTAAAAATTAATCTTTGTACTTAGTTTTTCTAAAATTCAGAGTCATGGGTTCTTGTAGTAAGTTTTAGGTGGGAATGAGAAAATTGTAAAGAATTTGCAGAGCAATAGATAAGAGTCATGTGTCAAGTTTTTTACAGGTTCTTGAAGGAGTTATATGTAAATTGTTTTATGAAAGAAATAGAAAATTTATTTAAATAGAAATATAATTTTGATCTATTTATCTATATTGTACAATTCTATCATCTTTCAAATAAAATATAATCAAGGATTTCTTTCATTTAGTGCATTGTTTTGATGTATGTAGTTTTTGTTTATGCTTTGATCTAAGGGATCAATTAAATGCTAAAATAAAATTGCAGAGTGATAGGGCTTGTTCAAGGATTTGATAAGTATCCTTGGTTGGGATTGTAGATAAGAAATATTGTAAGGAAATATTATCTTAGATCTGAATGCTATTAGATAAATTTTGTTATAATTCATTTATGTCTTTTGAATTCGAGTGCCCAATGGAATAAGGCACTCATCCTAGCTAGTCTTAAGTTTTTCTACAATTTGTTTTATGCTCCATTCATCTATATTTGTTGCAAACTATTGATTATCATAATATATTTTAGTTTATATATGTTATTTAATGTTTTATCCATCTCATGCTCCAATAGGCTAAGGATCACTGAAGAATTCATCATTTTTTAGCATTCTCCCTCTTTGTTGAGCCTTTATATGAGATTATCTGCCTAGTTTTGGGGTAATTATTGAGTATGGCGCAAATATTATAGATTCACCAAGGGATTACCCTCTCAGGTCTTGTAGAGTCAAAAGTGTAGAAGGATTTGCAGAATCCTTGTCATAGTTGGTCCAAGTCCTTGAAGATATTAGTAGTTGGAGTTGTCTTCTCCATAGATAATCTAAAGAATCAACTTGGTCTCTGCCCTCTTGTAGTGTAAACCCCATTTGGGGAACCAACAGAGTGTAAGCAATGAATGGCAAGGAATTGTGTGGAAAATGAGGATCAAGAAACTAGAGTTATTAGAGAGAATGTGATAGAACTAGAGAAGTGAGAATCCCTTATGTTTAGAAGAGTCTTGGTGGAGTAGAGAAGAGAAGATACTAGACCTACTCAAAGGAAGAATCTTTTCTAAATTGTGTGTAAACTAGGTGTTAAGTGTTGTAAGGTTATTGTGGATAGTGGAAGTACTGATAATTTGGAATTTAAGGAGATAGTAGAGAAGCTTGGTTTGAAGAGGCTTGAGAACCCTTGTCCTTACAAGGTGAGTTGGTTGCAAGATTATCATAAGCTACAAGTGAGAAAACAATGTTTGGTGAATTTTAATATGGGATCTTACAAAGATGAAGTCTTATGCAATGTTTTATCTATGAGTTCTTGTCATGTTTTGCTGGGTAGACCTTGACATTTTGATAGGAGAGCTATTTATGATTGTAGAAGAAACCTAATCACTATTAAGAAGGATGGGAAAAAGTTAACTTTGGCTTCTTTAAGGGAGAAAGAGAAGTGAAGAATTGTTGGTATTATGGATGTGTTGCATGAGTTTTGTCATTGATGTCAACACTTATCCTTTTGGAGATCTATGGTTATGCTGAATTGACACATTGTGTTCACCGACAAGTTCAGTGACTTATGCACAGTCACAGGTATATTGTTCACCAACATGTTATATTGTTCATCGGCACTTATTAAGACTTGTTATCATTTGGAGATAACTTGAATATGTCAAAGACATGGTTTGGATACTTAGTTTTGGTGTTTTGGTTATTGGTCTAATCAGGTTGACATATTTGTTGTTACCAACAAATTGGTCTAGGTTATGGACCGATATGAATTATCTATTCCAGATCAGCATGACACATTATGGAGATGATTTATTGATTGGATATTGTTGTAAATGTATTGAGATGACATGATGCATCACATCTTGACTTATTTGTAATTGATTTAAATTGTAATATTCTTAGTGAGCCGACCTACACATTTGGTCTTAGGTTTTGTATATATGTAAGATATCATTTGTGAGATGACATATGACATGATGGTATATGGTATGTAAGGTTATGGTATTGTAGCATGGTATGTGTGAATATTGAAGATCATATGAGCAGACCATAGAGAAGGTTCAAGGAAGGTTTGAAGGTGTTTATCAAAGCTTTAACGGTACTGAATCCAACATTGGAGATGCTATTTTGAGCAATACATTATTGTAGGATTTAACCATCCTACTGTAGTCATTATGACTCCCATTTGAGCAGTGTGCTCTAAGCAGTTGGCCTTTCTGCATGTGCAGACCCCATTTGTATACACATACTATCTATAGTAGTATCATCTGATTGTGGGTAAGGTTTCCCACCATGGTTTTTCCCCTTAAAGGGTTTCCACATTAAAATCATTGTGTTATGAGTTGTGGATGTTGTTTCTTTTTTTTTTTATGCATTAAGTTTCACCGGTATTAATATTAACTGCTAATTTGTCAACCAACATTAAGTTTAGTTTACGGGTATTAGGTATCAAGTTTGATTAAGTTAGATTTGGGTTGAAATTCATTAACAACTGATTTGGCCCCCCGCCTCTCAGTTTCCCTTCTAGTTCCTAACAATTGGTATCAAAGCTAAGTCCTCTTTTTGTAAAAGCCTAATAGCTTGAGGAGATCCTATGGCAACAAACATTTTCAGGAAGGAGAGTCTGAAACTTGATTGAACTAACTATGGTATACGGAAGATCAGAATGGAGACACATCTAAATTGCATTGGAAGAGACATATGGGAAGTTACAAAGAATGGCTATGTTAGTCCTACACTGAATCAACCTAATCCACCAACATTGGGTAAAGATCAAGAAAATGATTGCAAAGCAAGAGAAGCACTTTTGAGCACATTATTAGATCAGAAAATCATGGGATTATCAGACCGATCTACTGCTAACGCTATTTGGGATAAATTGGAGACATTGAATGAAGGAGATACCACTATCAAAATTGCAAAATTGGAATGTTTCTGGGTCAGGTATGAAAATTTGAAAATGGAAGAAGATGAAAGAATTTTTGCTTTTATGGAAAGAGCTAATGAAATTATTTTAGGAATAAAATGTTGTGGAGGGTCCTTAAGTGAAGATGATATTGTTTCTAAAGTCTTAAGAGCATTGCCACCAACATATAAAATAAAAGTAAATAGTATTAATGAGTTGAGAATAATGCCTAATACATCAGTATCTAGAGATACCCTGGTTGGAAAACTTTCAACATCTGAGCTTGAGGAATTTGATCCTGTTGCTACAATTAAGATAAATTTAGCCTTGAAAGCATCATCATTTGGAGCATCATCATCATCATCTGACAAATCTGATTGGAAATCACTTTATGCAAGAGAACTTGAAGATATCAGAAGGGAAAATGAAGAACTGGAAGAACTTGAAGCACTATTTGCAAGGAAAATGCCTAAAGGTCTAGTTGGAAGTAAGTATGAAGGTAAAGCACTGTTTAAATGTTTTAATTGTAATAAAGTTGGTCATATGGCATCTTGATAGCCTGATAGGCATCTAAGATTGAGAGAGGAAGATAAAAGAACATATAAACCTAACCCTAAATATTAGAGATATAGATTTAAGAAAAATAGAGACAAATCTTGTTATTATGATGATGGAGTTACTGATGATTCTAATGAAGAATCAACAGACAATGGATGGAATTTTTTTGTAATAAAAGAAGATCAATCAGCACCTACTATTCCACCAGTAGAGTAGGCCCTGACAGCTAAAATTGAAGAAAAGGATTAATAGATTATAGATTCTGGATGTTCACATCATATGACTACTGATAAAAGTAAATTCTTATCTTTTCAGGAATATAGTGGAGGTCTAGTAAGATTTGGTGATGATAATGCTTGCTTAATCAAAGGAAAAGGCACTATATCTTTGGATGGTAAGAATAACACTGACAATGTTTATTATGTTGAAGGTTTGAAGCATAATATTTTGAGTGTTGGTCAATTAGTTGAAAAGGGATTTCAGTTACAATTAAAAAATGGAAAATGCAAAATCATGAATAGAACTGGATTGGAGATTGCAATTAGTAATCAGACTAAAGGTAATTTCTTTCATTTGAACAACAATGATAAGACATGCTTGATTGCACATATTGATGAAAGTTCGTTATGGCATAAGAGAATCTATGATGTAAACTTTGATTGCATTGTAAAGATCAGTTCAACTAAGGTAGTAAGGGATTTACCTAAGATTGTAAAACCTCATAATCTAGTATGTAAGGAATGTCAAATGGGAAAGCAAGTTAGAACAACTTTTAAGAGTATTTTTGAGAAATCCAATAATGTTCTTGATTTAATCCATACTGACTTGTGTGGACTGGCAAGAACAAGAAGTCTGCAGGGAGATAGATACTTTATGCTAATTATTGATGATTGTTCTAGAATGTGTTAGGTTACTTTTCTCAGGGAGAAATCAAAAGCTTTTGGAAAATTCAAGTTATTCAAGGCAATGGTAGAAAATGAAATCAATAAGAAAATCAAATGTTTAAGATCTGATCAAGGAGGAGAATTTATATCTAAGGAGTTTAATACATTCTGTGAAGTGAATGGAATCAAAAGACAACTATCAGCACCCTAGACACCTCAGCAGAATGGAATTGTGGAAAGGAAGAACAAAACTATTCTAGATGCAGCTAGAAGCATGATATTGGAAGCAAATCTACCTCATGTGTATTGGAGAGAAGTAGTGAATACAACGGTTTACACTTTCAACAGAGTTCACATCAAAGGTGAAACCAGTAAGACCCCTTATGAACTATGGTTTGGTAATACTCCTACTCTTAAATATTTCATAATATTTGGAAGCAAATGTTATATTAGGAGATATGAGTATATTGGTAAATTTAGTCCTAGAAGTGATGAAGGAATATTTCTTGGTTATTCATCTAAGAGAAAGGCATATAGATGTTTTAATAAAATATTGTAGAAGATCATTGAGAGTGCTAATGTAAAGATAGATGAACAACTTAGAGGAAATTCAAGGTCTATAGATTCTGAACCGACAATTGAGATGATCATAAATGAACCAATACAGAGTGAACAAGTACAAAACATGGATCTAGTCACATCGGGATCATCAGAGAATTCCAGAGTTACTGAAGAACAACAACATGTGAATAAACCCAGGTATGTAAGATTGAATCACTCAAAAAATTAGATAATTGGGAATAAGTATCAAGGTGTTATGACAAGAGGAAGATAGGAAAATGAAGAGGTGTTCTTAATTTCTCAAATTGAACCAGCATCTGTTATTGAAGCTTGTCAAGATAAACATTGGATTAAGGCAATGGAAGATGAATTAGAACAAATTGAAAAGAACAATACATGGACATTAGCTCCCTAGCCTAGAGACAAAAATGTAATTGGAACTAAATGACTATTAAGAAATAAACTTAATGAAAATGGTAAGGTAATAAGGAACAAAGCAAGATTAGTGTGTAAGGGATATTGGTAGAAAGAGGGAATTGATTATAATGAAACCTTTGCACTGGTAGCTAGAATTGAGGCAATCAGATTATTTCTTGCATTTATAGCTCGGAAGAACTACAAAGTATATCAGATGGATGTAAAATGTGCATTTCTAAATGGTGATCTTGAAGAGGAAGTTTACATTGAACAACCTGATGGATTTTTATTGACAAATCATAAAGATATGGTTTGCAAATCAAGGACAACTTTGTATGGATTGAAGCAAGCTCCTAGAGCTTGGTATGCTAGATTGGACAAATATCTTTTGAAGCTTGGTTACACGAAAGGTAATGCTGACATCAACTTATATTTCAAAGTGACTAATGATGACATCTTGGCTATTGAAGTTTTTGTTGATGATATCATTTTTGGAGGAGAAGATGGATTGTGTAAAGACTTTGCTAATAAGATGCAGGAAGAATTTGAATTGTCTATGATTGGAGAGATAAAATTCTTTTTAGGATTGCAGATTTCATAGACTGATAAAGGTATATTCATATGTCAAACAAAATACTTGAATGAACTACTGAAGAAATGTGGTATGGAAAACTCTAAACCGGTAAGTACTTCTATGACTACAACTGATAAATTGAAATTGAAGGATGATTTAGATCCTGTTAATCCAACAAGATACAAATCTATGATTGGAGGTTTACTATATTTAACTCAAACAAGACCTGATATAATGACTGTAGTATGTATTGTTTCAAGATTTCAGAGTAATCCTAAAGAAAATCATGAATCAGTAGTAAAAAGGATTTTCTGGTATATGCAAGGCACAACAAATCTTGGTTTATGGTATCCTAAAGATGAAAATCTTGATTTATGTGCATACACTGATGCAAATTGGGTAGGAGATGTAGATGATAGAAAGAGAACCACTGGTGGAGCATTATTTCTTGGTAGCAGATCAATTTCATGGTTGAGCAAGAAGCAGAGTTGTACATTATTGTCAACAATAGAATTAGATTATGTTGTAGCAGCAACTAATTGTACTTAGGTCTTATGGATTAAGAAAATGTTGAAGGAAATAAAGGTAAAATGAAAAGAATCTATAATCATTTATTGTGATAATTCTGCAGCAATTGATATATCAAAGAACCCGATATTTCTCTCTAAGACTAAACATGTTTCTATCAATACAATTTTCTGAAAGAGACTGTTGAAGCAAAAGAAGTAAGATTGGTTTATGTGAATACTAAAGAGTAGATTGTAGATATATTTACTAAGCCTTTGCCTAAGGAAAATTTTGAATATCTCAGAGAACAGCTTGGGGTAATACCCTCACCTGTAGAAACTTAGAAAGTTGAAGATTGACATCAAATCAGCAAAAACTAACAGAGAAATATTTTTCCAACTTTGATAAAGGAGAGCTACTTCTCAAGGGGGGTAGTTACTTATAGTAATTGGTTGAATTAGTTGGTTGTATGTTCTAGTATTTTTATTTTCTTTGGCATTTGATGTCAAAGGGGGAGAGATATCTATGGAAAAACATTATCCTTGGGGGAGATATTGTTGTTCTCAAAATCTGATTCACTTTAAAATCCTTATAGTGACACGATAACTCTATATGTAGAAGAGAGATTAAAGCGAAGGAAAATTTCAAGACAACATATGACAAGGTTTGATTAACCTTCTACACTTTGAACTTATCCAAAGTTCAGGTGGGTATACCTTTGTGAACTGAATTCACACTTTTAAAAGATAAATCCACAACAAACCAATCCAAAAACTAGTGGATCTCATCACCTTAAAACAAACTGAAATGAAGGAATGAAACTTATACTCATGTTCAGTATCAATCTACAAGATATATAGAAGATAACCTTAATAGATATCAATGCCTTATCCAAGGTCACAGAGTCATCTAAGTTCAAACAATACTTCCACAATCAAACATCTCTAAAAATTCCTTCAGTTTGGCTTCTACAGATCCCTATATATACCTGACACACATAAGAATTTATTCATACCAAACTAAACCATGTTCATCAAAATTCAAAGTATCCCACAAAGAATTTACTAGTAAAGAATGATTCTTGCGTATTTAATTCCCCTCCTGAAGAGAAAAGCTAAGAAACATTTTTATTGAAAATTGCCTTGCAACCCATATTAAAAAGAATAACCCTAGATTACTCAGAATGAAAGAGTAAACATTTGCAAACATACTTGAAGACAACACAAAGTTTAAACTCAAAACCAATGGTTTGTGTATTGATATTTCTTCTAAAAGTATTACAAAAACATTTGAATATTCTCCATCAAAACTTGAAAAAAAACTCAGATAAATTTCTGTAGTGTTTTCTTACAATTCCTTGCGATCCTTTTTCTACTAGTCATGGTATCCATTTATAACAATATGGATGCACACATAGCTTTAGAATTTCCTAGGAGAGTTTGTTACAATCATTACTTCTTAAAAAGAAGTTACAAAACCTTTTACAAATGCGGTTACAAGTTTCTTTCAACATCTGCGGCTTCTTGTTGTTGTTGTTCTGTTGCAACATTTTCTAACTGCTCCACATCAAGCATTGCATACTTTCTTGTCCATTCCTGATACACCTCATCAGTAGGCCATGAGAAGTTAATTACTCTTGCTTTATTCTTGGCTAATCTTTTCCAAGAATTCCTCATTTTATTGACCTCTGAATTCAAGAAACCATAATGAGATTTGATTTTCTCAATCTCTTCAATTGTTTTAACAAATATGGAGGTATCCTCTGATTTAACAATTCCTTTTATTCTCAGTGACAATTTGGCTTCCAATTCCTTAAGCCATATTTGTTTGTCCTTTAATTAGGTTGGGCTAACAAAACCTCCTAAGAGTAATTCAAAAAATTGATCAATGTACTCTTTCTTGTACAAGTTGATCTTTCTATCTACATTATCTACTCCTTCTACCAACTTTACTAAATCCTTTGTCATATCATTTATAGATTTAATAATAGGGTCAGCCCCTACTTCATCATAGGATACACAAATCAGTTCTATATCCTGCTCTTTGGGTTTCCATTTATCAAAAATAGGTATTAATATAGGATTGTCCCCATTTAACTCATTCCACATTTCCAAAATCTTACTCATGTTGTTATACATTAGTGAAGACCCTATAGTGTCAGCAAAACTTAAAATTTTAGCCTTTACCCTCTCTTCATATTTCTTTGCATATATAGCCTAAGCCTATTTTAAATTCTCCAATTCATGAGGAGTGATCTCAATCAACTGAGAACTAGAAGGTGCTGGAGATGGTGGGAACTCAATAATGGGGCTAGTAGGTGGAGGTCTTGCAGGAGAAGAGGAGATAATCAATGTTGAGGACTCACCTTGATGGTATTGTCTTGCCAATTGGCTTTGTAGCTTGGCGATGATGCTATCTTTACCCCTTACCTCTTCCTTGGCACTATTGTAAGATTTCAAAATTGTCTCCAACTTAACTTGGAGATCTGCCTTTTCCTTAGCCTCTCTTTCTACTACTACAACACTAAACTTTGTAGTCTCTAGCACAGTGCTAGCAGCTTCCACTACCCCAGTGTTCTGCACTCTTTTCACTATCATTCCTCCAAGGTAACTTGACCCTGGGGTGTCCTTATTCCTCTCACTTTCATCTCTTTTAAGAGACCACATGACTAGTGCAGCATTATCTTTGCTAAAAGTGACTCCCTCCATAGGTTTGGTCTCTTTTCTTACTGCCTCTAAAACCAAGGCATTTTCTATGTCCCATTTGGGGAGAATGAGTACCCAAGCCTGTGCTACCATGTCTCTTCCTTGTTTGGGGGTGATAGTCTTAAAATCATCAACCATTTCTTGCTTTATCTCTTCTTCCACCACAGTTGGATCCTTGTGGGGCTACTCACATTTCCTCTTTTCACACCTAGCATTAAATTTATCAATGTTCTACTTCCAAACAAATTGCATGAAAGCTCCTGATGTGACAAAATTATTGTTAGCCAAGAAATCATCACTGGCTTGCTTGATCTCAGGATCCCACTCTTAGCCTTTAAACTCATTAGTAGTAATGTTCATCTAAGTAGTAAGGGGCTCTTCTGGCATTCCCTCTTCCACTTCATCATATGTGTATGCTATCTCTCCATGACTACCTAGTTGTAACAGTTGCTTAGCTGCTACATGTTCATCTCCTATATGAATAGAGGATTGAGATGGGGAGTACAAAGGCTCATCAGATTGTACTTCCTTTCCCACTCTTTGTTTCTCTGGGCTATCTTGGATGTCAATGACATCTTGTATCTTCCTCTTCCCTTTTGAGGTAGAAGGCTCCCTTGTTGTTGGCATCAACACACTGTAGCTAGACTTCTTATGCAACATGTAATCACTAGGAGGGATTACTCTAGTAGATGTAGACCTATTGAGAACCAGTCTTGCTTTCGCAGGGTTTTTTTTAATTACAACCTCCCTCTTTTCTTTCAATGTTTGCATCACATCCTCAAAACAAAGAATTAAGAACTTTATCTTCTCTTAAAAGGGGCAAAAGCTAGACAAAGGATCATAGCTAGTGTCAAATTGGTGCACAAAGTCTAAAGCCTTTTTGTAGGCCACCCACTTTTCCTTCCTCAACTCTTGCTCATCTAAATCAAACTCATTCCTAATGAGGTCTTCAGGAAACTGGAATTGGTGGGGTCTACCTCTGCATATTGCCCTTTTTCTAAACATGTCATCGAAGAAATCTTTAGGGTCAGCACACTAGGATACTGTAGTTGACAAATGATATGGTTGGAGGAAATCTTCAAAACACTTCCAACCTCCTTTAATTATCACAAATTGATGTGCTATGGTAACTGTAGGGAAAATGGTCCCTTTACCTCTGCCTGTTAACTCTGCCTCTTGCACACTACCAATTTGTTTGAGGATCTCTGCAATTCCCACTTTAAGAGGGACCTAATAGGGAAACAAAAATGGAGTACCTTTAAAACCATATACTTTGAAAACTGTGGAGATAGGGTATAAGTAGATATCACCCCAATTGTGGACAATTTTAACATTCTCAGCAAACTCTTTTGGCCTAATGAATTCCAAAAGAACCTTAGGGACTCTTGGATTCTCTGAATAGATAAGAGTCCTAATCTTAGATGCAAAACATTTATCAAACTTCAAGAAGCTTACATCTTCTCTGTCCCACGATAGCACTGTACTCCATAACTGCACTGGCATCTTCTCTCCATCTTTCTCTTTCACAATATCCATTCCACTTGCAAAATAGTCACCACCCTTGAACAAAAATAAATGCATAAGGAGGGAGTACCATCTAAAAGGCCTCCTATCCACTTTCCCATTCTTTATTCCTATCAATCCTTCATGGATGGCATCAGTGATATAAGAAGCATAGTCAAAAGTCACTGCCAAAGAAGGGTTCAAAATTTGAGCAATCATTAACATATAATGAGTTGGCATATTTGCCTTAGCATCTTCTCCTAAAATTTGGCAGAGTGACTAGTACAATCCTTTGGCCCTAAGGGTAAACAGATTTAAAGAAAAAGGTGTTAGGTCCCAGAGACAACTGAGAGGGCAGGGGGATGAATCAGTTGTCAAATAAATTCAAACCAAAAATCAATTAACCAACTTAATGCTTAATACCGGTAAACTAGTTAAGTGTGTCGGTAGACAATGTTAATAGTAAATTGCTATACCAATAAGTATTAATGCATGAAACATAAACATAAAGTCATCCACAACACATAACACCAATATTTGTACGTGGAAACCCTGTAAGGGTAAAAACCATGGTGGGAAGCCTTACCCGCAATCAGATGATACTACTGCAGATAGTAAGTGTACATAAATGGGGTCTACACATGCAGAAAGGCCAATAGCCTAGAGCTCACTGCTCAAACACAAAATGGGAGTCACACTGACTACAGTTGGATGGTTAAATCCAATAAGAATGTACTGCACAAAATAGCATCTCCATATGCTTGATTTAGTACCGGTGTAATGCTAATATGCTTCTACAAAAACCTAACTTCACCTTCAAATGATGTCTTCATGTATACCTCTACTTAATCTTGCATATACCTTCACACAACTTTTTTTCACATTCCACATTTGATCTTACAAATAAGATCTTACATTTATACCATACCCTAAGACCAATTTTAGTAGGTTAGCTCTACAAGATATTACAATAAAAACATTTTACATATAATATAATATCTGATGCAATAACTGATTGAACATGTTGGCTTAATGCATTTACAACAATAATAAATCATCTCCATAGCGTGCCATGCTGATCTGGAAAAGATAAACCTGCTGGTGTAACCCTAGATAACCTGGACCTATTTGCTGGTAAAAGCAAATATGCAAATATGAATATACCAATGATTAATTCTTCAAAACAAAGTGTCCATATGATGTCTTCAACATTACCACGTGTCTTTCATATCATTCCAAGTACCGGTGAACATTATATCCTGTCGGTGAACCATATACCAGTAACTGTGCAATAGTTACTTGCTTGCCGATGAATGTTGTTGGATCTCCAAAGTGCTAGTTTTTAGTAGGTGTTGACATCAATGACAAAACCATACCAAAATACCAACAAAATTCTCCTCAGTGTTAGGTCCTACAACTTTTAACCCACTTATCTTCACAAAGAATTCTTTGAGAGGCCCATTTCTAAGGTGATTCCTCTGCACACTATAAACCTTAGCTAGTGATTTAAAGTTAATAAGCTCTAAAAAATTGGTAAACTCACTAAGCCCAAAAGCATTTCTGAACTCCTCATTATTTATTTCAATGAGGGTTTTTCCACTTATATCCTTAACACTTCTTGTGATTGGGTCATAGTTGTGTGCAACCTGAGTTAGGAGATCCACATCCATGAATACTCCAGGGACCACCAATTTGCCTACATCCAGCTCCCAAATACTATTCATTGGGGCTAGGGAGTTTCTCATACCAAATCCAACTTTAAATAATCCCAACCCAGACAACCCAATTTGAGGGTCTCTTAGCCAGTTGCCTTTGTCATACAATCCCTCTCCTATTTTTAGGTGAGGAGCTCTTTGCACTAGTTCTTTTACCTTTGCTACCACATTAGTTGACATTGTCAACTATTCTAGGAAATCATCACAAATAGCCCTCTCCTGGTAATTAACCTTTCCTTAGAATTCTCTTTTAGGTGTCATCTTAAAAACTATGCAAGCAATTTAATTACTAGCCCCAACTGTTCTGTAATAAATCAAAACCTCAATTCAAAACACACTGTCAAGTAATTGTCAAAGACGAGTACAAGAGAATCTATTTTTTGCTTGAAGAAATCCACTCTGCAACTAAAGAAATTTTCTCTACAAGTGAAGAAATTTGCTTTGCAACTGCTTCTCTGCAACAACTTTTTAAAATGATGCTTTCATTCAATTGATTCGATATCATATATGGTAGTTGGGCTCTTAACTGTGACATTGATACCGCATGCTTCGTCCGTCCTTTCCGAATTGAATTCATAGAAGAATTCAAAATTTTCTCTCCAATGGGTCACAACATGCCTATATATTTCCTTTTCACTCTTTCGTCATTTTGCAGAGCATAACATCCTAGCAATTTCGCCAAACGAAATCACGCCAGCCATCTGATCAGATGAGACTTGATCAGTCTTTACACTATTTTAACCTCTTTGCCTTTGCATCGGGCCCTACCTCCTTTTCACCATTTCTCAACCTTTATCCCGTGAGTACTTTCCTTTCATGAAGCTACGCCAAGTGTTAGATGGAACTCTAACCGCCCAACCTTTAACCCCTACCAGGACCGTCAACTTTTTCACTAACCGTGCCTCATCCTAACGGCTAACGGTTTTTTTCTATTTCATAGAGGTTAATCTGCTCACATCTTCGGGCCATGAAACAATGAGAAGTGTTGGATCAATCTTGAGATGACCATCTTTTAAGTGAGACCTTTATCCAGACATTGTTTACCCCACTTATTCACCGGTTAACAAATGCCACGTGGCACTCGGCCATTAGCCTTAGAAAACAATTTAGGTTTAGTTCAGAGTCAACCACGTGTCTTACTTCCTGCATAATCACCAGCTACATCTTGGCAGGCCCTTAATCACCTTTTGAACTATGTGTCAATCGACACATCACCATCAAGCTTTACAATAAGTAATAGCTGTTACTCCACGTCATGCCAAGAAGAACCTCTTTTTCTCTTTCACCATTTTGTAGGCCTTAAGCTAGTTGAGATGGCAAATAAGATAATGACACGTGGCTGAAAATCAAAGTGGTCAACAGATTGGATTTAAGGACTAACGGGTGGGTCCAAGAAGATGAGTCATGCTGTGGGATAAGAAGTGACCTGGCAAATACAGGTGGCAAGGATACAGTGGATCCCGATGTTTTTTCTCAGTGAATAAAAGGTTAACATGTCAGTTCAGGAATGACTAGACACCAGGTGGATAAAGTTGAGTCAGACGACCCATGTCTGCCAGATTCAAGTAGGTTGTTAAGCATCAAACAAGTTTGATATAATCTAACAGTCCATGTGTGTTCGTGAAGGTAAGATGCTTGTGTTTTAAAGCCTGCAAAATGGCGAAAGAGCTAGTGGGCCCGAAGAACAGGTAAAGCATAAAGGTAAAAGAGGATCATCTTTGTTTTGATCCAAGGGTTTTCATCATTTCATGGCTGTAAATCAAATGCTGCTTGCTTGGAACGCCATGTCATTTCACTGTTTCACGAAAGCTATCTTTCGAGCATCTTTCTCCTGTGAAACTGCGCTAGCTATTAGATCTTTAAGAACCTATTCATCTATTATGCTTCTTATAAACCTTTTTTGCCCAGGCCAAAAACCTTTCGCTATTTCACAGAGCATAACATGTGAGTATCTATTAGCCATGAAACAATGTGAGTCATTGATTTCTTTTGAACTTGATCACCTTTTAGCTGTGGAAAAGTCTTCACTGCTAGGTCCTGCCAAACCTTTTCACCATTTCACAAAAGGTAATTTACTCACTCGTTTCGGTTGCAAATCAACACCAGCCGTTAAATCTTGAGCAAGATGGAGTCTCATTAAACCAAATCCAATGCACATAGCCGAACATGCTTTTTCTTTTCACTATTTCGCATAGCTTAACACACCCACAACTTCACCTAACGAAATAGAGAAAGTCGTAGATTCATCTGGAAGTTGCGTGACACTTACTGGACCCGAAAACATTAGAAGGAAAAAGGCATAAGGCGTAGATTTTTCACAATTATTTAACGACCGCCTAGGCAAATAACAAGGAGGGACACTTCACACGACCCCAAGACCCATTACTTAAGTGAATAAAGTAATGCAGGAATAGAAACTTGAGGGTTTTTTATCAAACATTTGAGTGATTTAAAACTAAAACCCTTAACCCTTAAAGACCTAAAACAGATTTGAAGCAGTTAATAGCATACCTGACTCAAAATTTCAAAAACTTAGCCAATCATGGGAAAAGAAAACCCATTTCTTAAACACTGATAACAGATATTATTCTTTTGGAGACATTATTCATTGGGGGAGAGATATATACTCTCTATATTTTGATTTTGATTTCTGGTATTGATCTATTCTGATTTCTAGTATTGATCTATTCTGATTTCTGGTATTGATCTATCTTGAAGATTGTTGGTTTTTGGTTTTTGGTATTCTTTTTTTGGCACTTAATTATTTTTCCATCTAGTTTTGTCATCAATACCAAAGGGGGAGATTGCTGGTATTATGGATCTGTTGCATGAGTTTTGTCATTGATGTCAACACTTATCCTTTTGGAGATCTACGGTTATGTTGAACCAACACATTTTGTTCACCGACAAGTTCAATGACTTATGCATAGTCACCGATATATTGTTTACCTGCAGGTTATATTGTTCACTGGCATTGATGAAGACTTGTTATCATCTAGAGATCACTGGATTATGTTGAAGACATGGTTTGGATACTTGGTTTTGCTGTTTTGGATAATGGTCTAATCGGGTTGACATATTTGTTGTTACCGATAGATTGGTCTAGGTTATGGACCGGTATGCATTATCTATTCCAGATTAGCACGACACATTATGGAGATGATTTATTGATTGGATATTGTTTTAAATGTATTGAGCTGACATGATGCATCACATCTTGACTTATTTATAATTTATTTAAATTGTAATATTCTTAGTGAGCCGACCTACACATTTGGTCTTAGGTTTGGTATATATGTAAGATCTCATTTGTGAGATGACATATGATATGATGGTATATGGTATGTAAGGTTATGGTATTGTAACATGGTATGTGTGAATATTGAAGATCATATGAGTAGACCATAGAGAAGGTTCAAGGAAGGTTTGAAGGTGTTTATTAGAGCTTAACTGGTACTGAATCCAGTATTGGAGATGCTATTTTGAGCAGTACATTATTCTAGGATTTAACCATCCTACTGTAGTCATTGCGACTCCCATTTGAGCAGTGTGCTCTAGGTGGTTGGCCTTTCTACATGTGTAGACCCCATTTGTATACACATACTATTTGTAGTAGTATCATCTAATTGTGGGTAAGGTTTCCCATCATGGTTTTTCCCCTTACAGGGTTTCCAAGTTAAAATCTTTATGTTATGAGTTGTGGATGTTGTTTCTCTTTCTATTTTATGCATTAAGTTTCACCAGTATTAATATTAACTGCTAATCTATCAACCTGAATTAAGTTTAGTTTACTGGTATTAAGTATCAAGTTTGATTAAGTTATATTTGGGTTGAAATTCATTGACAACTGATTCACCCCCTCCCCCTCTCAGTTGCCCTTCCAGTTCCTAACAAAAGTTTGATTCTTGAGAAGTGTTGTAGTGATGAGAAGTGGGTTACAGAGGTTACACCAGATGGTGGCATAAATTTGGAGAAGGATCTAGTGGATAGGCCTGATAGCAAGGTGATACTGGATGGTAGTAAGGTTAAGGTGATGATGGCAAACCGAATGAAATCTTGTGGTAGAACTAAATCAGAGTTGCAAAAGAAGGAGAGAATTAGTCAGAGATAGTGTGCATGTATGAAGCAAGGAAAGAGAGATGAAGAGAAACAGAAGTTAGAGAATATGGCTGAGGTTCCAAGAGAGGTTAGGAAGAAGTTTGCAGACAAAGAAGAAGTTTTCTTTTATTTTGTTCTTATTCAGTTCTTCATTGCAGTTTTTAGTGTTTCTTTCAACGTGTTTCGGTAGTTGTTCATTTTCATTGCAAATCATATTTTCAGCTTTTTGGCTAGTTCTTATTCCTTATTCTGAATTTATAGTTCATTTGGGCTCTTTTCATCAAGTTATCACTTCCAAAGTATCGATTTCTTTGTTTCGGAGTAGTTTTGAGCTTATTGTCTATGTTGGAGATTTCTTCTTGTGTGGAGAGATTTCTTGGATTGCGGATCAATTTGGCACCACACAAAATGTTCTTAGGCCCTTGGTTGACCTTCCTATGTGATCTGCACTTCATGTTTGTTCTTGGCGGATGAGATCTGCATGTTTTGGGGCTAACCTTTTTTACACATTTCATTTTTGTTGTCTTGGAGAATGTAATCTTTTTGTGGCCGACCTAGATGAGTTATGGAGGGTATATATGTTGTTGTATGTTATCTTTTGGTGGATATGGAAGTTATTTGAGGAAAATTATGTATTATTTCTAATTTTGATACCTCTTGGAGGTTTGGATGGATTATATTCTAGGATGTAGTCTATAACTGGGCATGTTAGCCTACATGTAGCCCGGATGTTACCAGATGTTCTATGATGAATATATAATGATGCAGATGTCTGATTTTGTATTTTCTATGTTAATTGTGATCACTTCCATTGTGTTACACTTGTTTCATTATCTAGATAGTTCTCTTTGAGGACCCTTCAGATCATGGCTGTGTCACATATTCCTCTTCAACAACAATCCTACAAATCAAAGAAGGGTGGCTTCAATACTTAGCTTTTCTATTGAGAATTTGTTGAACCATTATTTCTGTATCCCCCTATTTAATGGTGTCACCAAAGATTTGTTATGGTTATATGTGGCATCAGAATGTGAAAAGAAGACAAAAAATTGGAAGGGGTGGTGGCTAACCCTAGCTAGAAGGATTACGGTGCTACAAGTTGTAATATCAGTAGTGCTCGTTTATGTGTGCTCCTATGTCGATATTATTAGCTGCATCATGAATAAATTTTCATCTCTTCTAAGGAATTTATTATGGAATGGGTTGAATGAAAAGACACAAATCCCATTGATGGCTTGGGTTGAGGTGAAGAAGAGAAAACTTAAAGGTGGTATTGTAATTTGAGATATTCATCCACAAAACATATCATTGGGGGAAAAAATTGGTATGGTAGATGTATAAAAATTGCTAAGAAAATTGGTGCAAATTCCTCCAAAACAAATATTTGGATGAAGCATCACCTTCTAGGATTCTCACCATGTGCAACAAAGCTACCAAATGGTTCAACAATTTTTAATTTTATAAAGAAGTGTATCTCTAATAACAGATCACCAATCATGGAAGGTCTGAAATGGATGGTGCCCCCTTTTTTGACACAAGTCATGGAATGGATACCTCCTTTGGCTTCATTATAGGCATTGAATGAGGCATGTCATCTCATAGAGGAGGTATATGAGAATAAACTTGTTGATCATATGATCAATCACAAGGTGCATGACACATGGGTATTCAAATGGAATTTTTTTGAGATGTTGGAAACAGGACACAAAGAGGTATTAGTGGATAAATTAAATAAATATTTTTTTCTACTCATAGATGGGAGAGACAAAATAATCTAGTGCATTGCAAAGTCTAAATAATATTTAACAAAGTTGGGGTATGTAGTGTAATGATAAAAATTTAGGGTTTCCACCATTAGATGTATTAAAACCACTATTTTTTTCTTAAGACCAATTACATTAGGGAAAGATACAAATTAGGTAGATCTAAACCTAAGAGGCCTAAATACTAATCTAATTCTAGGGGTGTTGAAATGTACCCTCTTTTTTCCCTTGAGTTGAATTGATTTATTGAATTTGCTGAAATTAGGGTAAATATGTTG
This sequence comes from Cryptomeria japonica, assembly GCF_030272615.1. NCBI lineage: Eukaryota > Viridiplantae > Streptophyta > Pinopsida > Cupressales > Cupressaceae > Cryptomeria > Cryptomeria japonica. The sequence continues at coordinate 530,767,525 of NC_081405.1, forward strand.
AAATTGATGTAAAAATGCATAAACAATAAGCTACAGTCGTTAAATTGAGCCATGAACTTGGATCTAAGGATTGTAAGAGGATTCAAACCTATTCTTAGAAGGAGCTCTTAATTTTTCAGGACCGGTGTGACAGTTGCTTTGGTCCTGTGAACTTTTCACACTCCAATGGGGGATTGATTCATCTCTATAAATAAAGCTTATCCTAAAGATCTTAGTTTCGTACCTATTCCTATGCACACTAGAGAAGGGAAATAGGTTTGGAATAGGGTTTTCCTTAGATCAAACCCCAATTTTGGAATTAACCATGAAATAGGAATGAAATTTGATTGAATTGCAATAATGAAAATATTCTCCTTTTGAGTGAGATGTTGAATAATGACTAAAACACAAATGATATACCTCCTTGTAAAGTTTTGTTTGTCTCCACTTGGAATTAGGGTTTCATGAAGTATTTGATAACATAGAGCATGAATGTCAACTTCAATGCTTGAATCTTGACTCTATTTTTTCTAATGCTTGAATAAAGGTTGATTGCTTGATTTCTTAAAATTGAATGCTTGATTGCTTGATATTGGATTGAATTTTATGTATGTGGATGATAAATGAGAAGGGTAGACCTCTTTTTATACTTTACCATAAAAAAACTAATTAATTTTCAAACATGAGCCAACACAAAGCTGGGGTTCCTGCTCAAATTTTATTACCACTAAGAGGCCCAAATTAAGGCTCTAATTGGAAGGACTAGGGAATGGAACCCTATTTCTTCCCAATTAGGCACCAAAATATTGTTAGTCCCAACCGGTATTGAGAGGGGAGGGGTGAATCAACACTAAATCAAATTTACACAATTTAACTTTTATCTTAAATCTGCATTCATCTAAGATCCAACAATATACTTAATCACCAAAGTAAAAAATATGAAAGCATTAAAAGTTAATAGTGACACCAAAGAATTATCTCATGGAAACCCAATAGGGTGAAAACCATGATGTGAGTAGGAACTCACAAAATTTGTACTCTTCTAGACTACGCACGGTTAAGAGCCATCCTTGTTAGGAGAAACAAAGACACTTGTTAGGTCCCACCCGGTTAAAGGATTTTGTTTAAGGTCAATTAGTACCTTTACCCTATTAAAGGTACCCTAATTAGAGGACTTATAACATCAGTTAAGATGCCACCCAGTTAAGGGATTTATGTTGTAGTTGTTAAAAAGCAACAGATGGATGAACTGCTAAATTAACTACTTGATAGCTTGATCAGATCTCAATATGCATCACACTCAATACACACCGGTTATGTCTTCTTTGCACTGCACTGGTTTCCTTCTTACACCTTTGGCTCTTCACTCTACCGGTCACCTATTCTTCAACACTATTCTCTACCAGTTCTTTGATCTTCGGCTCTACACTCTATCGGTTCACTATATCTTGACTTTGCACTTAGCCAATCTGCCACACATACACTCTACTATGCTAACACCTCTTAGCATTTCCTTTTCCTCTGCTCTTCACATTTGGATCACCTTAAAAAATTTCTCCTTTTTGCAAATTTCATGATCAAAAACTTCTGAATGAAATCAAGAACACTATACATTTCATGTCGACACTTCTAGGCATTCCCTTAATCAAAGAAATCATGGATTTCAAAAGATTTCAAATTCAAAAATCTCCCACTCTTTCTTTGTGCACCATACAACAATTCTACCAAGTGTCCAACCAATTGTGTCACCGCATCTCCCAAAGATAGAAACTTCTGAGTCATGTTCAGCTAAATAAGTGCGAACCAGAAAACTTGCATGTAACCATGCATTACTGCATGGTAACTAAAAGTTGACCTTACCAACATATGATTTGGCATAGACACAAGCCTACCAACTCATCCTTTACCACCGCAACTGAGTAACTAATCACCGCTCTGAGATTTATGGTGATCACCTATCTTCCTTCTGTCATACTGATGTATCGGTATGCCACTACACTTCTACATTATCAATTCATCCTTTTCTTGCCCGTTTTTTGTGCTAGCACCAAGTCTATTCCCTTGTTTACCTATGAGTTAGCGGTTTGTTAGAGAAAATGATTTTTTTTACTTGAGTCACCTTTTGTGACTTCACCATCAACAAAGTGACCGATCTTATTGAAAGATAGACCGGTTGACTTAATTTATCTTTCCTTGAGCTAAAGTAACCTTTGATCATTCAATGTTGAAGTTGTTTCTATTCACTTTTGCTTACTGAAAAGCAACACCACTCTACCTCTACCACTTCAATGGTCAGTGTCTTCAATGGTAAGTGTTAGACATCAATGACAAACCTTAGCACATATACCGGGTTTTTTAGATTGACTGGTTTGTTTATGCCAACAATCCAACAATCTCCCCCTTTCACATTGATGGCAAACACTTCAAACTCTGGCTAATTGGATGCATGTTTCTTCATCTCTGTAATAGTTCAGTCATTCTGCCCTAAGAGATGAATATCTCCCCCTGTCACTCATATCTACTAATGCTCAAGCACTCTAAACATATCTCCCCCTTTGACAACAATGCCAAAGAGTCCATTATGAACACTTACAAGATTGGTCCCCCTAACTGGAGTAGTCCACACTCATCAATCTAGTTGTTTTTATATGAAAAAACTTGAAATCATACTAGATTGATGTAGAACCCTGTTTGCTTACTTTATTGAATGGAGGGGTATAACCCCCAACTTACCTCTGAGATAGTCAAAGGTATCCTTTTGTAGTGGCTTGGTGAAGATATCAACCACCTTCTCTTTTGTTGATATGTACTCCAACATCACTTCCTTTTCTTGAACTTGTTCCCTTAGTGATATTTGATGGCTACATGCTTCATTTTGGAGTGCATCACCGGGTTCTTAGATATGTCAATGGCACTGGTCTTATCACAATGAATCACTATCGGTCCAACCACTTTTTCTTGTATTCCTTCTAGCACTTGCTTGATCCAAACTATATGTCTGCAATTGATTGCAATAGATACATACTCAGCTTCAATTGTGGATTGAGAAATGCAATTTTGTTTCTTAGTTGTCCAAGATACAATCTTGTCTCCAAGAAAGAATGCACCTCCACTGGTGCTCTTCCTATCATCAATGAAGACACTTAAACTGAAATCTCCCTTGTGTGGATACCAAAGACCATACTCATCAATCCCCTTTAGGTATCAGAATATTCTTTTGACAACCATCATGTGAGTCTCTTTTAGGTTTGCAGAAAATATGGCAACCAAGCCAACAGCTTATGCTATGTGCGGTCTGCTATGGACTGCATACTATAACTTAGTGATCATGGACCGGTAAAGTGTCTCATTTACTTCTTTAGCCTCATCATGTTTAGATAGCTTGCAACCTATAACCATTGGACATCCAATAGGTTTGCAATCTTCAATTTCAAAAGTTTTCAAAATTTCTCTTATGTACTTAGTCTGACTAATGAAGATGCCATTCTTTAATTGAGAGATTTGTAGGCCAATAAAGAAATTTATCTCCCCAATCATGGACATCTCAAATTCTTGTTGCATTTGTTTTGCAAATATTCTTCTCATCTCATCATCTCCCCCAAAGATGATATCATCTACAGAGATCTCAGCAATTAGGTGTTTTCCTTCAATTCCACTCTTCAGATACAGGTTACTGTTATCACTAGTTCTTTTGAATCCTATGCTTAGATATGAGTGCAACCTCTCATACCAAGCTCTTGGTGCTTGTTTTAGCCCATACAGAGTCTTTTGTAACCTGCATACCATATTCCTTCCATCTTCAGATGTAAACCCTTTTGGTTTCTCTATGTATACTTCTTACTCTAACACCCCATTTAAGAATTCTGATTTGACATCCATTTGATAATATTTTAACCTTTTATAATCAGCATAGGCCAATAAAATTTTGACCCCTTCTAGTTTGGCTACTGGTGCATGTTAGATTCAATGATAGTCCCAAAGACACTGAGAGGGGGGGGGGGTGAATCAACGTCTAACCAGTTAGCGAAATATTTAAAATTATCAATAACTTTGCATCCTAAAATAGTGTAGCAGTAAATAAGAATTAATGCAGCAAATAAGAATAATAGAGACAGCATAGAGAACACACCATAATACAATATATTTAAAGAGGAAACCCGGTGTGGGAAAAACCTCGATGGGACTTGTGACCCACAATATTCACTCACTGGCCAATGAATAAATATTACTTACAATGAGGGGCCTGCACATGCAGGGAGGCCAACTGCCTAGAGCTCATTGCTCAACTACAAAATAGAAGTCTCACTGACTTACAAAATGGATGATTAAATCCAATACAATGTATTGCTCAAATCAGCATCAACTATGTCAAGTTTGATACTGGTTTAAGCTCAGTCTATAATCAAAAACCTTCGATGTCCTTATACAAAATTACCTTATCCTTTACATACATATTTATCAAAATGACTTTCAAGACTTCATACATATATGAGTCTTTTACAATATACCAAGTCAGCTCTTACAAAAGATAATTACAATTCAAAACAATAAATAAAAGTTTATTCCATGTCGGTCTGAGTGTCAGTATGCATTATTGCCAATGTCGGTGAAGTGTCTGTCGATGTATGTAGAAGTCTATTGCCAGTGTCGATATCTACCTGTTGGTTTTCATATGAATGCCAGTTGGTTACCATCAATGACAATATCAACTATTCTCATAAGAGTGTAAAATGCCAACAATCTCCCCCTTTGGCATTGATGACAACACTCATGAGAAAAATCTATAAATTGTTTCCAAAAAATGAAATCCAAAAAGATGTGCTCCCCTTGAGCGAGTGATCTCCTTTGTAGATTTATTTTTCTCCTCCACTACTCCCCCTTTGACATCAATGACAAAGGTTGTCAAAAATTGTCAAATGAGTTCAAAAATTTCACCTCAAGGTCTATAACCGGTTGGTTACAATCTGAAAAATATCCACCAAAATTAAATTTAGACTCTACATAAACCTTTTTCTATCATTCAAAGTTGCCTCACTCAGTTGAATCATGTCGGTGAGATAATGCATGTGATCTTCCAATGATCGCTCTCCTTGAACTAATGCCTTATAGATTTCATTTCTTTGAGAGATAAGATTGTCCAACTTAGGACCAAGTTTATTTCTAAGTTCTTGGGAATTTGATTTTATCCTCGCCTTCTCTTTCTCAAGTTTCTCTAGTTTCTCCTCAAAACCTACCATTTCCTACTCAATAACTGATATATGTTCAGATGAACCAATTTTATTATCAGCTATGTCATCAATTTCTTTATGTGTTTCACTGATCCCCTTATCTATGTCTTTTGTAAAAAGGTGAGGTTTGCATGTTTCCTTAAATAGCTCCTTGTATTCCAAAATTGTAGAGTTAAGTACCGGTAATAATGTATTCAAGTGTGTTGTACACTTCTTTATAGTCTCTTCAAAGAATTTGTTTTTCTATTTTTCAACTCTTTCCTTAATTGTATCCTCATTCACTTTGTCAATAGTTATTACATTATCAGCAATAAATTTGGACAATGTGTCCAATTTACCTAAAGAATCTTTAATGTGATCTATGTTGCAATTTGGTGCAATCAACTTAAGAATAGGTAATGTATTGTCAATTGCCTTGTAGGACAATGTATTGCAATCTATTATCTTCCTAATTGAATCCAAAAGTACCTCAATAATGTTGGTAGGTTTGAATTCACCTGTAGATGTGTCAGATGTCTGACCAATCATCTTTATTACCTCTTTGCTTCTATCAGATGTGTCCATTTTTCTTGTATTTTCTTTCAGTGGATCAGTCTATGTTTGCATCTCAACCTATAAAGGTTTCTCAAACTGTGTGTGTAACTCTACTTCTATTTGTTTCTCTATTGGATTCACAATCTCTGGTGGCCCTGTGCTAGTACCTTTATTGATAAGATTTTCAGTTTGTGTCGGTTGCCCTGTTTGAGTTTGTACCCATTCCTCTGCCATGTTGCTATTGTCAACATTGTCTGTCTTTACTTCAGATGTTTCCTTATCCACAACAATGTTTACCTTTTGTGTATCCACATTCATTGTAAAAATGATCTTTGATTTAGAATTAGTATCATCATGTGTAATACCTTCAGTGTTAATAACTAGTGGATATTCTGAGTGTACCGATGTAGTATCCAAAGGTAGTGGTGGAAGATTGTCACTAATCTTAATGTTTGGAATTCCACTAGTTTTTCCTTTATCCTTGTCCTTGTCTTTCTGATACACTTTGAATGTCTTCTTAAGTCTGTTCATTTCCTCTTGTTTTTCTTTTTCCACAAAGAATATATCCCAATTATCTATTGTTTCTTCTGCAATTTCCTTTACTCTTCCAACCATCAACTTACTTGCCAGTGTCCACTAGCAAATACTGATTAGTTAGTCTCATAAATAAGTTCATCAATTTCTTCTTTGGAGTTAACTGAGTGAACAACAAAGAGTGCTTCAACCTTCAATTTATTGTCTAATTCCATCACTGATAGCCTTTTTGCTTGTAATCTCATGTAGAGATCATGGGGTAGCTCCTCAACAACTTCAATCAAAAATTTCTTATAAATGTCCAAATGAAGAATAATGCTTTCTTCAATAGTGTTTATGTCAGTATCATTTGAATAAGTATACCATTTGTTCACATTAGACAAATTACCTTCCTCTGTTATTTCATTCAATAAATCATTCAATGTGGGTTTTGTTGGTGTCTATTTTCTCTTTGGAGGAATTTTCTTCTTGGGTTCCCTAACCACCTACTATTTATTTCTTAATGTCCTTGTTTTTTTTGGAGAAGGAGAGGGTACTAGTGAGGGTTTTCTCTTCCTTTCCACTCTTTTGAACTCAATTGCCTTACTACTGTCACTGTCAAAAGATGAGTGAACCGGTGAAACATGTGCCTCTGGTTGAAGTCCTTCAAGATCACTAGTCGATATGCCACTAAGGTTCATGAAATTATCTTTCATTTTGTTTACTTTCTTAGATGCATCCCTAATGATTTTTTCTCTTTTCTTAGCCCTTTTCTACATAGATACTTTATTCTCTATGTTTTCTGCACTTCCAAAGAATTCTTCAGATGGCTCTCTTGGTGCATCAAGCAGTGCTTTTGAATATGTTTCCAAAACATGTAGATCAACCTCATAACCTATTTCAATAACCTAGATAGTTCTAGGTATTACTGCTTCCATCTAGGTTTCATCTCTTTTAATCACAAAGCAGATTTCCTTGTCATATTTTTCAACTATGCTCTAAGGAATCCTTACACTAGCTCTCATCTTAGATTGAAAAGAATTAAAGTAGTCAGTTATGTTGTTATCTTTATCAGTTCCCATGCTGGTAAAAGCTTCTTATAGTTATTTTTCTACTAGTATATCATAACCAAAGTCTTTGAGTCTTGTAATGGGGATCTCTTTGGTGAAATATAGCATTAAACATACCAGAAGGTTTCCAAAGCGGAAAGTACCTTTCTTGTCTCCCTTAATCTTTTCAAGTTATCAATAAGCTCATCTTTTAACCATTCACACACATCTATCTTAGCATTGTTGTTTATCATTTCATTTGTACTATAAATACAAAGACTGGAAACAAAATTGAGTTTGTTAGCATGTGTGGCTTTATATCCAAGAACCATACTTACATATCTCACATTGATGTCCTTAATGCCATTTACTGTAAGTTATTTATTGTTAGATGTTTCTCCAGTTAGGCTCATCACCATTTTGTTAGGAATCTTCTTTGTCTTGTCAGGTCTACTACCAGTTGAGGGTAAACTAGTAACTGCCCTAATTGCTTGTCGGGTTATCTTACAAACAGAATCCAACCATAAGAATTCTCCATGTGCTCTACTTAATACCATTCTTACCACTTCCTCTAGAAATTTAGGGATATTCGGTATCTTTACAAAACCTAAAGTCTCCACAATCTTGTGTTCGGGTTTAACAATTCCATGTTCATCACAATAACCTCATTAAACATTTTCATTAACTCCTCAGATCCTAGATCTTATATATTGCAATGTATATAAATCCTAGGGTCTTCTACAAATGCTACTCCCTTAGGCATTTTTGCAAAAGCTCCTACGGAGTCGTCTTGCATTGCAATTTCAGAAATTATCTTAAAAACGGGCCTAGGGCATTTCACATTCTCCACAATGGTAGGGTTTGGAATAAATTCAAGAACAAAAGATGAAGCAGCCATTATGAAAAATACCTCTTATTTGAATGCTTGTTGAATGCTTTAAAAACACTTCCCAAATTCGCCTTGAATGCCTTTTCTTGATTTCAAGGTCACAAAAAGTTTGAATGCTAGGTGAGTTTGAAATGAGGGTTTTCTTGGTGCTTTATAGCCAAAAATGTTCTTCAAAACATCATTAAATGCTTGTCAGCTAAGTGAAAACTTAACACACCTGCCAGTAAAGAAGAGATGTATCTTCTCACCATTAACTGAGGGTAGAATGCATGTTTTTCAATTCACTGCCATACCCCCAAGGGATTTTTCCTTAGTTAGATGAAGAATCTCATGCCGGTGGAGGATTACTCTATTCTACCAGTGAAGATATAGTTTCATCAATTCTCTGATCTCTTTTCTTAATCCAATGTTAAGAAAAAAATTTCTTTACTTCTTCTACCTTCTCTTTTCCCTTCAAGCTAGATCTCATATTGTTTGTTGGTGCATTCTTGCTTCTACATAATTTAGCAATATGTCCAATCTTGTTACAAGAATAACAAGCTACATTATTCCTCTGAATAGCCTTTCCATATCCTATGCTGGTTTGGGTTCTGCATTAATTAGATAAATGTCCAAATCTTCCACAAACATAGCATTTCACATTCATTCTGCAATTTTCTGAATTATGACCAACTTTGTTGCATTTGGAATATTGACTAGTGGATGAGTTTGTGTTCTGATTATTTCTAAATCTACATTGTTTTGATCTATGACCATATTTGTTGCAATTGAAATATTTGCCATTAAATTTGTAAGCATTAGGTTGTCTTGCCGGTTTGTTCTTGTCTTCATTGTTTACAATACCGAAACTTTCTCCAACTTCAAATCCAAGTCCATTAGTATCTTGATTAGGTTTCTAACTCTTCAACATGTCATCAAGCTCCTTTAAAATTTTCTTGAATTTGTCTTTGTTCTTATTTGTAGTAGCCAACTCATTTTCTAGAATTCCCTTTTGTCTCATAAGCTCAATTTTATCATGTTGCATATGAATTGGATTTGTCTTTAGCATATCATTCTCATGACTAAGTCTCAAATTTCTAGCATCATTGAGTCTCCTAGCCAAGTCTTCTTCATTCTTCTTCATGTCTTCAATATCTTTACATAACCTCATAGTCATATCTTACATTTCATTCTTCATATTATTGTTCTCTTGTCTCAACTTGTTTGGAAGTTCTCTAAGAGTTTCTTTTTCATCATCCTCCTTCTGCATCTACATATGAAGTTATTTTCTCTTATTCTTTGCAATAATTGGGTTATTTTGAAGTGCTTGAATGAATTCTCAAGCAGTTTTAAGTTCATCCTCCAATTTGATGTTCTTCACTTTTTCTGCATCATAGTCTACAAGAGCTCCTTCCAATTGTTGTCTTAAGTTCTCCATCTGTACCAGTGTCAAAATCTTCCTCAATCTGTTAGGCTTTTTAAAGTAGACGACCATGCTCTGATACCAATTGTTAGATTCAATGACTATCCCAAAGACACTGAGAGGGGGGGGGGGGGGTGAATTAGTGTCTAACTAGTTAGTAGAATATTTAAACTTATCATTAACTTTGCAACCTAAAATAGTGTACCGGTAAATAAGAATTAATGCAGCAAATAAGAATAATAGAGACATCATAGAGAACACACCATTACACAAGATATTTAATGATGAAACCCGGTGTGGGAAAAACCTCAATGGGATTTGTGACCCACAATATTCACTCACTGGCCAATGAATGAATATTACTTACAATGAGGGGCCTGCACATGCAGGGAGGCCAACTGCCTAGAGCTCACTGCTCAACTACAAAATAGAAGTCTCACTGACTTACAAAATGGATGATTAAATCCAATACAATGTGCTGCTCAAATCAGCATCAACTATGCCAGGTTTAGTACCAGTTTAAGCTCAGTCTATAACCAAAAACCTTCACTGTCCTTATACAAAATTCCCTTATCCTTCACATACATATATATCAAAATGACTTTCAAGACTTCATACATATATGAGTCTTTTACAATATACCAAGTCAGCTTTTACAAAAGATAATTACAATTCAAAACAATAAATAAAAGTTTATTCCATGTTGGCTTGAGTGTTGGTATGCATTATTGCCGATGTCGGTGAAGTGTCTGCCGATGTATGTAGAAGTCTATTATTGGTGTTGGTATCTACCAGTTAGTTTCCATATGAATGCTAGTTTGTTGCCATCAATGACAACATCAACTATTCACATAAGAGTGTAGAATGCCAACAGTGCGAAGGTTTTTCCATAGTCCAAACCTTCTTCTTGAGCATAGCCTTTATAGACCAATCTCGCCTTGCTTTTTATCACCTTACCAGTTCCATCCATTTTATTTGTAAACGCCCACTTGGTGCCTATGAAATTTTTATTTTCTAGTCTGGGCACTAGAGTCCATGTATCATTTTTCTCTATTTGCTCCAGTTCTTCCTCCATGGTTTTGACCCACTTATCATCTTTTAGAGCCTCCTTTTTTGTTTTGGGCTAAAAAATGGAGAGCATACACCCATTCTCTCTTGCTCTTCTTCTAGTTAGAACTCCTACATCCTTGTCACCAATGATATTTTCTGTAGAGTGATTATTTTTGACATATTTAGCCAATTCTGGTTCACTCCTCAAAGCTTCATCTACCAATCGTACAAGTTCTACTTCACTAGATTCTTCATTAGCCCCTTCAACTAGATCTTCTTCAGTAGGTTCCACCAGTACAATGTACTCAAATCCTTTATAGTTGTTCGGCTCACTCTTACTATCCTATTCATTTTTCTCAGAGTATTCATCTACTCTAACATTTGCACTTTCCACAATCTTACCGGTCGTTTTGTTTAAATACTGATATGCCTTTCTCTTTGTTGAGTAACCTAAGAAGGTTCCCTCATCACACTTGGGATCAAATTTTCTAGTGTACTTGTCCCTTTTGATATAGCACCTGCTTCCAAATACTTTGAAATAACAAACATTAGGTGAGTATCCACTCCATAATTCATAGGGGGTCTTGTTTGTCCCTTTCTTTACTTGTATCTTGTTCAAATTGTATACAACAGTTCTTATTGCTTCTCTCCAAAATATATGTGGGATGTCCTTCTGTATCATTAGAGTCCTTGCACAATCTATAGGAGTTATGTTTCTTCTTTCCACAACTCCATTCTGCTAAGGTGTTTTGGGTGCATACATTTGTCTCATGATTCCCTATTCCTCGCAATAGTTCAAGAACTCTTGAGAGGTTAACTCTCCTCCTTTTTCTGATCTGAGGCACTTAAGATTCTTACCAGTTCCTCTTTCAACTCAAGCCTTAAACATCGTAAACATGTGAAAGGCTTCAGATTTTTCGTTCAAGAATACATCCCACATCATTCTTGAGAAGTCATCCACAAATAACATAAAATTCTGGTCTCCTTAGAAACACTTGGTTCTCATGGGACCACACAGGTCTGTGTGAACTAAGTCCAGTAAACTTTTAGATCATAAATTTTTACTGCTAAAACTGGACCCGGTCAACTTTCCTAGTTGACACTCTTTGCACATAGCATTTTTCAGGTTTTACTATGTCAGACATACCTCTAAAATATTTTGCCTTACTGAATTTATCTATGCTATCAAATTTAAGATGATAGAATCTTTTGTGCCACAAATATATGTCTTCAACCTTAGCCACTAGACAATTACCTATGGTGGTGTCTAGATGGAACAAATTGCCTTTTGACTGTTTACCGGTGGTAATCAGACTTCCAGATTTGTCATTAATTTTACATACCCGTCCATTGAACTCTAACTGGTAACCCTTATTGTTAAGTTGTGCAACACTTAGTAAACTATATTTTAATCCTTCTACCCAATAGACATCATCACAATTTGTCTTTTCATTCAAGGCTATAGACCCCTTACCTTTTACTTCACATGGGGAATCATTTCCAAATCTCATTGTTCCTCCATTGCAATCCTCCATGTTGAGTAATTTGCTTCTGTCACCGGTCATGTGGTGAGTGCAACCACTATCGATCACCCATTCTCCACACCGGTTTGTGCTAGAAATCAATGCCATTTCTCCTTCCTCTATGTTGTCCTCATTGACTACCACATATGCAATACCATCATCATTAGATCTCTCTGATTCTTCATCAGTGACTCCTTCTGCAAGATAACATTCCTTCTTGCTCTTGTCCTTGTAACTTCTAAAATGATCTTTCCTATCTCTATCATTTTTAGAGCATCTTGAAGTAATATGACCTATCTTATTATAGGAGAAGAACTTTAAGGGTAGTTTACCTTTGTATTTACCTTTACCTCTTGGCAATCTTCTTGCCAATAGAGCTTCAATTTCATCTTGCTCCTGTTCCTCAAAGAGATCATTGTCACTCTCATGGGAACGACCGGTTCTGGTAGTAGAACTACTACCTATTTCTTTCCTTCTCCTTGTTGGTGCATGCATCATGGATGCTTTGAAATCAACATCAATTTTTGGTACACTATTATCATAATTGCTCAACTCAAAAGCAGTCAACTTACTAATCAGTGAGTCAAGAGTTACATTTACTATCCCTAATGATCTGAGTTCCTAGATAGTAGAGACCCTTATGACATATTGTGGTAGCAGAGTTCTCAAGATTTTGCTAACCACATCCTCCTCCTTGAGATTTCCTCCTACACTTTTAATGGAGTTTACTACATCCTTTATCCTCTTGCTATACTTCTCTATGTTTTCTCTTTCTTGCATCCTCATCTCATCATATTTTCCTCTCAGAATATCTACTTTGACCTTTTGAACATGGGGATCTCCCCCATAGATTGCCTTAATCTTATTCCATATCTGAAAAGTTGTTTTCAAATCTTGCACCTTAGCAAATTCATTATCTGAAAGAGTTCTAACAATCAGACCCATAGCAATAGTATTATCTTGCCTTTCCTTTATCTAGTCCAGAGTAAGAGTCCCTGAAGGTTCATTGTATTCTATGATCACATGGTTCTAGTAATGTTCACCTAGAGATATTAGATAAAGTTTCATTCTTCCATACCATAAGGTGTAGTTCTCCTTATAGAACTTAGGACCCTCCTTATGCATCATCTTGGATCTCTCCCTAAGTCAGTTAAGCTTCTTCTGATTCTAGGGACTTGATGCTCTGATACCAATTGTTAGTCCCAACTAGTGCTAAGAGGGGAGGGGTTAATCAACACTTAATCAAATTTACATGAGTGCTGAGAGCGAAGGGCTATTTGGAATACATTACCCAAATAGTGCATTCGATCAATTGCACATGAAGTTCCACGAGTGTGATCTTTTTCAAATCCTAATATGATTTCTATCTCATCAACCTCTAGAGGAGCCACTCGACATGGCCCCACCCAAACCAAGATCCATTTTTCCCACTTTTCAAGAATGTATTTCTATTCACTGTCTTGCAATTTCCCTCGTGAATTTTCAATTATAGTGCAGAGTTCTTCACAAAGGACACCACAACATCATCTAGAGTCTATGCTTTAATTTTTTCTTTGATCTCATGGAGGCCAATAGTCCTTTGTCTGAGGAAGTGCATTCTGAATTGTCATGGGGGAGAGAGGTAATGCTTGAAATCACCCTTCTATTGGGAGATTGTGTACATAACCTTTTGGTCTTCTGGAAGCCAAAAAGTTCTTTGAGTCCACCAACTCTGGTTCCACACTATAGAAATTTTTGGATATTGCCTTCCAAATATCCTTTGGTGCAAAAGCATCATTCTCATAATAGAAAAAATGTGGTCCTTGCATGAACACATTGATTTCCTCCAAGTGTGGCCCAATAGGTTTCCCAGGAACTACAAAAGCAGTTAGTCCCTCCAGACATAAATTAGTGATGTCACATCACACACTCCAGACATTGTTTATTTGTATTGCATGCTCTCTATGTATTTATCACCCTTTAACACTTTCCTCTTCTTTTCTCCAATTGCTCTCTTGTAGGCAATTGATGAGCTTGTTTCCATGTCATTCAAGATAATGCTTGGTTGCTTTCTTTTACAAAATTTTCTTGTGCATGAATTTTCATCTTGTATCTTCTGCTTCCACATAGATATACATTATAATTCACACTCAAATGATAATTAAATAAAATAAGCATTTGTAAAGAAAATATTTAGTCATTGGATGTTACATATTATCTAACAGAAAGATCCTAGATCCAATTCTTGGAGAAAGGAAACATCATTGATAAACGTTTTTATCAAATAACACTGAATCAAATAAATTAAAAATGTTTCATGTAATTTTTAAAAGTAGAACTCATGCAATGCTTTCATTCACTGATGGCAAAGCAGTCTTGCCCAAAACATTATCCATAATAGAACAAATCGCTATAATAGGCTATTATAAAGAATATATACAAAAATATGAAAGATCTTAAATTACCATTACAAACCCATAAACCATTAAATAGTGAAAATAGATATAAATTTGTAAATGTCTCCCTACAAACACCATAGCCATAACCAAAACAAAAAAAATTCTTACCCACAAAAACTAAGTAGCTGGTGAGTTGCAAGTCTACAACATCTCTTAGATGATTGAACCATTTCTTAATTTTGTTCTTCTGATTAGTCAATGGATTTAGTTGCATGTACAATTTTTCTATTTGAAGCCTTTTGTTTCCTTTTGCATCATTCTTCATGTCTATAGTATTGGATAGTTGTACAATTTGTGATGCTATAATATCTATGTGACCCTTAATATCCTTAGTATATTTAGGCCATTGCCTTTAAAACATGTATGCCACCACTACATCCTTTACATTTTTCTAAAAAGAAAATTATACTTTCATGTAGTTGGATATGTGTTGTTGCACATCTAATCACCAAAACTTCTAGTCTTTTCTCTTCCACCTTCTTCTCTACATCCTTCAATTAAACTTTGGCTTCCAATTTAAAAGAATGTTCCTTAAATCCATTAAGCATCAATTGTTTTTTCTCTACACTTGACAAAGACTCATCCAAAAATACTTCTAGAAGTCCTTCATGAAGGACTTTCACTGCATCATTAATAAGTTATGATCCCTTTATTTGAGACTTAATAAATTCTTGTGAGTAGAATGGTGAAGTTTATCACCCAAACAAATCATATACAAGGGAGACAATCACTTAAGGTCCATCTAATCTTGAGACATTGATGCCCACTTTAGCATGTCACATCCTAAATTGACAAGACTAGGATGCCTTAGGTGCCCCGGTACTCGTGATTGGGACCCAAAATATGACCCCTCATTTCTTGCCTCATGTGTGAGAAAAAAATTCAAACACTTTATGTATGATTACATATAAGAGGAAGCCTACCCTTTCATTTGAAGGGGTCTACCTACAATTCAAGTGATCTCTTAATTATAAAATCAATTCAATTCCAAGTGAACAAGCAATCAAGCATTCATCAAGTATTGAAGGAGAATTCAAGTTAAAGCACAGCATTCATGATCAACAATCTGCATGATATCCTAAAACCTTGTGTGAGGATTCAAGAAAGATTCATCAAGGTATCATGTTCAATTTTAAGCATTTTTAGATTAGATATAAAGGGATCATTTTAAAGAGGGAGGAAGAGATCTTCTCCTAAAGATGTCTACCTCCAAAAATAGAGGAGATATTTAATAAATATATCATCTTTTAAATTAAGAAATGGGCAGGAGATTAAGAATGCAAACCTTCCATATTGCACACTTCAAGGTATATTCAAACCTATTTGACCTAGAAAATCCCCCATCAACAAACCTATTTTCGTCATTTTGTGTAGGAAATTGATTCAGGAGTTATGTGTGAAGAATTTGGCAAAGTAAATGATGATAATAAAACTCATATTTTGATGGCATGAAAAGCACAAGAGTAGGCCAGTTCCATACACCTTCCTTTACTATTTTAAAAATATCATCGACCAAAATATTATGCAGCAATAGTATGGAGTGCATTTCATCTATTTTATGCCCAAAGATTTCATCATACCACTTTTTTTGAAAGACAACTAATCGATTGCATTGTTTGAGTAATGCATTCCAAATAGATACAGTTGCATACCATTTATTTGTCTTGAAAGCCTTTTATCCTGATGACATTAAATTTAAGTTCTTTATCTATTTTGTGGTGATCTCTAGAGAAGAGGTTGCTTTGCATTGACCTGGGATACATTAAACTTGTGTTGTATTTGTGGAAATATGTATCCTAGGTCGATGCAATGCAACCTCTACTCCACCAATACCAGATAGAAGAGAAAGTACTTTAATTTAAAGCCATCGAGATAAAATGTTTTCAAGACATATATTAGGTATAAAAGGAAGCCTACCCTATCATTTGAAGGGTTTTACCTACAATTCAATTGATCTCTTAATTATAAAATCAATTCAATTCCAAGTGAACAAACAATCAAGCATTCATCAAGCATTGAAGGAGAATTCAAGTTAAAGTACACCATTCTGCATGACATCCTAAAACCTTGTGTGAGGATTCAAGAAAGATTCATCAAGGTATCATGTTCAATTTTAAGCATTTTTAGATTAGATCTATCCTTTCCCTCACAAGGAAAAAATTATACTTCAAGGTTAATTCACAACCCGAGATTTGACCTAGGAAAGCCTCCATCAACAAACCTATTTTTTATCATTTTGTGTGTAGGAAATTGATTCAGGAGTTACATGTGAAGATTTTGGAAAAGTAAATGATGACAATAAAACTCAAATTTTGATGGAATGAAAAGCATAAAAGTAGGCAATTTCACACCTCCTAGTCCCAAGAATTTTTGACAACCTTTTGATAGCAGATTCTGTGTAGCATCCTAATCCAAAAAACATTCATTTTGTCTACATCTGATGGGTGGAGGATCTGGTCGATCTGCACCTCCTAGTCCCAACAATTGTACTTGAACACTCTATCATGTGAGAAGATATATGACTTCTAGGTTTACTAAGGAGATGCTTACTATTAGTCATATGATAAGAGAAAATAGAAGAAACGTGAATACTACTAGCTAACAAGTTGTGTAATGTTGGGTGATTCATGTTACATCATGGATTTCATTGGCTAGCAAGTTGTGAAACTACAAAAAGTTTTGATCATATTTTTATTGAGCATGAAAGCAACCACCTTGAGCTCATGAATGATAGGCATCATGTTGTAGAGTATCAACCCTTGTCGATCAAGGGTGTCACATTTTTGAGGCTTGATCAGTGCAAGGAGACATTTTGTGTATATGAAGTGGTTTCAATTATCCATTTTGTGTATAAGTAGAGAGGAGAGGTCGATGTCTTTGTTTATTTGCCTACAAAACAATGAAAGAGGTCCTAATCAAGGAACACACACATCCAAGCAAGGAGAGAATTTGGATTTAGGACAATTCTATGCAAGAAAGGATATCAAGTTATAAAACATAAAAATCAACAAAGGTAAAGTGGATCCTTAAAAAGAAGGATTATCAACCGATGATTATCGGTAGTTAAGCATTGATCGAACTTTGCAAGTATGGTTGAATATATACAAATTTAAGAATGATCATCAAATGAAGGAACAATAGCTTGAAGTCTTCATCATAGTTTATCAATAGGATAGATGATTGAATGAGAGACTTCATTTATCTCTCATTCAATCATTTATCTTATCGAGGCTATCATGCATTAACAGGATAGAGGGAACTTATATCAAATTACGGAAGACATGAGAGTGATATATGTATTAGTGTAATTATTATACTTTTTGAATATTTATCCTCAGTATCACCTAACAGCCAACCTTCACACAATGGATGAGGAGCAAGTCCGCAAAAGAGAGAGAGAGATTGCCAAATGTTGGAGATCAAATTACATGTGTTGACAACCTTAAGAATAATTCACCTTGTATGTGATTGATTCATTATGCCATGCAAATGATTTGCTTATATACTTGACTTGTGGTGTCAAGTCTCAAGTCAGCCTGCCTTGTTAATGTAATAATAATATTATGTATATCATTCAAATAGGTCTTGACCTATTAAGACGTTATTTCTTGATTGCCTTTATCACATGCTACATGAGTTTGGGCCCAGCCCAATTACATAATTGCTCAAAATACATATTGGACCTACCCTATCTACAAGTTACATTCAATATAGGACCACAAGTTACATCACCCAATTAGGGTCAGACCAAATTACAAGTTAAATTTATAGGGCATATCCTATCCACAAGTTACATTATATATAGGTCTTGCCCAAGCAAGACATAATTACAAGTTACATGTATTTGGGCCCAGTCCCAAGTTCGATTTACATAATAGATAATACATGTGTATTTTAATTGTCATTGACAGCATTAAAATACAATAGATAGGTATCTGAGCTAGCTACTATTTCAACGCATTCTAACACATGTATATATTTCTATGCAATAATTAGTAGTAGCTACATAGACTAGCATGGTACATAAGTTCTTTTCTAATAGTGCCCTTCATATGCAATTCTTTCAAGATTATTTAGTTGTATCTACCTTCTTAGTTTATGCAAATCGAGATTAGATAGGCATGAGTTGCTCAGATGTGTGCACCATAATTGTAAATGATTCAAATACTAATAGTATGAATATGATGGAACCTTGTGGATGGGGGACAATTATCTTTGGAGTAGTCTCACATGTTGGAGTAGTTAGTTGCTGAAGATAGGGAAGTGCAATGCTTTGATGTTCTTTGTTGAGCTGTTGGCCCTTCTTGCTCTATAATTCTCATTGTGTTTAATAAATTTTTATCCATTTGGTGAAAAAAAAGGAGGTTGATGATACATATCTATGTTGTCTATTAGCTAATTCCCCTACCAAAACTTATCACACAAGCTGAAATATGATAATCTTGGTTAAAAAATCTCATACAGAAGAATAATGAGTTATGTCTTAAGTTTCATTGCATGGTGTTATGTGACATTGGATAAGTTCACTACTGTTAATTATGAAAGATGATGGACTAATCATGGATGGTACTGAAATTGTTATGACAAACCCAATGGAGCCATGGTTTACTCACAAGGTTGATCAATATGAAATTTATGGCAGCTTCCCAGGTTCTATAACAATTGCAGCTATGGTCTAATTCACTCAAATGTCATGAAAACAAAAAGTGTTAAGATTAGATCAAAATTATTAGGTGAATTTGATGAAATATATACTCCTCAAACTTGGCATTTGAGTTAATGAATGTTCGTGATCTGCAGGTTATTCCCTTAGGATGTGTTTCTTAAATATAGTTCCCAACAAAAAATGATTACACAACAATGGTACGTCCACGAATACATGACAAGCATGACAAATCTAAGCAATAAACTTGTCCAGGGAGATGGCCATGAAACTTACAGATATGGCAGCGATGAGATATGGTTTCAAAATTATTTTATAACATCAAAGGTTAATATATGAAATATGTTGATGATATGAATCTTCTTCATTGGTGTATACACCCAATCATATGTACCCCTAAGACCTTGGAAGTATAGTGTTGAACTATTGTATAATTCAAGTGCAGATTTTTTATCTTATGTATATGTATAGATGTCACCCTAAATCTGACCTCTTTAGTCACTCAATTTTTAGTTATAAATAATAGGGTCTCACTTGCATGCTTGTCTACTTGTCTATTCATTGGAAACAAACTTAAAAAGTTATTTCTCTTTGTATATGTGGCTTTGTGAGTAATATGGCTTCATTGTTCCGTGTGGGTTGTATGCTATTTATTTGTAAATCACAAGCAAACTCTTTGGCTTAAGAGATGAATAGAGGGATGTGCCACAAAAAACCATTGCATGTCAAGCCTAAGCTCCACTCTTGCTCAAGCCTTCAAGATGAAAGTAATGCCATTATGTGCCTTATGTGATTGGAAATGGAATGTGAAAGCATAAAGTGAGCTACTCATGAAGAGGCCACAATTTGTAAATTGCACTATGACATGCTAGGTTTAACTGATGGTCTTCTTGTCCTTCCCTAGCAATGCACTTGAAGTGATTCACATATAACAAGTACATTGAATTTCCTAAGAACTTGGGTACAATTGAATAATTTCTTTATATTAATAAACTATCATTACATGTTTCCTGGTGCTATCTAGTTAAGAGGGGACCATTAATATGGAGAACACATAGTAAATATACACCATAAGTGTGATCAAGTACTAGAATAAGAAATGAGAAACTCCAGAAGTACATCTAGAAGGCAAAAACACCCTGGTGGCTATCCTTGGAAGTTCAACTTTCACCACAAATAATGGTTGTGAATGTATATGGCAAATGAAGATAAGATTTAGTGCCATGATTATCAAATTGAAGGAATTAAAATTTTGATATTTGTCCATGGTAAAGGAATTTATAGATTTAACAAACAATTATGTGTAAAATATGCAATAAACTCAAAAAAGTTAATTCTTGGTTAACAATATGTGTTGCACTTGCAAATTAATGTCAAAATGATTAACTTTTGAAGTCATTATGCTCTAGTTAGGCATAATATGTTTTTCTAATACAAGTAAACTGAAATTGCAAAACTAACAGATAACTATACCTTCTCTACTATATTCTCAAGGTCATGACCCAACTTGTTGAAAGAAACAACATATGCATCAATAATGCCAAGGTTTCCAATTACATTTTTCAGTGCATGTCCTTGAAGATATTCCATAAAAAGATAATATGTTTTCTTTCAGTTTTTTAATCTAAAAGAGATTACTTCTAAGTTTATTGTAGATTTTGATCTGCTTCAACCTTCCTTTGCCCCCATCCCTTGCTCCCCTACGGATCTGCTTCAAGGCCCGGATGATCATAGCCCACAACCATAGGCAAGACCAACAGTACTACATTATCTTTAGCTCGCACTATTCACTCAATGCATATCCTCCAACAACAGTTTGAGATATAAAACCCACAATAACAAGAGCCTCGTTAATTCAGTATGGTTTTGAGCTAGAATGAGCGAAATGAATAGACAAATCTAACTCGATGCATTCATCATTATCTATCTTTGTTCCCGGCTTTCACTAGGACTCCCTTCCTAAAGAAGGGTAGAAAAAGACATGAGGTAGTCAGCTTCATTGGATTGTTCGTCTCACTCAAGAAAGATTATGGCTCCATCCTCCTAGAAAAACCGGTCATGGCATTACACAGACACAACCTCGATACAGTTGCTGGGGTTTGACAGAGGTGAAACTGTGGGTGGGAATAGGCTGCTAGGGTGGCAACATGAGAATGGGAAGAGGCCACGAAAATGATTTGAAATGTCTTGGTCTTTTTTTTTAAGTAATGCCCACTATTGTCGAAATTTCAACGAATGTAGGCACTTTTTGTAGAAAAGACAAATGTCGTTGCCAATTCCTTCTCTACTGAAAACATATATTTAATTAAAGTCAGAATTTTGACAAATGTGGGCAATTTTTCAAAAAATCAAATTTGTTCACAATATACCTTCTTCATTGGAAATCGCCATCCGAATTTTAGGGAAAATGTATTAGTGTAACAGAACCAACAACCCAACTACATGTGACACTTGAGGGTTTTAGCCACCTTTGCCTCTAGGATACTCATCTTATCAGGTGCAGCCTTCATTTCCTTATAGTCCGCATTTTGAGTGGTTGCTTTCTTCTTCATATTGCCTTGAGTCCTCTTACTAGCTCCTTTGTCAGCCTTGATCGCATCATTATCATCTTCAATGGTAACAATAGTTTTGTCCTGCTGCATACTAACAATATTTCACTCATAGAAACCTCAGGGTTATCTTTAGGACTGCTAGAAATAGGGGTATCCTTGCTAGCTGAAGTAGAAGAAGAAGAAAGAATAACTTTCTTTTTTCCCTTTTCTACCTTTTCCCATAGGAGACTTGGCCATTGGGGCCTTTTCAAACTTAAATTTTTTAAGAGGGGACGAGAATCAACATCAAATTATGAGTCAGAATCCTCACCACCTGACTCCATAGAACTAGTTGCATCCTTAGAAGAGGTTTGAATATAAACATTCAGAGTAGGAATTGCATAGAAGTGTGAGTCAATTAGGACTAAAATATCTACATGAAGGATGGGGAATTTGGTAGGGTTCTTCTTATGGTCTTTGAAATTGGCCCTTAATGCAGACATAAGATAGAACATAAATGACATTTTGACTCCATGGCAAAAATGGTTCATAATAAAAAACTGATATCCATAAACTTTAGAAAAATGACCATCTAGAGTTAAATACTCCATAATTACCTTTAGGAGTTTCACCCAGAAACTCTTGATCACAGAGATAACATAGTAGCTAGTGGTCTTCTTCACAAGTTTACCTCTCTCATCTTCAGTCTTTGGGAATTTTTGCACAACCTGCTCAATATAAGTCCTATCTCTATAATACTTCATACCATCAGTCGATAGCCTGGTGACTTGGTAAATGAGGCTCTCATCAACCAACACCTTTCATCCATTAAGAGTAATAGTCCCTTATTTCTAGTGCTTGGAAAAATAGTTGGTAACATCCTTGTTTCAACCTCGCAACCTTTCAATGTAAGGGGTAAAACCCCCTTTCTCCAGCATCCCCTAGAGCCTCTTCTCTTTCTTCAACTACACATAATTCAATGGCTCAATTCTCTTCTTGGTGCCCCCATTCTCAACTTCTCTCTATGATTAGGAACACTCATAGCTTGCAATCTGAAGAACAAAGCCCACAATATACCATTATACACCCACATAGCATGAAAAATAACTCCACACTTATTATTCAGTCCTCTTTGGCCACATGCCAAAATCGAAAAGGAGTTGATCTTTCTACATTCACTTCTAGTCATGATGGAACAAATTATCATTAATATCATTGCCTCAACTTCTATCATAAAGGATGAGCATGAAAAGTTCAACCTCTAGCTTGTCCCCATTGGTCCAACTCAACTTACTCTTACTAGAAACCCCTTTATTTGCAAGGTAGTCAATCAAGGAATTGATGGACTTGTAAAACACTAAGAGGGGGGGTGAATCACTGACACCAAAAACAATACTACTTTAAAAACTGACTAGTAGATATACTTAACCAGTTTATTAAACACCATGCATGCAATCCAAAATGATATAAAAGCATCCACAATAAGTAAAACATCCACCATAACACAAGTGTTTATACGTGGAAAACCCAAATGGGAAAAACCATGGTGAGATGGAACTCACAAGTTAAATATCTATAGTAATAGATAACTAATCGGTTAGGGTCTACAAAAAGTTACTCTACTAGGAGTGAATCTTGTTAAAGATCCCAAAGCTTAGTTATAAGCTATACCATGCTAAAGGTAGTACCCTATTAGGAGTAACCTCAGTAGAGGATTTTTGAATCCAAACTAATGGATCACCTGGTTAGAGGATTTGTAAAAAGAAGCTTTTTAGAGCTTACCTAGTTAGGGGATTTGACTATTGCAGTGATTAGAAAACAACAGATGGTGTGATCTAGTAGTAGCACAACTTTCTTGAATAGATCCTCTTCTGAGCTCAAAAATTCATTACCAACATACTCTGTAACTTAACACTTCTACCTCTGCATCAAAACATCACATATTATATCTCCTTCGCTCATACAAAATAAAATTCATTGTGATGTCAATATATAGATATTTAGATTTCATGTCGGCCTTGAGAAATCATATCACAATTTCCTAGGTGCAGTGTATCTAGTCAAACAATCATAACTCATCACAAAAATACTGCCAAAATTTGTTGGTGAGGATAACTCATTACATAATCAATGAATACCAGTTGGACCAATAGTACCAGTTTTAGTTAAACATATAAACCATTTGTCCTTCGATTCTCCTTGGATAATCTCTGCAGAATCTTCTAGTTGACATCAAGTTATGAATATCCATATATAAATACACATCGGTTGACTCCATGCATATACCAGTTGTCACCATGTACCGGTTTTATATAAACCTTCTAGTATACTGGTCGCAATATAAATAACTTTGAAGTCACACTGGTAGACAATATGAACATATGTGTGTGTATGTGTTACATCAATGACAATATATAAATAATTACATTCATCATCAAGCCAACAGGAATTAGACTCCTATAGATATGGGATATAAAACATTTATCAAAATATTTAATAATATCCCTATCTTTTTTAATCCAAATTTCAACATTACAAGAGGGTTTAGAAATGCCCCTTAGATAGTTTATAATATTTTTTGAGTTCCTCCAACCAAACACATTTGAAATTGTGTTGTCTAGCAAGAATGAGGCTTTGGTAGGATCCAATGACTTTAGAAAGATGGTTAGTTTGAGTTCCCAGTGGGAGCCCCATCACCAAAAGAAAGTTGTCATTGTGATCATGCAACACTCCCCCGCATATTTCTAGTCTAGTGTTACCTTTGACTGCCCCATCAAAATTAATTTTGGCCCAACGCTAAGGAGGTTTTCTCCAACCAAGATTAGCTCTAATATTAGAATGGGGTCTGACAAATGAAGATATATTATAATTAATTTCCAAAGAATTAGCAACCCTAATCTCATAGTCTTTAAAACCATTGTTTTGAGTCTTACACTTTAAATTGACAATAGAGAGATTATCAATTATAGCCTAGTTAATTTTGTTGAAAACAATCTCAGGCTTAAAATAGGTCTCCCTAACAATTTGATTAATTTTCTCCTTCCATAAACCACGCACCACATGAGGAAACACAACGAACCATAAAGTTTCTAATAAATAATTCCTATTAGGCACCCTCCATTGCTCAACAAACTCCTTAACTAGCTCAGGAAAGATCCAGCAAAGATCCCATCTCTGAAGAACTTGACTCCAAAATTACACTGCATAAGAATGGTGCAGAAAAAGATGATCATCAAATTCAACTTCCTTGAAGCATAAATAACATCTATTAGGTATAGAAAAGACCCTCTTACAAATATTATCTGTGGTAAGGATTTTATTCAAAAAGAGAAGCCAAAAAAACAAGTTGATCTTAGGTATTAAATGTTTAATATAGGCTTTGGACCACCATGGAACAAGAGTATCATCACAACATGCCATGGAAGAAACAAAGAATTTACCAGTAGAGGAGAACCTCTAGATCAATTCATCTTCAAAACTATTCTCTAATCCAAAGGAGTTTAGATAAACTTGTAGCTAGGCAAGAGATGGGTGAATAACAAAGAGATGTACCCATTTCCCTTCAACCCAATAGTCCACCACCATTGACCCAAAACAAGCAATACAAACATCTCTAAAAGTCCCTAGCAAAGGATCAGAGGCCAACAAACTCTTACTGATCTAGCAGTCATCCCAAAAATGGATACTCCTTCCATTCCCTACCTTCCAATTATATCCATGATTAGCATCATCCCAGGCCTTAATAATGTTATTCCATAGATATGATCCAGCAGGGGTTTGAGAGGAGTTTATAAAATCCTGAAAAGTATGAACATTGTAGAGATATTTGTTATGCCAGAGAGTAAATATTCTATTCTCTTCAACAATTATAAGTTCTCCAAACGTGTTTATCCAAGAGAGCTAAATTAAAAGACTTGATACTCCTAATCCCTAGACCCCCATATTTTCTAGGTTTACAGACATTCTTTCATGCCACCAAAGGGATTCTTTTCCTTTCCTCCACCCCCGACCAAAGAAATCTCTCTTGAATTTTTTCAATAACCTCCACAAACTTTGAGGGAATCTTGAACAAGCTGAGGGCATACACCAGAAGGTTTTGTAGTGTGGCCTTTAGCATTTGAATTTTCCCAACCTGACTAAGAAGGGAACCCTTCCATCTTGCCAGCTTCCTATTGAAGTAATCAATCAAATAAAGCCAAAATAAATTAGAAGGCTTAGATCCCAAAGGAAGAATTAAAAAGATTGAGGGGAGTTAGCCAATCATGCAGCCAAGGATATCAACAATCTTCTTTTGTCTAGCCTTAGGAGTATTGAAGAAGAAAATGGAACTCTTCAATGTGTTAACCACCTATCCCAAAGCCTTTTCGTAGAGGCTTAAGGTGGACTCTATAACACTAGCTTCCCCAACATAAGATCTCCCCATCAAGATAGTTTCATCAATGAACTGTCGATGAGAACAAGTTAAACATGCGAAAGATGGTTTCAATCCTTTTAGAGTCCCTTCCAGCACCTATTTATTAATGAATCTACCAAAGATTTCAGCCATAATAGTAAACAATATAGGGGAGATAGGATCTCCCTTCCTTAACCCACGAGAGGCTCTGAATAACTGAGATGGAAAACCATTGACAATAACAATAGTTTAGGTCATGGTGATGAGCTGCCAAATAAGGCTAATGACCCTCCCAAAAAATCCAAAGGCATCAAGAATTTTCCTCAAAAAGGACCAATCCACCCTATCATAAGCCTTCGCAATGTCTACCTTCAGCAAAAAACCCTATGTGTTCGAAGAAACCAAGGAATGAATGTCATCATGCACTATAATAATAAATTCCAAAATTTGTCTCCCCAGAATAAAACCATTCTGCTGAGGAGAAATCAAAAGGGGTAAAATCCGCAACAGCCTAGAAGTTAGAACTTTGGAGATGATTTAATAAAATAAGTTGCACATGATAATAGGTCGAAAGGTATCCAAATAATTAGCTCCTTTCATATTTGGAATAATGACAATAAAAATTGCATTAAGTTCCTTAAGCAAAGATCTAGCTCCAACAAATATTTTAACAATATTAGTAACATCTTTCTTAACAACATCCCAAAAGGTCTGAAAGAAGAACATAGGGAAGACATCTAGGCCAAGAGCCTTGTTACCATCAAAAGAAAAGAAAACATTCTTAATTTCCCCATTAGAAGGTGTAGCAGCCAAACTATGGTTCTGATCTTGAGACAAAACCTTAGAAATAGAATCAGCCAGAAGATTTTGGGCCTCTAGATCTAGCATAGGGTCAGCCTTCAAAAGCTCTTCAAAAAAATCAACACCAACTTCACTAATTTCCTCCTCTCTCAAGTTTACTCCCATTTTTTATGATGTAATCAATTATATTAGTCGCTCTATGCTTGAGAGTGGTGACATGAAAAAATCTAGTGTTTCTATCTCTGTCATTAAGCAATAAAGATATAGATCTTTGTCTCCAAAAAATCTCCTCCCTAGCAATAATGATGTCATATTTAGACAAAATTTCTCCATTTAGAAAAATTGTCACCAACATAACCTTCTCTTTGGATCTTATCCTGAACAATATTTAATTCTCACTGAAGAGAAGCTTTCAACAAGAAAATATCACCAAAAGTCTCCTTGATCCATTTTCTAACCTTATCATTTACAATCCTAAGCTTTTTAGCAATGTGAAATAGAGAAGTACCATCAACTTGAACGTTCCACCACTCCTTAACACAATTAAAAAAACTCGGATGAGACAACCACATCTTTTCAAATCTAAAGGAGAACTTTCTTCTCCTACCACCTTTGGGTTCAACCACAAAGTTGATAGGATAATGGTCACAACCAACTCTGATCATAGCATTTAAACAACAATAATATAGATGTAACCATTTCATAGAGATGAGGGCCCAATCCAATATAACTTGTATCAACTCATCCCCAACCCCACAATTAGTCCAAGTGTAGGAAGCTCCAGATAAGTCAAGATCTATAAGACACTGATCATTGATGAAGTCTTCCAAAACTTGTTTATTGTCTAGTTGTGTCTGAGACCCTCCAAACTTCTCAGCCTCCTGGAGTGGAGTTTTGAAATCTCCATTAACAAGCCAAGGGATATTAGGATGGTTACTCTAAAAGGAAGAGAGTTTAGCCTAAAATTTCCTTCTAGAGACCTTGTTGTTAGGCGCATAGTTATTATATAAGATCCATGAGTAACCATCTCTAGAGTACTTAAATAAAGTAGAAACATGGTTTCCATCATGACAAAGAGGCACACCTTGAATAAAATGTGAATTCCATTAAGTAACAATACCACTAGAAGCTCCATCAGAACTACTACCTAGGGAATCACAAAAATTGAAAAACTTAAGTTTCTCAACTCTCTCCTTTGGAATTTGAGTTTCTTGAATAAGCAAAATATCTATTTTATGGTCCCTAGCAAAATTATGAACAATATCTTGTTTATGACAACTATTAAGGCCTCTAATATTCCAAGAGAGTATCTTCATTTCTTACTAGGAGAATTAAAAAGACTTTCATGGATCGTCCTTTGTTACCCATCCATAGTATTTTGCAAGCATTCATGTTCTCTTTGCCATCTATTAGATTTATTGCCCACACTCCAAGGAGGCCCACAATCTACTTTTACTCTATTGCGAGTAGAAACACCAACACCATAGTTCTTCATTTTCTTATTTTTCTTCTCCACTTTGGTATAGGTCATGTCATCATCAAAATCAATCTCATCTAGGCTTATGTTCTCTTTGACACAATGTATCCAGAATGATAATGTTCTGATCTAGATTAGAGAGGATACCATTAGAGTTTTGGGTTGAAGATTCCTCAAGATTGGATATCTTTAGTAAGACTGAAACCATATCTCCAAAAGAAGAGCCTAACACTAGTGAAGATTGATGATCCTTAAAGGTGCAAATAGGGCTATTTTGTCCCTCCTTAGCCTCATACCTTCTATTACTTGGCAAAAAACTTCTAGATCTAGCATTATTTGGTATCTCACCTTCCTCCAAGTCATCCCCCTTAAAATTTTCTTCATTATCAACCATATTAGTACTTTGGTCTCTGGTGCAGGAGCACCCAGGCCAACCTACAAAACCATGAATACAATGAAGATACTAGGAAGGTTTTATGAAGAAAATTAAGTTGATTGGAGAGTTTTAGAGCCAATAATGGCTTTTGAAAGAAATAAATCATATGTAATGTGTAAAAGTCCTAAAGGTCCTGATAGAGGTCCTAGGACCAAAATGCTATTTAATTGGGTTAATGATGCCTAGGAGTCTAGATAGGTTGAATAAGGGTCTAATATGCTTTAAATGATCATATCATGATTAAAACCCATTGATTTGATAGGTTTTAGTTTATTGAAGCATTAGAAATGAAGTTTAAATTTAAAAACTTGATTTCCAATGGTTAGTTCCAGTTTTGGAGGGAAAGTAGATTATGACTTGTTTAAGCACTTTAATCATTCTAATCAGGTGGGGATTGGTTGGAGTTGGTTGGGGAAGGAATTATAAAGTATCTTATGTCATTTTTGTGTGGTTGGATGATGTTGGTATGGATTTGTACGGACTGTTCCAGAAAATCAATAAAAAACCTCTTTATTTGCTGTCAAAATCTTGTGTTTTCATGTTTTTCTTGCATTGCTAAGTGAAGGGGCTGATATTATTATGTTTTAGGGACTCCATAGACTGTTATTTACATGACTAACATGTTTTGAAGTTTTTAAAAGATATCATTTTCATTTTATTGCTGACTGTCCTAGGAAAACCAGTGATTTCTCACTAATTGTGTGAGTTTCCAAGCATGTGTGGATCCATCCTATGAATGTAAGGGTCTGATTCTCATAGGATGGATGCCTAATAACATGTAAAATAATTTCCTCACCTTTTTTTGATAGGAAGGAGTGAAGAGTGCAGGTGTACACCATGAAAGTTGCGTGAAAGTTGACTGAAAATGAGTGAAAATGAAGGCTAGAGTGTAGCAGCAGAGAATCTAATTGAACAAGGGGGGTATTTTATGCATTGAAGTGTCTAGAAACACTATTGTGAAGGTGTTTGAACTTTGGTTGAGCCTTAGAAGTGACTGGAGGTGGGATTTTGAGAAAGCCCTAGTTGTAAGGTTGATTTAGTGAGGTTTTTGGAGTTTGGGTATCTAGGAGTGCAACCAGAACTTAAAACCTGAAAAATCATTGGATTGAGACTATAAAAAGATATTGTACATAAGGGTTAAGTCTGGAAGTGAGATTGGATGGTACTTCCTTCACAAAAGTGACCTAATTAGCCCTCACGGTGACTAGGGACAGTAGTTTTTTGAAGGCTTTGTTCCAAAACAACCATAGGAAATATTTTGGGTGTTGATAGAGTTTGATATTTTGTATCTAAATCAGTCATAACATTGGTTGGTGTTTTGGGAAATGTGTGTGAAAAGAGCCAAAAACAGTCTAACAGGCTACTAGGAAACTAGGCCTAGTGAAGGGCTAAAACTGGGTTTTTGTATCAGTTGATGAGTTGAGGGTTTGAAAAGCTTAGAGACATGTTAGTTGAATTTATTTTATGTATGTGGAGGTAGAGGAAACACTTGATTAAGGTGAAGACAAGTTTTGAGCCTATTGAGGCACTTTGAGCATTTGAAACACCATAGGAGTGTTGGGGTTTGGGTCCATATTCCATTCTAGTTTACAAGATTGCAACTAAATCCTCCATCCTCTACATTAGTCTCCCAAAATATTTCCTCCTTCCTTCTACACAGGGGCATCACCTTGAATATCAACCTCCTAGCCCTTCTCCCTAGCTTCATTATTCTATACCTCCTGTAAATTTTCTATACCATCAACTTTGTTCTCCTGGCCTTTCTCCTTAGCCTCATCATTATAGACATGTTGATTATTCTCCATCCCATATTTTTCATTCTCTATAATCTCATTAGGTCCTTTAGGAAGCTTATTCTCTTCCTATTTTCTCTGACCTCCAACCACCCTAGGTTTAGGTTTGCACATCCTAGGGCCTTTATTTCTCTCTTCATCTTTCTTAATATTCTAAGGACATCATTGTATGTGAAAAAAGACTAGGTCGGCTGGCTCAGCAACCAAGGATGAATGAATAGTCCTTGGAGGCATGTCAGCTCTCTAGCTAAGGGCTCCCAAACATACCGAGAGGCCCCACATTCAAGTCAGCTCATGTCTCCATTAATGGAGAAAAATAAAGTTGGGGTAGGTAATAAACCCAATTCAAACACCGCAAAAGGGAAGAAAAACCATCAGGGCATCGCCGAAGGGATGAAGTCATTCCGCTAGGCTCTCGAGAGACATTGCACCATTTTTCTAGAGGATGCAAGGTTCAAGTCAGAGTCTCCCCAAGATGTAACAACAAACTAGACTCACGAAGAAGGTGAGGTTGCCTCAGCACCTAAAGTTGTCATTAAACCTAATTCTTCCATGGTTGAATGTATTTCTAAGGAAATAACTAGACTTAGGGATTCTATGATTTTATTAGCAGTCCTTGATGTAGATAGAGTGTCATCTAGACAATATTTGAATAGATGGTTTCAAGATGTTTGGTTTTCAAAACTTGGCATCCATTTTTTGTTTTGTAGAATGTTGCAAAAAGGATTGTTTCTTTTTTTTTTAATGATAAAGAAACCCAGAAGAAAGTGCTCGATAAATAATTCTAGAATGTTGGAAACTCTTGTTTTAGGGCTATCCCTTGGAATCCCATTGCATTCAAGGAAGTCATGGCATTGTCTAACCCTAAATGGGTTATTATTAAAAACGTACCACCCTTTTTATGGAACTGTATATCCAAATTTATTTAACCCCTAGGTAAGGTAATCAAAATCAATTCCTCTGCTGCCCTACTACCCCATATGGATGCAAGAGTGCTTATTGCCCTCAACCCTGGCTCGGCTCTTCCCTCAGTAATTGATATATGCATTGAAAATTAATTATCTCTTGTCCCCTAGAGTATTTGGGAGGAATCAATGCCTGTCATAAGTGCAGAAGAAGTGGACACTTCCTTAAAAATTACCCTCTATTAGTAGGAAAAAATAACATTCATTCCAAGAACACCTCTGCTCGACACTCTAAGCACTCTACCTTCGAAGCCCTCTCAAACCCTAAACAAAATGACTCTTCTCCCCTCCCATTGCACACTGCACCCCCAACTTCCACCCCTTCCATCCACCCTTAGTCTAACCATACCAATCCGCCACCCCCACCTACCACCAATCCCCCACCCACTAGCTACCAACCTCAAGGCTGCTCTAACCCACTCAGTTCTCCTCCCTCAATAGCTGAGTCTTTGGCAAAATATCAGAAGGCCATAAAAGAGGCCAACTTTGCCAACAATACCCCTAGCTCACTGGAACCTGAAATGGTTGGCTTCCCCACTAAACTTGGTGGACCCAGGACTCAAAATGCATAGTAAATTGTCCTTGAAAAGTTGAAAACTACTGTAGAATTCAAAAAACAACTTGAAGTGTCTTTAAGCAATCAGAAAAAGTAAATTGAGGCCAGTACCATGCCCTTCCTCCATGACTTGATTAAAGAGGAGGATGGTGGTCTTCAAGATACCACCAATGCCATCTGCATTATAAGTCTAGGGGCTAAATGTAGGGCCAATTGGGACATTCTTGGGGAAACAAACATCCCTCCCATTGCTGCCAATTCAAATACTCCCTTGGAGGCCATAGTTGAGGGGGAGGAAACACAAAACTCTACCACACCCCTTGAATTAGCATCAAGTGACATTGATGGGGTAATGGGGCTGACCATCCCTCCCTCTGACCAAGCCATTGAGGATGGCCATGGACTTGGCCCATGTGGGGAGCCTGATGAATATGAGGTTAACAACAATGGTCGGGAGAAGCCATTCTCCCCAGAGTCTAGAACCTTTGACTTTGGATCTAATAATGGGGAAGGGGACCTAACAGGAACTAAATCCAAGAAAAAAAGGAGGAAAAGATCTCCTAAGGTAGTTAAGGAGGTGGCAATTAGGAAGGAATCAATGAAACCCGAACAACTCTCTGAACTAAGGAAAAAAAGAGGTAGACCACTCTCAATAGTGGCCTTTGATGCTAGTCACCTCTCTAATCCCGAGGAATGGCCTAAGTGCTTTGAGGGGTTCAAGTCCCTGACAGATACTATTGAACAATCCTCCTAATGTTAAAATCCATTTCATGGAACATCAACAGCCTTGAGGCCCCTGATAGGAAATATGTGGTCAAAAGATTTCTAAATATGCATAAAGATATTGATTGTCTTATGCTCCAGGAGTTGAAATCAGTGGGGTTCACCTTGCAAGTTGGATTGAAATCCATTTGGAGGGAGGCCACTCCCTTTTATACCAACCACCTTAAAGGAAGAGGAGGGGCTGCAATATTATTAAACCCTAACTGGGCTAATAAGGTGGGAAAATGGGGACAATCCCCCTGTGCTAGGGCAGTATGGGTTATCATTTAGAATGACAACTCCACCTTTGGCATATGTTCAATTTATGCCTCCAATGACTATCGGGAAAGGGCAAGTATGTGGGAATGGCTTGCTAATTTAGAAGATATCCCCTGGTTCCTGGGTGGGGATTTCAACATGGTAATAAATTCTCAAGATAAACAGGGCAGTAATAAGGTGGAATGGAAGGGTACTGAGAGACTTCAATGGGAAAGGATGACTAACAAGATAAATTTATTAGATCCTCTAGCAAGAAAGAAGGGTGAGTATAATTCAATATGGTACACTTGGTGTAACCATCAACAATATAATAAAAGAGTCTATTGCAGACTGGATAGATTTTACTTCAACAAAGACTTCTTTGAAATTAATTAAAATGATGGGGGAGTTCAATATGTTGTTATACCTTATATGCTCTTAGATCATCATCCTATTATGATAGGACTAAAGTTAATTGAGAATAGGGTGTCCACACCCAACCCTAGATCAAACTTTAGAATGAACACTAGTGTATTACAGGATGAGGACCTTAAATGTGCCCTGTGTCTGGTCGATATGTTTAACAAATATGGCAATCCCCAATGGTCCAACATAGACAGGTGGAATCAGAATATTAAAACTTGGACCTCTCTCTGCCAAGTTGTGGGTAAAAAGAAGGCAAAAGATGCCAGAGCATCTGAGTTACAATTGCATCATGATCTCCAAATGGCTGAACTTGAACTCCAAGGGGACCCTGAGAATATATCACTCACTAACCAACTTGTTAGGGTCAAGGCTGATCTTAGAAGACTGTAGAATCAGAAAATCAAATGATGGAGAGCTAGGGTTAAATTGAATTGGTTAGATACTGGAGATTGAGGGTCTACATTTTTCTTCCATATTCTTAAAATGAAACAAGCTAGAGAAAAAATTGACACCATCTAGGAGCAGAATAAGAACCTAATTGAACCAACTGAAATTCTTGACTATTTTGCCCAGTTCTACAAGAATATATTCTCTATTGAACCAGGTAGGGAGGAGCAGGAGAATGCCAGAAAGATTATTATGTCCCTAGTTCCCAAGCGTATTGACAAGGAGGACAATAAGTTACTTGAAATGGATATTACAAAAGAAGAAATCAGGGGAGCTATCTTGGCTCTCAGCAATGATAAATCCCCTGGCCCTGATAGGTTTCCAGTAGAATTTTATAAAGAAAACATTGGGTCAATTGTTGATGATCTTTACTCCCTATATACTAAGGCAATAAATAGTGGCTCCCTAGGCAAGAATGTTAATCAAGGTCTAATAAAGCTCATTCCCAAGGAAGGAGACAAAACCTTATTAAAAATTGGAGACCTATCACATTGTTGAATGTGTCCTAGAAAATTTTAGCTAAGTTGGTTGCATGCAGATTGGAAAAGATCCTACCTAAGATTGTCAGCAATACTCAAACAGGGTTTGTTAAAGGATGGTTCATATTGGAAAACTTAATTACATGTTGGGAATCCTTGCATTGGGAAAAGGAATCAAGGCAGAATGGAGCCATGTTGCTCATAGATTTTGAGAAAGCGTATGACAGGATAGAATGGGACTATATCATTCAGATGCTTCAATCATTAGGCTTCCCCCCTGGATTTTGTAATATGGTCAGAACCTTACTATATGATGCCAATGTCATTGTTGAAGTCAATGGATTACGGTCCTCCAATTTTGCACTTACTTGATCTATCAGATAGGGGTGCCCTTTAGCTCTTGCCCTCTTTGTTCTAGTTGTTGATGCAATGTCCTACCTACTTAAGGGCTCCTCTTCTACTCCCATTGTTAGGGGTATTACATTACCTAAAAAAGAGGAAATTTATAATATCCAGTTTGCTGATGATACTATACTATTAATTAAGCTAGAGGAAGAGAACCTTGTAGCCCTAATGAAAAATATTGATATTTTTTGTTTGGCATCTGGTAGCAAAATTTCTCTTCACAAATCCAATCTTCTTGGTTTGGAGGAAAACCCTTTGGGCTGGCTTACAAAATTCTCTCTCAATTGGTTGGGCCCAACACAGATTGTAAAATATCTAGGTATTCCTTTCTCTTTCCTCCCAAATCTAAAAGAAATGTGGGAATGGGTAAGGAACAAGATAGATAAGAAAGTCTCAAAGTGGAATAAGATTTTCCTCTCCTTGGTTGGAAGATTCCAGGTTTGTCAAAAAATATTAACCTCTTATAATATTTATTTCTCATCAGCCTAGCTATTTAAGAACTACCTATTTAATCATGTCCAAAAGTAGATCCTTCCAAGTGGATCCTTAAGGCCATGGAAGACAATGAACCATGGAAAGTGCTTATAAGGAATAATATTAAATGCTCTATTCCTAAGAAAGCTAAGAAATGGAAGGACCTCCCAATATTGGATAGTCTTATGGGGCAATTTGAGGTAGCTCTAGCTGGGTTTGATATCTTCAAGTCCCTATGGAAGGCCTGGGAACACGTGAGACACTTGGGGAATGTTAAATTGATGGCACTAAATAGGGGAATATTGCTGATAACAGATCAATATGGTGGAACTTAATCCATAATGGGAAACCGTTGTCCATGCTTCAAGGTTGCTCTACATTGAAATGGCATAATAGGGGTATTAAAAATTTTGAATAGCTATTTACAAACAACCAACTCAGATCATGGGAGGAGCTACAAATCACCTTTTCTATCCTAGAATCCCAAAATAGGACATATAATGTCCTTATATTGGCACTATCCTCTGCTCTCCCCCCTCCCACTTCCCTATCCCTCTCCCCCCTATGGCTGCACTATGTTGGATTGATGACACTCCTCTCCCTTCCCTTAAAGCCAAGTGCATATACTCTACACTTACCGAGTCAGATACCATTTTTATGTACCTTAATAAAAGTTGGGACCTGGACTGGGAACCGAAGACCTAGAAAGATTGTCTAAGTAGGTTATGGATGGCCCATAATGAACCTAAAATATAATTCTTTGGTTGGTGATTACTGCTAAATAAACTCCCCATAAAAAATAAGGAAGGTGCTTTAATAAATTGTAGCATTTGCAGAGTGCCTGAATCTATGAAACACATCTTCTTTGAATGCCATTTTGCTAAAGAAATATGGAGAATATTTGGTTTTAACTTAGAGTTTGTTTCTCTTGAATACATATATTTTGTTCTAGGCTATGTCAAGGGCTGTAAGAGGATTGCAAATGTCTTTTGGTCTTGTTTTTCTTTGGAATTTTTGTGGCTTATATGGAAGTATCGCAATGATGACATCTTTAATAGCAATACCAAGCACCTCACTGAGTCTCTTAGGAGACTCATTGCTCATTCTATTTCCGTGCAGGCTGCTATTGTGCTTAAACTTGACTCAGACAAGTTTGACAGGTGGATCAAGGATGGGGCCACTATGATGTACATCTGTAAACTATCACACGGATTCACTTGGGAGAGAGATGAACCATGAAAAGAATCTTTTGAACAAGCTTTGGTGGCCTTCATGAGGCAAATGGATTGTAGACAAATGCATATGGAGATCATTCAAGAGGAGGCTGACCTGATCAGTGAGTGCACTTCCCATCCTCACAAGAAAGAGTTACTTGATGGCCGAGTGGAAGTATGGAAGGAAGGAACTATGGGCTGGGTGGCATGGCTCCCACCAGTGGGAAACAATAACTCACCAGATGCTGAAATTTTAATTCCTTAGTTGTTTCTTAATATGCTATAATGTCAATTTTGTTTATAAATATGTATAACATTTGTAATCCCTGATTTTGGAGGTGCACGTTAACTGTGTATTTTGTATATGCACCTTCTATTGGTGCCCCGGCTACTGTTGAACTCAATTTTTTTTGTTGATGTTATGTAATGCTTTTTTGATATCTAATCTAAAAAAATATATTCTAAGGTCATTTCTTCACCTAGTGTCTCACCTTCTTGCACAAAAAATAGACAAAGGGAAAAAATTTATATTCAATGGCCTGAAAAAGCGAACCCAACTTTGAAACAAGTTCAACTGAGGAAGGAAGATCCTTAGATCGACTGATCCTGACACATAATCTAGCATAAACCATTCTCTTCCTTGTAGCAGTCATAGGGTCAATTGAGAAAAGCTCACCAAAAACTTTAGCTATACCCTTAAAGATATCATCATGCCAATACTCCAAAGGAAGCCCTAAGAGTCTCACCCATACATGAGCCATTTAAAAAAGGCATCGAACATATCCATATTGGGAACCCATTCTTTTAGGGTAAGTGAAGACCTTCCCACAACCCATGGTCCCCCACAAAGAGTATCTGAGACATCTTAAACACAAGAGAATGTAAAGGATAAAAAACCCCTCGAAAGAGAAGAGACCTCAACCTATCCTTTCATCTTCCATCTTTTACTCACAAAAACCCTAACTAGGTCAATGTTAGGTCTCGGACCAGAAAACTTACCAACAAGGGAAAGCTCCATCAAAGCAATGTTGTGGTCAATCACCTATTCAAGGATTGCAAGAGCTATCTTTGTTACTAATGTTGATAATATAATATTATTTTATTATTATTTGCATAAATTTTACCTACCCTTTCACCTAATTGGTTGATTTTATATAAGTAAATAATATTTATCTCAATTTTATGCATGGTACATATAATATATAGTTTTAAGGAATTTTTTGATCGGTCGGCTTGGTTCTATAGTTTTAAATTTGATTTTTTTATTTATTTTATTTCTCTATGCATTGTGGGGGTTGGCTTCCCTGCAATTTGGGATTTCATGGTTGGAGTTGAATTTGGATTTAAGATTGGATTGAGGATTTGTGTTGGGTTGAAGATTGTGAATTGACTTTTCTGGTTTGGGACTGTTCTTCATCTAATTCATTTACCATTACTGCGATTTTCTAGGTTGGAGATCAAATTTCATTCTCTGCATTTAGATTTGGAAAAGATTGTTTTCTTTGAGTTTGTGGAAATATTTTTTGGGGATTAGATTCAATTTTTTGAGGATTTCACTTTTGGTTTTGGGGAAATTTTATAAGCATTAATACTATAATATAATATGGTGATTTTGTAGAAAAATAATGCATGTCTGGAAAATTTTCTCTACATTTCTCTTATATAATTCCTTCCTTCCCCTTTCTTGAGGCTTTGATTGAGTTTAAATGAATTTTGGAGGACAAATATGTTTTCCTATGTACTGTTTGCATCTCCTTGAGTTTTTGTGTTCACTTGCAAAGTGGGTGTGTATGTGGTTTTTTGAGAATTACTTTCGGTGGTCTTGTGAATTTATTTTTGTTGTAAAAAAGAATATTGTAGTTTTCTTTAATATTTTTTGGGTCATTTTTATCCTTTGGATGTGGTATCATACTTATTTTTGCATTATTGTATATCCATGTGTTGTTGGGTGAGAATGGTGAGGTTCTGTGCACTTTTGAGTGCGATCGAGACTAGAAATTGTTGTTGGATCCTCATTGTGAGATCATTATTATTTAACTATGTGTTTCCTCAATGTTATTTCAACCTCCCACACCTACTGGGAATGCCATTTGGTCCAATTGTGAGTCCCTTTGCAATCTAGGCAAGTACTGTTATCTATTTTGTCTATTTTTACTGATTTTTGCATATTAAACCCAAAACGCTAATGTTAAGATCCAAAACGCAATTTCTAAGACTCAAAATGCTAAAATATATCATGGGAGAGATAAACTATCTCCTGGGAATGCTAATCTAGGTTTTGGTTGTGCTATTCTATCTCAAATTGCTAGTTTTGATAGTTTTGCCCAATTTAGTCTCTTTTTTGGATTTTGTGCATTACCAGAGGAATTTTATGATTTAATTGAGTTCTTTAAAGGTGTTTATGATGTCATCTTGATCTATTAATATTTATTTTGTGCTCTGGTAGGAGGTTTGTGCCTTACCATTGAGGTTATTGCTCTTGTATGCTCCAATGAGAGGTAGAATGCCTTGTTGTTGAGGAATGTTAATGCGAGCTACAATGAGATGGTGTTTCCTCACTATTGAGGGTTGGGAATTTTTTAATATTAACTTTTGAACTCAATTATATGCTTTGGATCATTGAAATGTTTCTTTGGTGAAGGCTCGTGTTTGCATTTTGATGTATGCTTCATATTGTAATTCAGATTGTATCAGTGATGTTGAGACTATTTTAATGTTAGTTGTGGGCCTTCATGATGTGGCTATGATGTTATTTTTATTTAGGTTCTACTCTAAGGTCTTGACATATTGTTCGGGGGAGTGGGTTTTCATGTGATGACTGGCGTCAAGTGAGATGGGCTACTAAGTGGTTCTTGTTGGATTCTTAGAGTCTAGACCTCTAGGGCACATTGAAAGTTTTATTGATAAAAATAAGTGATAACATTAATAATAAATTGATTGGGTTGGGATTCACCTAATAAGATAATAATTGGTTTGAGGCTATTGATATGGCAAGCTAATATCTCTTGTTCTCACATAGGTTGAGATGGATCCACATGTCTATCAGAGGATTGGTATTACCCTTCTATGTGAGGGTACATGTATACATATCAAGAGTATGGATTTCTCTTCTTTGTGAGGATAACATGCATGACTACCATGGGTATGGATTGACCTTCTTTGTGAGGATGGAACCTCGTGGCATGCCTATCATGATTTGATATTGTTCCCTTCTTCATGAGCATATCATGTGATGAAACTCCACCCCTACATGTGTCCATGATCCTTATGCTTTGATTTGTTGTTCATGCCCCTGGGAATTTTCTATTATACTTCATCCTTGTGATGTGGTTGGTTATTGTATTCTTGTCCTTTGTCTTGTGGTTGTTATGTCAATTCCCTTGGGTTTTAGGTGTTAGCCTAGGTCTTGAGTGTGAGTTGGAACCCCATGTCATCTCCTAGCATGGGGGGTGGTTCCTATTTGGTTCCAAATAGTCGAGTGGTTTGATGCCTTCTTCAATTGGGATGTTCTACATTGGATTCTTGTGTTTCTGGCTATGGATTCTATGATCCATCATTATATGAATGGACATGTAGCTGATTTTTATGTATTAAGATTTTATAATGTATTCATGATGGCATTGTAAATGTAAGAAGACTAAGTACATGTATCATGATCTCTTATGTAATAGGATATGTTGATGTTAAGACTATGATCTTGTAATAGATTTAGATGTTGTATTCATCTAGTTCCTATTATAAGAATGTTTATTAGATAAAGATGAGATTGAGAACATACATTAGGACTTATAGTAGGTTGAGTTCTTGTTAAGATGTGAGGAATTGTGGTTGTTATAGTTGGATATTCATTATGTATGTAAATCTAAAATGGAAAGGAAAGAAAATGAATGAGTATTATTTTTAAATTATCCTATGTGCATCTATGTTTGTGGTGAAAGTGTTAAATGGACATATTGGTATTAGGAAGTGTGTTCTTAATGGATTCCCTTAGAATGAAGACATGGATGAGTAGCATGTGGGTTGTATGAATGCTTTTAATGGAAATTAATTAATATGATGTATTATTATATGGATCATATTGTATAAATGTGCATTATTTATAGGATTGAGGTCTTATGGTTGATTAAGTAATTGGATGTTTAGAATAAGTTAATTCTTGTTATATAATTTGATTCTTATTTGGTAATGGCATGATGTCCTAATTGGGAAGTAGAATAGGATTTGTTGTTATAATCTTGCATATATAAATGGAATGATATGGGTATTAGGAACTTTTGAGTTGGTTCTTTAAAATGAACCTAGATAATTAATGATGTTGTAAAGATATATTTTGATAGTTCATAATCTCATGATAAGAAAGTAATGAGTAGAACTTAAATGTATTGATTGATATTATTTTCATGATATGAATGTGTTGTTAAGATGTTGCTAGTAAGTGGTGACGTTAAGATTATATAATGTACTTGTCATTTTCAATTGGCACTCTATTGGTTGGTTTCATTATGTTGTCATTGATGGCAACATGATTTTGGGTTCTGGCTTCATATGGTGTACCCACAGACACTTCACAGACTTTACACCGGCATCGGCACCGACACTGGCAATGCAAGTCGACATGGTATAGAAAAGTTCATCGGTATTGGAGGCCGACACATCTTGGATCCAGCACCGGCAAATTGTTTTATGCTTATTCATTTATGTTATTTGGCTGACATGTAATATGATATTGTACATATCATTGTACGTTGACATAAGACATGAAAATTGTATAGGGCATATAGGTCAATCTGATAGATCATTTTGTAAAATGGAATATATGGATATGAGAATGAAGGATATGGACATGAAATGTAATATGATGTGAAATCATTATGAGAGACTATGTATGTGAGGAATTCATTGTAAGGGTTATTCCGGTATTGAGGTTTAGGGTTTTAACCATAATAGATAGAACTTAAACCAGAATTGTATTCTGGCATAAGGAGATGCTATATTAAGCAGTTCATAGTTCTCTAGATTGATGCCTAGATTGTTATGTAGTTAGTGAGGCTCCTATTGTGATAAGGAGTGTTCTCTAGGTTGTAAGCCTTCTTGCAAGTGCAAGCCCATCATATATTATAATATCTCTTCATATAGCCAGTGAATTGATATTGTGGATCACAAATCCTATCATGGTTTTTCATCTTTGAGATTTTCCACTTATAAATCTATGTTTTATGTTTCTCATTTATGTTTTTGGCTTATAGGTTGCATTGCTTCTTTCAATTCTATTTATACCGGTAATACCAGTTGGTGTATGAATGTTTTGTTAAGATTAAAATATTCTATTCTGGTGTAACACTGATCCACCCCCCCCTTAAGTGTTATTGGTTTCCAACAATTGGTATCAGATCCTTGTGTCTCGGAGGAAGTTTAAAAGCTTGAGGAAGATCCTGAAACCGAAATCATTGAATATGGCTTTGGAGAAGCAGCTTGAAATGACACTTGAAGATTATGATGATGAAAGATTGAAGAATTTAAAGCTACAATATGAGTTAAATTCTGCCAAGGAATTCAATCTTGTCCTACAAGAGAGACTATCATCTATTCAAGATAGGAGGAAAGAACCTTTACAAAATTAGGATGATGAAAATGCACCTAAGGAACAATGACAGAAATTGAGTCAGGAGAACATGGTTATGAAGAATGAAATTAAAACTATGACTATGAGGATGTCTAAGGAGATTAAGGACAGAAAGAAAAAGGAAGAAAGTCTTGTTGTATCCCTGAAGAACAAATTTGAAGAATGTGGTAGGTTGACTCATGAAAATGAGATACTAGAACTGATTTGGTACAATCCTAGAGCAATAAGAAAGAGCTTGAGAGAAAAATCATGATACTAAGAGAAGACTTAACTGTTGCAAGTGAGTACAAAGAAAAATTCAAGATCATCTCAACACATCTTGATGACTTATTGAAGAATCAAAGGTAGATTGGAGATTCCAGTGGAAATGGATTTGAGCAAGGACAAAGTTTTGGTATTGCTAATGATGATCAAAACCATAAGGCACCAATAAAGAAATTCAATGCTTATAAATTCAATGGTATATGTTTTGTTTGCAATAAATTTGGACACATGGCTAGGCAATGTAGACACAGAGCAAATCAAAACCTTGATTCTGCTCCCGGTAAATGTTCTAAATGCAATAAGTTTGGTCATAAGATAGAAGATTGTAGAATGAATGTAAAATGCTATGCTTGTGGAAAATTTGGACATACGGCTAATCATTTCAGGTCAAGCAATTTCACCAGTTTTAGCAAGGCAATTCAAAAGAACAATGTTACATGTTATGCATACAATGAAATTGGACATATTGCTAAGTTCTACAAAAGTAGAAATATACCGGTAGGAAATGGAGGATCAAATGATAAAGGCAAAGAGAAGGTTAGTGAGATCTGACATGATCACACTCAAAGATGGGTTAGGAAGACTAAAGAGCAATCATCAGATGGGAATGTCTTGGTTATCTATCCGACAGAAGAGGCTTCTCCTACATTGGCAATGAGCTCAACCGATAACAAAGGTAGATGCCTTAAGGTTAGGCAAATCTCATGAAATATGATGCATATGCCTTGGGAAGAGATTTTGGAGGATGTTCTAGATATTGGAAAGGATTATCCGACATTGATATCTTCAGAGTGAGATCCGATATCTTTCACCAACAGTCGTTTATGTCAATGGAAGATTAGGGGTTTCTTGATTGATAAAAGGTCAATTACACTTCATTGTTAATCACCCAGCATTCAGAGTGATTCAAAGTAACTTAGTGCAATCAGAAGCTATTCAGAGGCATTTAGATTTCTTCTTGAGTGATTGCACAGACATTTGGAAGGATTTGTTGGAGGTTTTCACCAATAGCATTCAAAGGTATTTTTCTTGAATCATAGAACCGAGATCATCTTTTGCTCCTATTTTCATTTCAAATCCAACTGTAGTTGATGTTATGGACCGCCCTAGGCCAATTTTCAAATGGTATCCACATGTGGCTACCAAGGAAGATTCAATTGGAGCATTTTATCACATTTCAGAGGGAGTGGTATATTTGGAAGATGTTAGGGCCTATATTCATTGATATAGAGGACTTAGGCACTTTGGAGATCAAAGGGATGTATACGAATGAACTCATTGGAGAATCTGGTAAGATCAAATTGACATATCAACACATCAAAGATCTAGGGTTTACTGATATTTTGGATATTCCAAAATTTGAGGATGAGATAGTTGGATATGTACTAAGCAAAGTACATGGGGAATTCATATGGCTGGACCAACCCTACAAAATCACTAAGGAAGTCATCCAGGCAATTACAGGCTTGTCATTGATAGGGTAACATCTGGATAAGAAAGTATC
The DNA here is from genome assembly GCF_030272615.1 of Cryptomeria japonica. NCBI lineage: Eukaryota > Viridiplantae > Streptophyta > Pinopsida > Cupressales > Cupressaceae > Cryptomeria > Cryptomeria japonica. Next base: position 530,811,601 of record NC_081405.1, read on the forward strand.
AAATGACTTCATAAGGAAGATCACCAACGCCTCATCAGACAAGAGATCAATGAAGGTGAGCACCATCACCAACACCAACATCAAGTTTGACAACATGATCATGGTCTACAAGGTAGCTCAGTCTACCCAACTAAATTTAGTTTCAAGTTCATGTATTTTGGCCGCATATAGGATGATGAGAGAAAATATCAAGTTAGATCTTTGTGGCAAGAAGCTTGAGGAGCTATTGATTAATTTAGGGAAGATTAAAGGTAAGAAGAAGGACACCTTCCAGTATGGAAATCTATTGGTTTTCTTAATGTTATACTTTTTGAATAATACTCCTGGTTCTGGAAGGAGGCAATGGGTTTTTGACATCCTAATAGGTAGACAACTTAAGAAATCAATTTCCACATTGGGAAGTCTTAGATATGATAAGGTATGGGGTTACTTCAAAGCTTTTCAGAAATCTATGAGGTCTAGAATAAGAGTACTCGAGCATATAGTACAAAAATACTCTACTGCCATATGTTTCATGGTCAAGAAAGATGAGACCCTCATTGAGGCAGTCAAGCCCCAGAAGATATGGATAGCTGAAATGGGCTATGAGGTAGATGCATTAATTATTGATGCATATGCAAAAATTATACTTGATGCAAAAATAGATGAAGCAGAAAAACCTTGTGTAACTGCACATTAGAAGACTCTTGAGGTTGAAACTGAGTTTAAACGAAAGAAAGGGAGAAAAAGAAGGCAAGGTGAGAAAGTTTGTACAGGAAGTTTCTAAGGACATTAAGGCCCTCATTTATGTTGTCCTGGAGACATGGAAATAGAGGAAGGATCTGATAGTTCATGTTGAACCTGTGACTACAGATTCTGAATTTGAGGACAACACTCTATTAGCATTCAAAAGGGTTGTAAGGAAGAAATTGGAAGAACCTAAGGGGGAAGAAAAGAAGCAACCAGTTAGGATGGTTATCATCAAATTACTAGCATAGAAGTAGGAACCTAAGGCCACACCATTAGCTGCATCCAGTACTACTAGGAGGAGGAAGAAAAGTGGCATTGATTTGGCACTTGATACTAGTAATGTAACAATTATTCTGCCTAAGACTTGTGCTGAAATTGTTGATGAAATCACTAAGGATGGAATATTGAATGATGTTGAGTTATATTATGATGAATTAGAAGTTGATGAACAAAGAGAGGTAGAGGAAGTCATGCTTCTATTTTTAGATATCTATAAAAAATCTTTAATTGAAATAGAAAATCAAATACCGACAGAGTTATACAACATGTTAGATGTTAGAAGGTTATCTACAATGCAAGAAGACAAACACATTAAGATACAGGAAATTGTAGCCATCTGTATTATGATAGCTCCAAATGAGATGGCTAAGACAATAGAGGCTGCTAATAGGAAGGTTTTAACAACAAACATAGAATAACTAGCCTAATGTTAGGGAGAATGAATGAGGTGATAAAGGAAACACAAACTTGGATCAAATTTTTGGGAGTGCATAGAGGATTCTTCACTTCATCGGAGACCAAAATAGAAAATAAAGATACACCGGTTGAAGGGAAAGGTAAATGAATTATGGGTACTCCACCCATAGTTTTGAAGAACATTAAGATAGTGGAAATTGAGCCACCGGTTATCGCAAATGTACAGACACATATTGAGACACTGGTTATTACTGAGAACATTGTATAGGACACTAACTTTGAGGATGCTTATCCTCCAGATATTAATGTATAGGTTGAGGATATTGTTCCTAGAGAGGAACCGATAGTTGCACAGACTGCACCAAGTGGCGAAGCCACCAGTGCAAGTGAGGAGGCAATAAAAGTTAAATCACTAGAGAGAACAAGGAAATCTGGTAAGGCACCAGTTGGGAGTCCATCATTGTTGACTATTGACACTTCTCAATTTGAGAAGAAGTCCATCATAGATATGAGTCCCACAGGGCTAATGATGATGGTTGCTCAAAAAATAATGAAGGAGGGATTGACATATAAGGGGATAATAGATCAATCAATAACATTTTTCTACAGGCTGGTCCCAGAATGTAAGATTGAGAATGAAGTGAGCCCTTCCAACAAGCTTAAGGCAATAACACAACACATCTCCAAAGATTTTCAATCATTATAGCAAATCTCTAACCGGCAAGCGCTTGAGAGATGCACTTTGGCTAAGAGAGTCACTTTTGATCAGATTATTGAGACAGAGAAGAGGAAGATTGAGGAGAAACTTATTCTTACTGAAAATTCTTTGAAACGGGGTACTAACATAAACAGGGTAAGTTGTAATACAAATATTCTTACAACAAATATAGATAAGAAGATAAAGGAGTTACAAGAAAAGATTGCTAATATTGCTAACTCTTTTGATGGACTAACTTCACTAACCACATCTATTGATGGACAAATTTTGACTTTGGAGAATTAAATTTCTGCTCTTGAAATGGAAAGAGATAAGATCATTCAGAGAGCCAGAAGTCTCAGAGGTTTGGTGAGTCCAGGATTGGATTCACTTCGTGTACATAAGAGGGAATACATGGATATGCTTGGGAAGCCCACACTGATAGAAGTCACTGAGAAAGAATCACTTGCATATTTATTGAGTGGACTTGTATCCATCTCTGACACATTCAAAACCGACTGGGATACATATGTAGAGTTACTAGAGAAAGCTTATCCAAAAATCTTGAAATTGGTCAAGCTCTGGTAAGACATTTTTGGAGATATTCAATGTACAGTTATTATTCTTTGACACTCTTTTTATAATTTTTGGGCATTGATGTCAAAGGGGGGTAATGTAAATATAAAAAAGAATAAAGAGTTGCATAAATTAGGGGGAGATACAAATTTTTTCAAATTTTGGAATTATTTTGCATATTCAGCTCAGGGGGAGTAGGGCAAGATGACACCGACAGGTGAAACCATGACCATTTTTCACAAGAGTGTTTCCATTAATGCCAATGGGGGAGATAGTTGGCAAATGATACTCTATTGGTTGGTTTCATTATGTTGTCATTTATGGCAACATGATTTTGGGTTCCGGCTTCATATGGTGTATCGGAAAACACTTCACAGACTTTACACCGGCACCAGTAAGATAAAATATTTCTTTGGTCACAAGAAATGCAGGTTGTTGGCATTTGTATTAAGATTGCATTAATGATATGTTATGTTTTCATTGATGTCAATTGAACTGGTAGTGATATTAATGATATTGTTGGTATTGTTGTTATTGTTGATATTGTCTTATAACCGGTAGGAAGAGCTTTGTGAAGGTTATTGTAAACTAGTATGTAAGTTTGTGAATTGAACCAGTAATTGGAGTAAAAGGTTAAACCCTTTTTATTTTATGTAACTAATAAACCCTACCATTTATTTTTGTTAAACCCTAACTGATTAAGGTTGTTGAATTGATCATGCTGGTTTATGATTTGATGTTGAGTAGTAATGATGGTAACACGTATGGTCATTGTATGAAGACAAGTTCAAAATATTTTGGTGCAATTGTTTGTCTGGGGAATGAACAAAGTGTATTGCATATAATGCAAAATGCATGATGTTTTACTGAGCTCGATGAAGCAGTAATCAAGGAGCAGTTGAGGTTTTCTTGATTGATGTGTAGAGATTGCTATGAAATCTAACGGTCATGCTTGTACCGACTTGTTTGTAATCTAAATGAGAGGATTAGATTTTTTGTTGTGTTACCGACCTAATTGATTTGTATTTAAGGTCGATGAAGTTGTTTTGTTTAGTGTTGGCAAGAGTTGGCAGAAATTAGTTGAGTGTGTGAATTGCCAAACCAGAGAATGAGTCTACAGTTTGAGTAAAGGTAGATAGAAGCTTAAATGGATCTGATCAAGAAAATGTAGTTCTATTTAGATAGATCAAGAAACTCATGTTGTTCTCTAATAATTACACCAAAATTAAAATCCCTTAACTGAGTAAGCTCTAACAAGCTTGGCTATTTATTAAATCCTCTAACAAGGTGGACCATTAGATTGGATTTTCAAATCCTCTACTGAGGTTACTCCTTACAAGGAATTTGCTTCTAAAAAGGCATTTGTAGTCAATCCCTTTATCGAGTGATTCCTATCAAGATCAGTTCTTAACATGACTTTTGTAAAAGCTTTAATAGGCTTGGCTCCTAATAGGGTGAACTTCAAAAGAGTTCAGATATTATCTTGTGAGTCTCATCTCACCGTGGTTTTTACCTATTTGTGTTTTCCACGTACAAATACTTGTGTCATGTGGTGAATGTTTTTGTGGTTATAATCTTATTGTTGATTTGATTAACTATTTATGATAAGGCATGATAACTGGAAGCATTGAGAAATGAAGCATTGACATATGATAAAGAATTTGGATGTTTACAAGTTAAATGTTATTTACTATTAAGTTGCTGTAACAGTCAACCAGTATTCTTATGAGTATTGATCTTGACAGTGGTATTTCATTGATAAGATTAATTTGTATGTTTGAGTTTGAGTTTGGGAAGTTTGTATCAATTTTTCTATTTACTGATTCATCCCCCTCTCAGTAATCTACCAGATACTTATTCTTTCATCATACCATCAATTGGTATCAGAACATATCAGGTCCTCTAAGGTCTAAGGCTAACAACTTGAGGAAAAGATCTGCTAGATCATGATGAAGAAGGAAGGTCTGAAGTTCAACAGACAAAACTATAGGATATGGAGTGACAGAATGAAAATTTACATCAAGAGTTTGGGAAGTCAGTATTGGGATCATATAGATACTAAGTATATTCCACCTACTAGAATTCTGACTGATGATCAAAAGAAACAACAACAAGAAAATCATCAAGCATTGGAGGCTATTATCAATTCCTTGTCTGATGTCGAATATGTAGATGTTCATGGTCTTGAAACTGTATATGAAGTATGGAAAAAAATTGAAAAGATTTATAGTGGTGATGGACATGTTAACATTGATAAAGAAGAGAGTCTAAGAGGAAAGTTTGATGAAATGAGGATGTTTGAAGGTGAGAATATCTAGGAGTATGGTCAAAGGATAAAAGAGATAGTTGGTGAAATTAAGAGTGCGGGAGGGAAAGTGAAAGATGTCACAGTAATCGGTAAGGTACTAAGAACCCTACTACCGGTCTATGTTATTCGAGTTTCAACTATTCAGGAGTTGAAGTCCATTGACAAAACTAAGGTAACTCTTGACTCCATCATTGGCAAGCTTAGTGCTTTTAAATTAAATGGCTATGGTGGTAGTGTACAAAAATCTGAGTCTACATTTAGAGCTTCTATTTCTAACCCATCTATGAGAAAAAGTAGAGATACTAGTCATGATTATGAATCTAGATCTAGCACAGATGTTGATGATGAAGATAGTTTAGTGGAGCTTGAAGCATTATTGGAAAAGCCATTGCCTAGAGGCACTGGTAAATACAGAGGTAAATTACCTTTAAATGTTTTGCATGCAATAAGATTGGCCACATAGCAGCTAATTGTCCTAATGGTGAAAATGAACACAAGAGAGATAGATTCAAGAAGTATAAGGGTAAATACAAAAGAGATTGTCTTATTACTATTGATAGTGGTATCACTGATGAAGAATCTGATGGTGATTCTAGTGAAGATATTGTGTTTGTAGCTATTACGGAAGAGATATTAGACCAGAAGGCATTAATATCCAGGATGGATAACTCTGATGATTGGATCATTGATAGTGATTGTTCACGTCATATGACCGGTGATCAGAGAAAATTTATTTCTTTGAAAGAATTTGATGGCGGTGTTGTTAGATTTGGCAATGACTCACCTTGCATGGTTAAAGGTAAAGGAGTTATTTCTCTTAATGGGAAGAGCAATGCAAATGATGTCTACTAGGCTGAAGGACTAAAGCACAATCTTTTGAGTGTGGAACAACTCAATGACAAAGGATACCCACTGGAATGTAAAAATGGCATGTACAAAATATTTGACAACAAAGGTGAATTAATTGCAACTGGGAAACAAACTAAAGGTAACATGTTTCATCTTAATTCTAAAGTTATAAATTGTTTTATTGCTAAAATAGATTATAGCTGGCTTTAGCATAGGAGATTTTTTCATATAAAATTTGATAACATTGTTAAAGTTAGTAAGTCTAAGACAATGAGAGGTTTGCCTTAGTTAGACAAACCCATTATTGCTCTTTGCAAAGAATGTCAGTTAGGAAAGATGAAGATTTCAGAACCTATAAAGATTTTATGTGATGACACAAGTGCCATAAATATTTCCAGGAATCTCATTTTTCATGCACGAACCAAGCTCATTGAATTGAAGTATCATTTCTTGAGGGAAAAAATTTAGAGAAAAGATGTTATCTTAGAGCATGTTTCTACCAAGGAGCAACTTGCTGATATTTTTACCAAACCTCTTTCTAAGACTACTTTTGAGTATCTTAGAAGTCAAGTAGGGGTTGTCCCTCTTCATGAAGTTAGTTGAACATGATGTTTACTACATTAGTCCTTGAATCATTTGCAAAAGTTTGCAAGGGTTGATGTAAAAGTGGATATATTCCACAAGGGAAGCATCAAGTTGTAGTATGTTGTTGATGCAAAGTGGAAATTTAACATTACATGTTTTACATCCAATTTGGCATTGTTGTCAAAGGGGGAGAAGAATTATGTGATTATGTGAAGGAAAACCAGTGACAAACTGAAGATAGAGAGAGCATGTTAATACTTGGTAATGTATACTAGGATTCATATTCACAATCACAACAGCAAAGCAATGGTGTTGATATTTTGTATTGCCATCAATGCCAAAGGGGGAGATTGTAGGTATTTTCATTAAGATTGCATTAATGATATGTTATGTTGTCATTGATGTCAATTGAACCACTAATGATATTAATGATATTGCTGATATTGTTGTTATTGTTGATATTGTCTTATAACTAGTAGGAAGAGCTTTGTAAAGGTTATTGTAAACCGGTATGTAAGTTTGTGAGTTGAACTGATAATCGGAGTAAAAGGTTAAACCCTTTCTATGTTATGTAACTGATAAACCCTACCAGTTGTTTTTGTTAAACCCTAACTGATTAAGGTTGTTGAATTGGTTATGTTAGTTTATGATTTGATGTTGAGCGGCAGTGATGGTAACACGTATGGTCATTGTATGAAGACAAGTTCAAAATGTTTTGGCGTGATTGTTTGTCTAGGGAATGAACAAAGTGTATTGCATCTAATACAAAATGCATGATGAGTTACTGAGCTTGTTGAAGTGGTAATCAAGGAGCGATTGAGGTTTTCTTGATTGATGTGTAGAGATTGTTATGAAATACAAAGGTCATTCTTGTACTGGCTTGTTTGTAATCTCAGTGAGAGGATTAGATTTTTTGTTGTGTTATCGACCTAATTAATTTATATTTAAGGTCAACGAAGTTCTTTTGTTTAGTGTTGGCAAGAGTTGGCAGAAATCAGTTGAGTGTGTGAATTGCGGAACCGAAGAATGAGTCTGCAGTTTGAGTACAGGCAGATAGAAGCTTAAATTGATCTAACCAAGAAAATGTAGTGCTATTCAGACAGATCAAGAAACTCCTGTTGTTCTCTAACAATTATAGCAAAATTGAAATCCCCTAACCGAGTAAGATCTAACAAGCTTGGTTACTTATTAAATCCTCTAACAAGGTGGTCCATTAGATTGGATTTTCAAATCTTCTACTGTGGTTACTCCTTATAGGGTATTTGCTTCTAACAAGGCATTTGTAGTCAATCCCTTAACCGGGTGATTCCTAACAGGATCAGTTCTTAATGGGAATTTTGTAAGAGCTTTAACAGGTTTGGCTCCTAATAGGGCGAACTTCCAGAGAGTTCAGATATTAACTTGTGAGTCTCATTTCACTGTAGTTTTTACCTATTTGGGTTTTCCATGTACAAATACTTGTGTCATGTGGTGAATGTTTTTGTGGTTATGATCTTATTGTTGATTTGATTAACTATTTTTGATAAGGCATGATAACTAGAAGCATTGAGAAATGAAGCATTGGCATATGATAAAGAATTTAGATGTTTACAAGTTAAATGTTGTTTACTGTTAAGTTGTTGTAACAGTCAATCGGTATTCTTATGAGTATTGATCTTGATAGGGACATTTCATTGATAAGATTACTTTGTATATTTGAATTTGAGTTTGGGAAGTTTGTATCAGTTTTTATATTCACTAATTCACCCCCCCTCTCAGTAATCTACCAGATACTTATTCTTTCATCATACCATCAGCTGACATGGTGTAGCAAAGGTCATCGGTATTGGAGGCCGACACATCTTGGATCCGGCATCGGTAATTTTTTTTAATTCTTATTCATTTATGTTATTTGACTAACATATAATATGATATTGTACATATCTTTGTAAGCCGACATAAGGCATGAAAATTGTATAGGGTATATATAGGTCAGTTTGATAGATCATTTTGTAAAATGAAATATATGGATATGAGAATGAAGGATATGAACATGAAATGTAATATGATGTGAAATCATTCTGAGAGACTATGTATATGATAAATTCATTGTAAGGGTTATTCCAGTATTGAGGTTTAGGGTTTTAACCAGAACAGATAGAGCTTAAAGCAGAACTGTATTCTGGCATAAGGAGATGCTATATTAAGCAGTTCATACTTCTCTAGATTGTTATGTAGTCAGTGAGACTCCTATTATGATGAGAAGTGTGCTCTAGGTTGTAAGCCTTCCTACAAGTGCAGGCCCATCATATATTGCAATATCTCTTCATTGTTGGTATTTTGGTATGGTTTTGTCATTGATGTCAACACCTGCTAAATACACCTACTTTGGAGATCCAACAACATTCACCGACAATCAGTAAACTGTGCAAACAGTCACCGGTATATGGTTAACTGACAGGATATAATGTTCACCGGTACCTGCATTGACATGGAAGACACTTGGTAATATCAAAGACATCATGTGGACACTTTTCTTTGAAGTAATAATCATTAGCATATTCTTATTTGCATATTTGCTTTTACCGGCAAATAGGTCCAGGTTATCTAGGGTTACACCGACAGGGTTATCTTTTCCAGATTAGCATGGCACGCTATGGAGATGATTTATTATTGTTGTAAATACATTAAGCTGACATGTTCAATTGGTTATTGTATCAGATATTGTATTATTTGTAAAATGTTTTATTGTAATATCTTGTAGAGCCAACCTACTAAAATTGGTCTTAGGGTATGGTATAAATGTAAGATCTTATTTGTAAGATCAAGTGTGGAATGCGAAAAAGATTTAAGGAAGGTTATATGCGAGATCAAGCAAAGATATACACAAAGACATCATTTGAAGGTGAAGTTAGGTTTTTGCAAAAGCATATCAGCATTACACCGGTACTGAATCCAGCATATGAAGATGCTATTTTGTGCAGTACATTCTCATTGGATTTAACCATCCAACTGTAGTCAGTGTGACTCCCATCTGTGATTGAGCAATGAGCTCTAGGTTGTTGGCCTTTCTGCATGTGCAGACCCCTCTTGTACACTTACTATCTATAGTAGTATCATCTGATTGTGGGTAAGGTTTCCCACCATGGTTTTTCCCCTTATAGGGTTTCCACGTACAAATATTTGTGTTATGTGTTGTGGATGACCTTATGTTTATGTTTCATGCATTAATTCTTACCGGTATAGCAATTTTTTGTTAACACTGTTTACCAGCATACTTAACTATCTTACCGGTACTAAGCATTAAGTTGGTTAATAAGATTTTGGTTTGAATTTATTAGACAACTGATTCACCCCCCCCCCCCCCCCCCCCCCCCCCCTCTCAGTTGTCCCTGGGACCTACATTCATATGGCTAGTGAATTGATATTGTGGGTCACAAATCCCACCATGGTTTTTCCTCTTCGAGGTTTTCCACATATAAATATATGTGTTATGTTTCTCATTTATGTGTGTGGCTTATTGGTTGCATTACTTTTTTCAATTCTATTTATACCGGTATACCAGTTGGTGTATGAATGTTTTGTTAAGATTAAAATCTTCTATTTTAGTATAAAATTGATTCACCCCCCCTCTTAGTGTTATTGGTTTCCAACACTTGTACCATGATCTCTTATGTAATAGGATATTTTGATGTAAAGACTATGATCTTGTAATAGATTTATATGTTGTATTCATGTAGTTCTTGTTGTAAGAATATTTATTATATAGAGATGAGTTTGAGAACATGCATTAGGACTTGTAGTAGGTTAAGTTCTTGTCGAGATGTAAGGAATTATGGTTTTTATAGCTAGATATTCATTATGTATGTAAATCTAAAATGGAAAGGAAATAAAATGAATGAGTATTATATTTAGATTATCCTATGTGCATCTATGATTGTAGTGTAAGTGTTAAATGGACATGTTGGTATTAGGAAGTGTGTTCTTAATGGACTCCCTTAGAATGAAGACATGAATGAGTAGCTTGTGGGTTGTATGATTGCTTTTAATGGAAATGAATTAATGTGATGTATTATTATATGGATCATATTGTAAAAATGTGCATTATATATAGGATTGAGATCTTATGGTGGATTAAGTAATTGGGTGTTTAGACTAAGTTAACTCTTGTTATATCATTTGATTCTTATTTAGTAATGGCACGATGTCCTAACTGGGAAGTAGAATAGGATTTGTTTGTATAATCTTGCATATGTAAATGGAATAATATGGGTATTAGGAACATTTGAGTTGGTGCTTTAAAATCAACCTAGATAATTAATAGGGTTATAAAGATATGCATTGATAGTGTAGACACCTAAAATTAATTAAATTAATATGTAATTAATCATGTCACTATAGTCCAATAATTAATTTATCAAATAAATTAATTATTTACCATTATTCTAAAGTCAACCAAATCATTAATTCTACTAAATCCTTTTTAGTTAATTAATTTTAATTAATTATCCTAATCATGTGATTCCTACAAATAAATTTTCCTAATACCCACTTATCCTAATTAATTCTTCTAGAAACCCTCATAATCATGCTTAACAATATCCTTCGAGTTTATATTTCTCCACTCATGTCACAAGGAATTTTAAATTCCCCCAATCATGTCACAAGGAATTTTAAAGTCCCCCCACTTATGTCACAAGGAATTTTATATTTTCCCACTCATATCTCAAAATCCCACTTACTATTTCTCTCCAATTTTAAATCCCCCCATTCATGTCACAAGGAATTTTATAATCCTTTTTATTCCTTCAAGATATCCTTGATCCATGTCCACTACCTCAAACCAATCCTATCCCTTCATTATCAAATCAATCTCATCCCTCTATTGGCCTCCTCTAATCTATAAATTTGTGCCTCTTTTCCTCACAAAGGGACCATATTCTATAGCATTCTTATGATGCTCATTTCTCCTCTCATCCTCTTCTATCATCCATGCTACCTCTAGCAGTTCATTATTCTAGATTGTTGTCCATTTATCTTGAGATGGTTGTTGCCTCTCTGTAGTCAGTGAGACTCTTTTATAATGAGCAGTACACTCTAGGAAGTGTGCCTTCATGCATGTGCAGACCCCTCATTGTATCACATACTTTTTGCAGAAGTATCATTTGATTGTGGGTAGGCTTCCCACCATGGTTTTTCCCTCTTCGGGTTTTCCACATACAAATCATGTGGTATCCTTGCTTTGCATTGATTATCTGTTTAATTATTAAGTTGTATTGTTTACTAGTATTCGTTCCTACCGCCATCTGTTTTTATTTACCAGTACTTGATCTGTTTAAAGTTTATTAAGTGGATTAAATGTTATAATCTATTAACAACTGATTCACCCCCCCACTCTCAGTTATTCAATTATCCTAACACTTACTTGGAGAGAGAGAGAGAGAGAGAGAGAGAGAGAGAGAGAGGGAGGCGAGGGGGGAAGAGAGAGAGGGATATATATATATATGTGTGTGTGTGTGTGTGTGTGTGTGTGTGTGTGTGTGTGTGTGTGCGTGGTTTTATGTGTAGTTTGTATATCATGTCTTAAGGGGATGTGTTGTTGCATATGTGGTTTATATGTTTTATATGTTTAACTTTATATGTCCACATATATATAATTTAATCTTTTAAAAAAAACTAAAAATTTAAACCTTTTCTAATCAAACATATAACACTAAAACATTAAATCTATTTTTTTACTACATCAAATGAAACATCAACATATAGCATATAAACAATGTACAATTTTTTCTAACGTGAAAAATAAAACATATATGTACATTTTCAAATTATATATATAATGTGTGTGTACATATATATAATATGTGTATGTGTGTGTGTGTACATATACATAATATATATACATATATATGTACATATGTACAAATACACACACACATATAAATGTATGTATGTATGCATGTATGTATAGGTATATGTATATATGTATATGTATATATATATATGTATATATATACATATATATATATAGATATGTATATGTATATATATACATATATATATGTATATGTATATGTATATGTATATATATATGTATATGTATATGTATATATATACATACATACATACATACATACATATGTATGTATGTATGTATGTATGTATGTGTGTATGTATATGTATATGTATGTATATATGTATGTATATATATATATGTATGTATATATGTATGTATGTATGTATATATATATATATATAATGTGTATATATATATATATATGTATGTATGTATGTATGTACATACATACATACATACATACATATATATACATACATATATATAAATACATATACATACATACATACATACATATACATACATACATACATACATACATACATATATATATGTATGTATTTATATATATGTATGTATATATTGTATGTATATATATGTATATGTACACACACACACACGTGTGTGTGTGTGTGTGTGCCTATATATATATATGTATATATATTTACACACAATATACACACACACGCGTATGTATATATTATATGTGTTTGTGTGTGTGTGTTTGTACATATATATGTATATATTTGTATATATTTATCTACATATATATCCGTATATATGTATATATACATATATACCAGTATATATGTATATATAAAAATAACATAGCGTATTTAAAAACAAAAAAAAACAAATATACTGGGTGAACTTGTGAACCTACTTGGTTTAACAGTTCGTAGGTTCGCTTTTAGTCGCAGACAGTCCAGGGTGTCGCTCGCTGGAAATGACAATATTGTCATTTTCGATGACAACATTTTTATATAAAAAAACCCTTAAAAATCGGTTTCGAAAAAAACTGGTTCGATCGAACAAAATTAAATATAAATAAACTGTGAGATTTTGCCAAGATCAAGGGGTAATGGAAAGCACAAATAAGAAAGCCAAAATATATGATAGAAATAAACTGTATTCTATCAAGATGAAAATACTGATCAACTGGATCATCAATCGATCAATTGCATACAATGAATATGAGCCTCCTTATGTAGGCAAGGCTATATGGATATGTGAGCACACAAACATGACATGTGGCTCAATAAGAAACAAGGGTTGGTAGGAAATAGGTGTGGGTAGGTAGGAGAAACAATATAATATTCCAGATGAGGTGGATCACCCACTGAATGTGGAGTGTAACAACAAGATCACACCATAAAGGTGGAAATTCTCCTACACACACTATCCCAATGTGGCACAAACACCCAAGTGTCTCATACCTAAACTACTATGAAATGCATGTACCTAAGTAAACTTAAGTAAGGTGTAATAATATCCAAGGTGAATAATTATTTACACCAACATAAACAATAATAATTTTTTTTTTTTTTTGATAAAAGTGGATAGAACCACTGAACTATATTAAATTTAAAAAGTTTTTTATAGTGTCTGGTTCAAAAAGCACTTAAGGGAAAGAACCAGTAAGAAAACCCTTTAGTATTGCTTAAGTAACACAAGCCTATTCTACCCAATACCAAATGCCCATTGGCATAGTACATCAAAAAACCCATCCCAATTACATAAGCCGCATTAGATATAAAGGAAGCTACCAATAGAAGCATATAGAAGGAAGATTAAAGTATGATCACTGAAGGATGCATATCCATTGCTGCCAAAAAACACCAATCTAAACCACCTCGGTCTATGAAACACAATTCTCCAACCACTAGTTAGAATTATACCACATAACAGAAATGAAACCATAATCAGACACCCTATCAAAATAAACATTGTGATCAAGCATAGTAGAACCCACACCAAAGAAAAGCCACACCAAATAAGGAGGTTGATGAAGACTACAACTATGCCCTTCTTTACTTCAAATATTCCAAAACCGAGGAAGGGATCTCATCCACACTTACCTCCTGCATATTAGCATCACTATCAATGGCTAAGTTAGCCAAGAAATCTGCAATCTTATTCACTTCCCTATAATAGTGAGAAATCAAGAAGGAATCAAAAAAGTATAATTTTTGTAAAATATGATCAAGTATATATTGTAATTGCCAACAATTCGACTTCTTTTTCATGACACTGAGAATAATAACCATAGAATCACCCTCAATTATCAAGTCCTTAATTCCCAAAGATATAGCCATATCCAAACCAAAGGACAAAGCAAATAATTTTGCACAATTGTTAGACTTAAAACCAATCGCATGACAATGAGCCTGAATAAATCTTACCTTATGATCATAAATTACCATACCTGCCCCTGCCAGGCTAGGGTTCCCACGAGAAGCGCCATCAAAATTCAATTTAAAGTGCCCTTGCGGAGGAGGTTTCCAGAAAGAAAAATTTCTCTTACTTATAGCATTAGTCTTATTTAAAATAGATCCATGAGAAGGTAAGACTGATAACATTCTCCAAACTCGAGTTACCCTACCATCCCAATGAGAAAAATAGGTAAGGGTTTCCAAATTCTTATAGATAAAGGACAAAGTAACTTTAGAGATGGAAGATTCAATCCTCAATAAAACCTTAGCCAAGGAAGAACTTGTTTGTTTAAAAATCCTATTATTACGCTCTAACCAAATATTCCAAATCACAATAGATGGAGAAATAATCCAAAGACATGCATAGAAAGATGAGGCAAATAGGAGAGGCCAGGCTCTAAAGTGGGAAAGGAGATCCTTACCAATAACAAAGGATAGATTAAGCTTTTCAAACAACCACTGTCAACAAGCATAGGCAAAATCACAGTGAAGAAACAAGTGTGCAAAGGATTCTAAATTTTTATTACAAAAGACACAGGAAAATACTGCAGTAATACCCAACCTGTCCAACCTCATTCCTGTAAGGACCCTGTCCTGCACTGCTAACCAAGAAAAAGCACCAACCTTTGGGAGGCAAGCCATATGCCAAAATAGCTTGTATGGCCAAGTAGATAAATCTTTAGCAACTAAGAGAGAATTATAGCCATCCTTAATTGTGTACTTACCAGAGATATTCCTTGTCTAGATAAGCTCATCGTCAGCATTAGAAAGAATTATTACTCTCTCTGCCAACATCTTTTCATATTCCAATTTCACATTTTGATCAATATCTAAAAACTTAATTGATTTCCATTTTGCCACCTTAAGATTCCCACTATACTCAATTTCAAAATAATCAGCCACAAAGACACCCCAAAGGGAAGAAAGAGTGGAAATTAAAGGAGACCAATCCCTCGAGTTCACCAGAAGGGGATGTCCATTCCAAACTTCCTCCCAAAACCTGACCTTTCTACCATTATGTACAATCCATGAGAGATGAGGCAAAATCACTGATCTACATTTACATAGAAAATTCCAAATATCTGAACCAGACGGTAAATTAGAAACTTGAAAAACATATTCTCTTGGTCCATTATTTAAATATTTAGCAAACATAATCTGTGCCCAAAAGGAGAATGGTCTCTCATACAATTTCCAAACCAGCTTAGCACCTAAGGCTAAATTCTGACTTTCCAGACTCCTAATGCTTGTGCCCCCAAGGTTTTTAGGCAAACAAACTTTATCCCATGCTACCAGAGGGAGTTTCTTCTTACCATCTTTATTATTACTCCAAAGGAAGGACCTAAGAGTATCTTGCAAACTAACAAGAGCCTCTTTTAGAGACTACAAAACAGACACGAGATAAATAGGAATGACATTTAGGACAGACTTAATAAGAACAATCTTACTAGCCAAAGATAACCATCTATGATTCCAGGATAGGATCCTTCTAGAGATAGCTGAAATGATATTATCCCAAAACTCAACTCTATCTTGCTTAATGAAGAAAGGTATACCAAGATAAGAATAAGGAAGATTTCCAGATGCAAATCTCCAAAAAATCTTCAATCTATCCTGAACCAATTGTGAAGCATGAAGGAAAAAAATCTTTGACTTATCAACATTGACTGTCTGACCAGAAAAGGATGCATAATTCTGTATTATCCCCTTTATCACTCTTGCCTCACCCAAAGAGGCCTAACCAAATAACAAGGTATCATTTGCAAACAAGCAATGCGAAATGCTTTGTGGAACATTCTGAATCCTAATTCCCTTCCAAAGCCCTCCCAACTTAGCGGCTCTTATAGCCCAACTAAACGTTTTAGCTAGAAGAATAAATAAGAAAGGAGATAGGGGATCCCCTTGCCTCAAACCCCTAGAAGAGGATAAAAAATCACAAGGGGAGCCATTAATTAGAATTGAGAATCTTGCAGAAGAAATACAAGCACGAATCCATTTGACCCATGCCTTGGAAAAGCCCAATTTAAGTAGAACAACACACAATGCCCCTCATTCTACTCCATCATATGCTTTCATCATATCTAATTTGAGGATCATGGTCAGGATTCTCTGAGTAGAAATAGAATGCAGAACCTCATGTGCCACTATAGCTCCCTCTACTATCTCCCTTCCTAGAACAAAACCACCTTGTTCTAAAGAAATGATCTTAGGTAGAATTTTAGCCAACCTTAAAGAAATAGCCTTGGTAAAAATCTTGTACAAAGTATTACATAAAGCAATAGGGTGAAAATAAGCAAATGTTTTGGTAACCTCTTTTTTAGGAATAATTGCAATCATTGTATTATTAAGCTCTTTCAAAATAGACCTATTCCTTCTAGCTTCCTCAAGGGCCAATAAAACATCATTTCCCACAAAATCCTAGCATTTCTGAAAAAATAAAGGAGTAAAGCCATCCGGTCCTGGAGCCTTATCAGGGTTCATTGCAAAAACAACATTCTTAACTTCATCCAAAGAAAAAGGAGACATCAACATTTTATTATCTTCCAAAGATACCAAAGAAGGAATATTAGAAGAAATGTTATTATGAAGATCTCCATGCTCCGAAGACAATAGTGACTTAAAAAACCTAACTGCCTCTGAAGCAATATCCTCATGTTCTGTTAAAAGTCTACCATTTGGACACTCAATACAAAATCTTTCATCCAAAAAAGTGTAGCCCACTATTGTGGGTTCACCCAATTTTCTAATATGTTGTGATAGTTTCTTTTTCTCTATTTGAGGTCTCCATACTCACTTGAATGGGTTTTTTCTAGTGTTTTTCTATTGGTATTGTTAGATATTTTATACTGTAATTAGTCTTCAATAGCTCTTGATTATAGATCAGATGATGGTTCTTCATGTGTTCTTCATCCTAGTTTATTAATTATTTTGATAGATGCAATACTGCTTTCCATGGTCAACACTACTAAGTTAAAATAGATGAATGAGAATAATAGTTCAATGGAGGCAATAATTATTTTTCTAAATACCTATATATAAGTATATTTCCTCGGTCCTCTTTAATTGTAAATCTTGATAATGACTCGAAGTTGCAGGTTTTTGTGAGGTTTCCTTCCACTTTGCTACTTTGCCACTTCTCACCTTCTAAATGAACACTATTTGACTTGAAATAAATATTATCTGAATTCAAATATGCATTTAGAGAATCCAACTTGTCCTTCGTGGTGCCAATTTGTGGCTATGTTGAAATTGATCTCACTTTTTGCCCCTACTTTTGAGTGAAATACACTTAACAAAATGAAGCTCGTCAGTGAAATTATGAGTTTTGGCAAAGTTCAAATCTCATCTTGCCAACTTGACGATGCATATGTGGATGCACACATCGTAAGGGATGACCATTGACAAAGTCTTGTGTTATAGCTAAAGCTTTTGAAATACCTTAATGACCAAGTGAGAAGGTTAAAAGTGACTTGGTTATAGAAAGGGAAGCCCACGTGGATGTACACATGCATAGTAGATGATAAAAATGATTCTCAAAATGTCGGTGATGCTTCTCACACATCCCAATGACTCAATGATAGAGGAGGTTGCCTGACCATGACAGACACGTAGGATCCATGTCACCAAACAATGCAAACAAAAGAATGATGTTGGGGGATCATTGTAAGATATTTTTGACTCCCACGACCATCGATGATGACACATGGAATACCTATGTCCAGTTCCTACTTCTGACATTTGTCAAATAAAAAATACCTCTTAATATTCGTATTTGGGATAACAATTTATAAAACCCCTACATCCTTAATATATTCGCAATATATTGCTTTGGATTTTTTGGATATTAAACTCCCCTATATGAATGCACTTGATATAATATTACCTAGCAGGTGAAGCCCCCGTGAACTGAGAACACACCACAAAGAAGACCCCATTTCTCCTAGGATAATTTTCATATCACCTTCTTGGGCACTAGTTGTTATGGGCCCATGCCTCCAAAATAGGCATAAAGATGTGAACTCCCATGATTTTACAGATAAGTGCATGCTCTAAAAGATACAAAACATCATCATCAATAACCTCTACTCTAAAAGATACAAAACATCATCATCAATAACCTCTAAGTTGATCACCAGTTTCGGTCGATCCTTCTTTCCAAAGTCCATTGGGATTTGAACACAACCCTTGAGATAGGTTCTTCTAACTTTCTTATTCTATTTTAAAAAAACTTAGTCACAATTCTTCATTTTTTTAATTTTTAACTCCCCCCCACTCTTCTCTCTCTCTCTCTCTCTCTCTCTCTCTCTCTCTCTCTCTCTCTCTAGAGATAAAAATATTATTTATAAATTTAGTTTTCAACGTAATCAACTCATTATATAAAATACAATAAAGACATTTTCTTTTGATTTAGCTATGTTTTTGGCACGTTCTACTCTACCTTCCCTTGTCTTTCTCCTCTATTCTAATGTATAATCTTTGGTTCCTATAATACTTCAATCTTTATTATTTTTCATAGCTTCACACTATATACCATTATTTACCATTATTTATCAGCATCTCAATATTAAGAACTTTTTTTCTACTAAAATCTCTACTCTCACACTAAATTTTTTATTCTCATTTTCTATTTATATTCTACAAAAATCTTCTTTTCTTATTCAACATGGGGATGATAATTGTTCTAGGGGGCTCATCTCTTTGTGGTGCTTTTTGAGCTTTAAGAATGTGTCATTGTGATTCACCATTTATTGATATGTTTTTATTACTAAAATTTTATGTATTATATTCTTCTCTATTGATATTTTCTTAAAATAATTTCAAATTTTTCATGGTATATTCTAGATTTCCCAAAAATTTATCCAACATTTCATTTTATTTTTCAATATCATCCTCTAGAAATTGAAAGTTCTTATTAACCCTTCTCTTTATGAATCATTGTCCCTACTAATTTTAGTACTTAGTTCAAATATTTTAGATGAAAATATGGGATTACCAAAACTTCAAACCCTTCTAAAATTCTATCTTTAACACAACGACTTTGGATTTATAATTAATTCCCTAGTTAGAAAATCATTAATTGACTAAAAACTCATATTTTAAATCCCTAACTAACCACTCTTGTTGCTATTCCTCTCCTATCTTAATTTATTCTTCATACTCTTTTAGTTGTTTATGCATCCATGTTATATTTTAATTTGGTAAGTCATTAAGGAACTAATGAACATTTTTTTTTTCAATCATAATAATGATAATTATAAAAAATAATTAAATGAAAAATAGATTATTAAATTATTTTTTTAAATATTAAATTATAATTTAAAATTTATATTTTTGATGAAATTGGTTTTAGAAAATGTGAAAAATTATTTTTAGAAAGATGAAAAATTATATTATGAAAGGGCCTATCTGTTTTCTTTTGCTTTTTACAGAAAAATGCCGTTGATGAAGGGACCGTTGATTTCTGTATATATATAGAGGCAACCTTAGATAATTTCTACACAGTTCAATATCAGTTTGTGTGTCTAATGCCTGAAAACTGTGGGGCACAGCTTGAAATGTTTTTCTTTGTTTTGCAGGTCAAATGCTTATGCTGAAGTTTTGGGTCGGCGTGTGGTTTGAAATTACCCTGATTGTTTGTTCAGTTGTTTTAATTTTCTTTATTTGGTGATATTACTCATTTTCTTACTTTTTTTCTTTGAATTTTCCATGCACCCCCAATTGTTTAGTTCATGTGTTGCTCAACATTGATTTATAGTGTAATTAGTGATGATAGATTTATGATATGATTAATGATTTTTAATTTGTAATAGATTATATTGGTGTACTCTTTTTCGTAAGGAAGGGGTTGAGGTTTTGTACACTGCATATTTTCTGTAATTTCATTCAAAATTGATTTTATTCTTGAAGATGAAACCCTCATATTGTGGCTGAGATGTTCTTATCTACGGTCTAAAGTAGCTTTGTCTACAAAACACCTTACCTTTCTCTCACCCGTATTTTTATTGCTGCACGAAATCTGTGAAAGTATAACCTGCTTCTAAGTTAGAAAATATTAATGTTAACCTACATCTAGAAAGATTAATTGTGAAGATATTACTTCCAACAACCTTTTTGTTTACATTGTTTTCTTCTCCTCAGAGCTTTGGTAATTTCGTGTCTGCTCTGTTGAAGTATGTTGCTTTGGTAACCTAGCTAATTGAGGTTATGATGGGTCGGTTATGATCTACTTTTGGCATTGAGCTTATTTACTCTGCTAATTGTTCTTAAAATAAATTAATGAAGTTGTCTTTTCTTTCAGGACAATAATAAATTACTATACTATGAAGTTGTCCTTTCTTTCAGGACAATAATAAATTACTATGAAGTTCATATTCGTGGCTGTTAGATTTTATGAGTGTTTATTTTTTTGACTGCATCTTCATTTAGTATTTACTGTATTGTGTAATATAGGTGACTCTGTAATGCTTTGGGTAAATTCTTACAATTATAATTACTCTGAATTCTGATGTTTTGAGTTTTGAGTCCCATTTGCTTTGAATTGTTATTGAAGGATTTTCCTTACAATCATAATTACTCTGTTTCTGACTTGGGTTTTGGGTTTTTGTTGTTCTGGGATCCGAATTCTGGTGTTTTGAGTTTTTGAGTCTCATTTGCTTTGAATTGTTATTGAAGGATTTTGTTTTCAGCCCTAAGAGGCTGGTAAGTTGTGGGTTGAGCTTTTAAGTACTCTAGTACCTCATCAGTTGATAGTGAAAAAGGATTTTATAGGGCCTCAAGGCCAAAGTAGTCTACTGTGACTGGCATATATTGTAGTTACTGCCCTGCATCTAGGAAATAGTACCTCATCAGTTGAAACTAAAAAATGATTTAATAGGGCCTCAAGCTGTGGTCCAACTCTAAACTTTAAGTGTTCTACTGTGGCTGGCACATGTTGTAGTTAGTGCCCTACATTTAGGAAATATCCCTTCACAAGTAGGATGGACTTGGAGAGTTTCTGAAGGGAAATGAGCTTATTGATTAGTCAGATTGATATTAAGTTTGGAAGTAAGACTTACAAAATTTCAATGTTATTATAGAATTTAGAGTATGATAGAATTTCTTTATAAGATGTTATTTAGCCTGCAAAGTCTAGATTGAATTGTTTATATTGAGCATGCTTAGATCATTTTGTTATTGAACTAGTTGGCAACATTTTTGGAAATATAAGATGTTAATTAATTGCATGGTCTTCTGGGGTCCCCTGCTGAACTAAAAAATTCTTGAAGAGAAAATAAAGAAAATAATACACAATCATATCCAGAAACAACTTATTGATTTAAAATAAAGAAAATTTATTGTTATTTCTGGTGGTCAATGGATTTTCTCAAAGCTATCTAGTGCTTTTGATTCTCTTTGAGTTTTGTTATTAGCTGTGTTGAATCTTTGTTATTAGCTGCTTGAATGTGATGTATTTGTAAACTAATTTTTTTTAAAGCTACGTAATACATTTGGTAGTTGATGGTGTAGTTGATGGTTTTGTACCTTTATCCATTAGTTTTGCTTTGAACTTTGTGATAGTATGTAATTGGATGGGTTAATATTTGTGAAATCGATTTTTGTCACAGTTGTGTTGAATCTTTGTGCATCTTTGTTTTCAGCTGCTTGAAGGTGCTATATCTGTAAACTATTTCTTTTTTTTTTTTTTTTCAAAGTAGCATTCTATGAAGCACACCATTCTATGAAAAACCTGGTTTCACAGATTAAAAATTCGTGTCAGAGATATTATTTTGCAGCTGATGGTTTTGTACCTTTATCCATATTCTTTGGTTTGAACTTTGTGATATTAGTAAAATTGAAGGGTGTGTAATTGGATGGGGTTTCACTCAAAGGTATTAAATTAAAATGTATATATATATATAGAGGGTCCACTTCTAGGTAAATTTGTATATTGATGAACTCTTTAAGAATATTTGATTATTTTCTTTTTTGTTTTGACTTTTTTACAACTTCGTCTTCAGGTGTGTGCACTTTGTTGTCCTCGTCATAATCAGACTTTGATGGGTCACTTGCTGCAAGTGTGTTTGCTTTCTTGTGCCCATCTCTTTTTTGAGCTATGTGTTGTCTGTCTCAGTGCTAGGATCTATTCCCGAGTGGGGGGAACCATGGGGGCCCACCCGCCAAGTACAATTGGGTGTGGGGAAATGGCAAGTTCCCTGATGAACCGTGGGAATAAAAAGTTCGTTGCGACTTCACGAAGCTTTGGTATTGGGCAGTGTAATCAGTCTTTAGAATGCATCGGCCATGGAAATATAGGTTACCAAATACAAGTAGTATAATGCAGAAATTATTTGATATATGATTTCTAAGTAAATAGTCGTGAATGCAGATTCCAGACCATCAAGAAAGGAATAGCAAATAAAAGTCATTTTTAACTAGTTCAATGTTTGAACAAATTGATATTAAAAGTTTGAGTATTATTTTTAAGTTGCATAAAGTCTAATGTATAAATAGTTTTTTAAGTCTTCATAAGTGTTAATGTTATAGCTAGGTCAGATCCCTTCTTGGGCCGATCAACTCTTTTTTAACTAGTTCAATGTTTGAACAAATTGATATTAAAAGTTGAGTATTATTTTTTAGTTGCATAAAGTCTAATGGACAAATAGTTTTTTAAGTCCTTATAAGTGTTGATGTTATAGCTAGGTTGGATCACTTCTTGGACCGACCTAGCACGTCTATGTGACTAATTGGCTTTCAGCCTTAGTCATGCCTTATATGGAATTTGTAACTTGTAACGTGTAGCATTATATTATTATTGTTATTTCTATAAGGAAGACCTATTGTGAATAGGTCCCTGTCTGACATGTTATAATAAGTGTCTACCTCCTATATAAAGGAGATGAATTGTCAATCAAGAACACATAATTAACGAATACAATCATACACAACAAATACATTCTCCTTCAACAAGATTAGCGAATACCATCTATAGTCAGCGAATATCTCCTAAGGACAACGAATTTACTTCTATGCATAGCGAACTACATTCCAAGGTCAGCGAACCCGAATCAAGGTGCAGTGAATAACCTTATAGAGACACCAAACTGCTTTTGGAGACAACAAACTTCCTTGTCACAGCGAACACCTTCTCTTGATCTCCAAATAAATTGTATTGTAGATAAGTTCCTTCATTATTGTGTATGCCCTAGTTTGGAGACATATTACTTGATCTCCAAATAAATGTATTGTAGATAAGCTCCTTCATTATTGTGTATGCCCTAGTTTGGAGACATATTACTATTGTGCATAGCCTACTAGTTCTAAATGCTTCAAGTGTTGAAGCCAAATTGTAAAGATACTAACTGATTATTGCATAATAAGATCTAAGATTTATAGTTGGGTTTTTCACCTCTAAGCGGGAGGTTTTCCTAGGGTATCACTATGTTATGTGTGCTTTATGTTTTTACTTTCAGTGTGATTACTAAAATTAACATGGTATCATAGCTTGGTTCGAGTTAAGTGTAATCAGATTGACAGTAATTATTTATCTTCATTCCACCCTTATCACTTCTTCAAGATGGTGCATAGTCTTAGGGTTGATGATAGATTGGATGGTGCTTCCAGTTTCACGTCATGGAGATTACGAATTATGCTTGCTTTGAATGGAAGTGATCTTGTAGACTTTGTGGATAGAAAATCCATCGAGCTTGAGACAAAAGAAGAAAAGATTAAATGGAGAAAGAAAGACATTCAATATCAAAAGATAGTGGTTGATTCTGTGAAGGATCATATTGTTCTCATCATCTCCAAGATGAAGACATCAAGTGATATGTTCAAAACCATGGAGGAGATGTACAAAATCAACAACACTAGTCATTCTCTAGCCTTGAAGCAACAACTTCATCACATCAAGATGGCAAAAGGAGAATCAATCATGGCATACTTCATGAGGATTTCTGATTTGAGAGATCAACTCTCTTCTATCGGAAATGTTGTTGATGACAAAGACTTGACCATGTTAGCCCTCAATGGTCTTCCGACATCTTGGGAGTCTTACATTCAAGGAATTAGTGCAAGGGCAGAACTTCCCATGTTTGATCATTTGAGGGCATATTGCATACAAGAAGAATCAAGATTGTTCGCAACAGGAGTTAGCAAAAACACTCACAGAGAAGAGAATCATGTTATTACTACCCAGTCCATCAAGAAGAAAGGAGGCTATTGGAAGAAGAACAATTTCAAGAGAAATAGAGACCAATGGTTTGATCCATCTCGTGATTCAAAGAAGAAGGATCTTTCACGCATCAAATGTTTCAGGTGTGACAAGTTCGTTCATTATGTTAGAGACTGCTTATCCCAGCCAAAGCAACAAAGAGAAAACATAAATGAAGTTTCAAATCAGAATGATGTTGAAGACATCCTCTTCATCTTTGCCTTGTCAAGAAATGTTCCTACAGATAGTCATACATGGTTGATTGATAGTGGAGCATCTAGACACATCACCGACTACTAAGAGCATCTTTTAGACTTGGTGGAGAAGGGGTCCAACCTACACATGATCATTGGAGATGATGCACGCTATTTTGTAAGAGGTTTTGGTACTATTTCCCTCAACTTAGATTCTAGAATTTCTCTTCACCTTAGTGATATATTGTTTGTGATGGGAATCAAGAGGAACCTTATCTCCATATCAGTATTGGAAGATAAAGGTTATCAGATTGCATTTTCTGAGGGAAGAGCTCTTGCATGGCCTAAGAAGTCCAACATCAAATCAGCTCATGTCATTGGGAATCAGTATGAGAACCTATATAAGCTTTCAGCTCATCCAATTCAAGGTCTCATTCATGAAGCACCTGAGTCAAGCGAGCTATGACTTATAAGACCTAGACATCTTCATTTTCATGCCCTTCCTACTGTAGAGAAAATGGTTAAAGGTATGCCTAAACTTAGTCATATTCGTGATGATACATGTAAATTTTGTGCTATGGGTAAAAATACTAAGAGTCTATTTCATCAAAGTGAAAGTAGGTCTAAAGAGAAATTAGCTCTTGTGCATTCTAATTTATGTGGACCTATGTCTGTTGCTTCTCCAAGTGGATACTTGCATTATGTAATCTTCATAGATGACCACTCTAGGAAAACGTGAATTTACTTTCTAAAGTCAAAAGAATATGATGAAGTCCTAGGTAGATTCAAAGAATTTAAGGCCTTAGCTAAAAATCTATCTGGGAAAAGAATTAAAGTTTTAGGTCTGACAATGGAGGTGAATACACCTCAGCTAGTTTTCATGATTTTTGTATTGAAGAAGGAATCAAGAGGGAGTTTTGTGTTCCCTACAACTCTCAACAAAATGGGGTTACAGAAAGAAAGAACAGATCTATAGTTGAGGCTACAAAAGCTATGATTCATGATCAAGACCTACAGACTTTTATTTGAGATGAAGCATCTAGAACAATTGTATACACTCATAACAGATTCCCTCACCATGCATTGAAGGATATGACTCCATAAGAAGCATTTTTAGGGATCAAACCTGACATCAGCCTCCTAAGGATCTTTGGAAGTCCAGTATATACTCATGTACACGAAGAGAAGAGAACCAAGTTGGGACCTTTTGGAAAGACAAGAATTCTTGTGGGTTACAACGAAACCTCCAAAGCATTCAGAATCTACATTCCAGGTCAGAAGTATATTGAGGTTAGTGCAGATGTTACTTTTGAAGAAGATATTGCATTCAAAAAGTCCAAAGGTTCAAGTGTGGAGATTGACAATGAAGTTCGTCATAAACCTCAAAACTTGGATATTGATCATGATACTAAGATTCAGAGGGAATCTATAGAATTTGAAGAGCATGATGATCCAATTGAGCCTGTGGATCCTACTAATGGGCCTAGAGATATTACTGTGAGCAAGAAGAGACCCATTTAGGCAAGAAACACTGTACAGGAGGCAAAAAAAATTGCAGCTCCAAGTGGCACATTCAAAGAAAGTAAGAGACCTCGAAAGTTCTCCAACTATGTTGCATTGATGTGCAACATAATTGGGTCTGAACCTTGAAGCATTGAAGAGTCCATGAACCAACAAGCATGGAAGAATGCTATGGATGAAGAATATCAGTCTATCATCAAGAATGATGTTTGGGATATTATGCTTAGACCCAAAGGTAAGTCAGTTGTATCTTCCAAATGGTTGTTTAAAATTAAACATGCTATTGATGGAAGTATTGAGAAATACAAAGCTAGATTTGTGGATTGTGACTTCTCTCAAAAGGAAAGCATATATTATGAGGAAACCTTTGCCCCTGTGGCTTCATATACTTCTATCAGGACTATTATTGCTATAGCCAAAGCTAAGGGATGGATGTAAAGAAAATTTTTATTAATGGAGTTATTGACGAAGAGATTTATATAGAGCAACTTGAAGGCTTCATGATCCAT
Organism: Cryptomeria japonica; assembly: GCF_030272615.1. NCBI lineage: Eukaryota > Viridiplantae > Streptophyta > Pinopsida > Cupressales > Cupressaceae > Cryptomeria > Cryptomeria japonica. Next base: position 530,838,722 of record NC_081405.1, read on the forward strand.
GAGAGAGAGTCGCATGTATGCAGATTGAAGAAAGCATTATATGACCTTAAGCAGGCTCCCCGTGCTTGGTATGAAAGAATTGACAAGTACTTGGTAAGCTTAGGTTTCTATAAGAATGATGCTGATCCAAATCTTTACTTCAAGGTATTAATGGTGAGATGTTAATTCTGGTTTTATATGTTGATGATTTATTTATGACTGGAGAAGATCATCTCATTCTTAGATGTAAGAAAGAACCGATTTCAAAATTTGAAATGAAAGATCTAGGTCTCATACATTTCTTTCTAGGGTTAGAAGTAAGGTACATACCTAATGAGATTATTCTAAGTCAAAGAAAATATACCATTGATATTTTGAAGAGGTTTGGAATGTTAGATTGTAAACCTATGTCTACTTCTATGGAATCTAACTTGAAGAAGTTGAGTGAATCTACAACTAGTTCAAATCTTGTGGATCCTACTAAGTATCAGTAGTTGATTGGATCCTTGATTTATCTAGTTAACACTGGACTTGATATTTGCTATGCAATGAGTGATCTCGACCAATTTATGTGTGAACCTAGATAGATTTATCTAGTTGCAGCCAAGCATATCTTGAGATACTTGTGTGGCACAATTGGATATGGATTGAAGTACTCTCCCAACATAGTACTAAACTTGGAAGGTTATTCTGGTTCTGATTGGGCAGGAAGTGTCACTAATCATAAGAGCACTTTTGGAATTTTCTTTAGGTTGGGATCCACTATGATTTCCAGGTGTAGCAGGAAACAGTCTTCAGTGGCATTGAGTATTGCAAAAGCAAAATACATTGCAACATGTGTGGAAGCTAGAGAAGTAGTGTGGCTTCAAAAATTCCTTGTAGGTCCTAAGGTCCATCTAGTAAAAGAATATCCTAATTTTCTCAACTCCAAATTATGTCCCCATGGTACTAATAAATGCATTGTTGCAAAAAGTTTTAATCTAATTTGATATAATGGTATTGAGAGTGATATTTTGTGTAATATATATTGTACCACCAAAATAATATTTCCAACACATATAGATAAGGTATTTAATTCTAACTAAGGTGCCATTTTACTTCCCATTCATATTAAAACTTATAGGATTGATTTTTAAGAGAAAATTGAAATTAAATTATTGGAAAAATGAAGAAATAGGTAGAGAGAAACTTAACATTGAATAGGGAATCTCTCAACCTTAGATGTCAGCATCTAGCATGGACTACGATGCACCACACTATCATCCTTACACAATAGAACTTAAATAAAATAATTGAATAATCAACTAACCATGCCACATACTCACAAGTCATGATGACAATGAAGACATGGCAAACTTGCTAGGACTGATAACAAGAACTTGATGGGAAACCGAGACCTAAAGTGCAGGAAGGGAACCAATGACATCTTTGAACCACATATTGCCATTGGAAAGAGGCACACTCACACCTGTCAAGCCAGGGGAGCTCACACTCGATTGCCTGAGAGGAATTGATGCCTTAGTACCCGCAACCCTGCAACCACAAATAAATACATGTTCATATATATATATGTATATAACAGACAAGTGGAGGAATGTCGCAATGACACATCCCACTCGCAATGAGTGATGTGACATTGATTCCCCCACACATATAGTCAGACAATATTCATACAATGAGTGATGCATCTTGTACATAAATCAAAATTGGGGGTTAGTATGTCTATCTCATCATAAACAATAATCAATGAAATCTATCCATCTATGCATCAACACGAAATAAATGCATATAGCAATGAAACATCATCATGATATCTAAATCACATAAGGTCACAATGAAGCATGAGAAAAATCAATATTATCAGAAGTCACAAAGCATACAATATCTATCAACGATCATCAATGAGCACATATGAAAGCCAAAATACATCTATGCATCATGTGAATCGAAACAAGTCTATCATATCCATCACACAAAAATAAATGTCTAATCGAGTCTATCAAAATGGAATAAGAGCATGCTGAAGTGTGGGCATTACCGTCATGGTTTCCAATATTAGCTTGTGGAATTTACAAGAGCACTAACATGCCCTACTCTCTGGGATTTTATGGGAGATTAATTGTCCGAGGGAAAGGGTTGACCAGCCGAAGGGTGATTCGAAATTCCTCAAGGACCATGAAAGGTGAATCAAAGCTTTGGAGGATGATTGTTTGAAACTCAAATAGAGTTTGATTGTGGTGGTGGTGGTTAGCAAGGCGGCTATGGATAACACTAACAAAGGTCTCCGCAAGTTGAATGCGCAGGACAAAGTCTTGCATGCCATTTCCCAAGGTAATTCCCCTTTGAGCAGCATGAAGATGGTGAAGAAGGCCAAGGCAACAGATGGAGGGACAAACAAGATTCTTAGGGTGTCTTTGAAGAGCATATATGAGGATGAGGAGGACATTGAGGAGCCCCACCCAGGTCCTGTGACAAGGCTTTGTAGCAAAGACAAGGGTCATACCCCTGTTGATAGTGTCAATAAGAAAGTTATGTTGATTAACAAAGAGGTCATTATGAAGAATGAGAAAGTAGGCAGGCTTTTGTAAAAAAAAATTGTAGTTTTGTTTTGTCTGTCATTCAGGCTTCGTTGCCCTGTTCTACTTGGACTGGTTGGTGTCTTTTTTTTGCGGCAAGGTTCTGGTTGTTTTTGTTCTTTCTTGTTTTCTGTTAACTCTGGGTTTCTAGCCCTTGTAAAACTATTTTTCCCCTTTAATCAAAACAATACACTTAGAGAAAAGAAAAATATGAAAGATTACAAGCCAATACAAAAGCATGTTACATAACAAACTTGACTTTGTCTATGATAATTGTATTAGTAAGTTTGACATGAATCATTTGACAAATCAATAATATTTAATTAAAACACATAATTTAGTATTTGATTCAAGACTTATAAGGCAACAAGAATTACACATGAAGTCTTAAAAATATTTCCTATAAGCTATCAATAAAAAGAATAAAGTCAATTGTTTACATACAATTGTTTCATTTGTGGACATGTGATTTTCGTAAGATATTCTTTAAAATGGACATGGAAATAAATGGCATTTAACATGTGCATGCAAATTTTGTCATTACAATTATAAAATAAAAATGATATTAAAAAATATATAGATAAAGATATTTTTTTTATTGATCAAAGAATTTGCGTCAGTTTGTTACAAAGTAACTCTATAATATCATTTAAGATGTTTGTTTGTTTAAATACTTATTTGCAATTAGTCATTATGCTAATTATTATTTATTTTGACATTCTCTTCAATTTATTATTATTTATTTTGATATTTTCTTCAATTTTTAAAGTGGGAATAATTGTAATTAGAAGCCAGGTCCTTTTGATATTTAGCAAGTCTAACATTTTTTTTTGATCCCTAGGGTTAGACAACTTAGTCTCAATAGCCACTTTAGACAACTCAAGTTGTGGTTTCAACTCTTGATTTGCTTTAGTGTGGATCAAGGTCTATTGCACATCACTCTAGAGGTTATAGAAATGCTTTCTCTATAAAGAGCTACGTTAAGAATTCCTGAACAAAATTCTGGATTCTTTTCAGTAATGAAAATAAATAAAAAGTTTGACAAATTTTTAAATTTTTAAAATGATTATAAACTATCATCGAATTTAACAATTTTAATTATTTTGAAATAATAAAATAATTACAAATTAAATATGAAATAATTTAACCATCATTAATATTACAAATTTTTTTCAATTTTGAAGTGGTAGAAAATGCGTATAACTTGATCTTAAGATCTTTTGAGAGACTTAAATTTTAAAATTTTAAAATAATGATATGTATAATTTGACCCTAAAACCTCACTTAATTTGACAACATTTCAAATCTTTATAATAAATTCAATATATTTTCTGAACAAGAATCAAGAAAGTAATAAAAAGACAGTTTCACATTCATAAACAAAGAAAGCAAAAATAAGATACAGATACATATAAAGAATTACAAAAGCTTCAATCTACGAGCTAAGAGAAGCTAAGAGGAACTGAACTCTTGATAACAACCAGTTCGCTAAAAAAACAATCTTGCATGGAAAACGAGAAAAAAACTTCTCCAAATTAGATCAATTTTTTTTAACCAATTACATACAGATTATTGTGCCACCACCGTTGTGAAGCCCGTACGCGTGCATGTCTTCACTTCAATCGTTTGGAAATTTTATATATCACAGCTTTTTTAGAAGCAATTTCATTTTTGTGCAGCTACAGGAGCAGAGAATAGCAAAGATCAGAATGAATGAGCATACTCAATCTCCTCAGTTACCGCATCATTCCAAAACAGCATTTGTGGTAACGGTTGAGTTTGAGCATGACCCAATAAACTAAAGAAAAAAGATTTGGCGGCAGCTACAACAATGAATGTTGCATGCAAGAACGTAACTGATATTCAGGCAGGGATGTATTGGCAAGCACTATTAGGCGCACTTATCTGTTTTGGCGCAACGTAACTGATATAATAAATTTGTTTATTTTTCATTCAGATTTTGCTTCTTAATCTCTACAAATCTGACTCTTGTTCTTTTGGTTTTTTTCTTTATAGCAGAGAAATGTTTCGAGGAGGAGCAAGTGCCCAACAAGTGGATGTCTCAGCCCAGCAACCACCAGAAATCTTTACGAAGAGGTGAGTTCAATATTCTACCAGAGTTGAGTTTTATATTCTACCACTGGAATTTTATAATTTATAGGTAAGCTCTTCCCCAGCTTCTATATCACGGCATGCGTACAGACCCAGCCGGTATATTTTAGGATCTATGGTCTCTGTGTAAACCCTATTATAAATTGATTTATAATATTCAAAGGCATTAGTCCATTTGTATTCATGATCTTAAATCCATAATATTATCAATGCCCATGCACTCTCCTCTCTCCCTTCATTTATATCCACTTTGATTGTGCAATCTACAACATTCTGCATTAACTCTATTATCGGTGAGCTACACTTACAATCTGTTTCAGTATGCTTTCCCTCTGTTTCAGAGATTTTTGACATTGTAAGAAGATTATTTTTCATTAAATCAATACAAACGTAGAGGAGATCAAATTCTTAGCATTCTAAGAAAGATTATTTTCTTGTGGGATCCAATTTTTTTAATAAAATTTAAAAGAGCAAGAAATCGTATGAATATGAAATTAGTAACAGTTTGTAAAAATTGAAACTGGGAAAAAGTATTTAGAGAAAGTGTTTTATTTTTATTTAATATTAGAATATATTATCATAGATTTTAGAAATTAATTAAAAATCATTAATTTTTATATCAGTTTGTTTTCTTTAGTAAATAGTTTTTGAATCTTTTCAAAATCATTTCACTTTTAATCAAAGACTAATTCATAAAATGTTATAATTTTAAAGTTCATTTACTTAGATCATGTTTTAGTTTGGTTGACTTACAGACATGCAGTTTTGATCTCATATAAATGAACTCTAAAGTTAAAGCATCTTATGAATTAGGTTTTCAAAATGATTTTGAGAGGATCTAAAAACTATTTACAAAAGGTAACAAACTCTCAAAAAAAAATGAATATTAATTAATTAAGCCGAGAGGCTTCTACAATGGCAGCAAATTTATGCGTTAACATTTGAGGGTTTTCAATTAATTTGACGGTCACAGAGAGAGACTTGACATTGATTACACAGCTTCACAACTTCAACGTCTTTTTTACTATAAAGTACATAGGACAACCAGAAATGAAATGAGACCATCAAATCCTATTATTACATCAAATTTTAATGTGAAGAATGCCCTACCATTGATATCAAATTTGTACATTAGAAAATCTATATGTCTTCACAATCATACTGTAAATAATTTTCTGATTTTTATCAGATGAGATTTTTATCTTTGATCACTGAACTGGATAATATTAAGAATATAGTCTATTGCACTTATATGGCAGGCTATCATTTGTGTTACATCATATATATATCGAAACTTTCATTATTGTGACAAACAACAAATTGTAGTTCATGTAAAGATATTCCTGCAAAACATAGTTAGATAATTCACATGTATTTCTCTCTGTTTCATATATCCACATAAAAAAACTTATTACAAACTAAACCCGCATAATTTATGCCCCAGCCTTTGTTATGTAGGAAGCATCCAACTTCCCAGCCAATCAAAGACGTTCTCACTTAATTTATATTATTATATTATATAGTGTTGTTGGCAATTGATTCTAGGGCTCATTTGTTGCATAGTTGAAATCATATAGTAAAGTTAATTTGGATGACTAATGTGGTACATGAAATCATATATTGCAATGATCATTCAGTGGTTTATTTATTTATTTTTTATGTTCATCATTTGGTTCATATGATAAACATCTGGTGTCATAAATAATATAATGGTTTTTTAATCAGTTTTGAAGCTTTAGACATAAAAAACATAATGGTTTTTTTAATAAGTTTTGAAACTGGGTTGAAATTATGCAAATGAGGAATAAAAAATAATTTAGTTATATATTAATATTTAAATGTTGGTTAAAATAGATTTTATAAATTTAAAGGGGTGAGGTTTAATTTGTTATGATTTAAATAAGATTATGATTAGGTATTAATTAGGTTTAAGGTTCAGTAAAATTTGAATTATCAATATGGTTAGAGTTAACAACCATTTCATTTTTTAAAATTAAAAAAAAAAGCATAAAACATAATAAGTCTATTCTTAATTCTAAAATCAACACTAACATTATAAAAGATTATACTTATTTTAATTATTGTTATTTTCTTATTATATTATATCAAGATTTTAGTCTTTATACTTAGTTCAAGATTTAAACCCCATACCATAACCCTAATCATAAAAAAGAATTTTAGGCACTTTTTAGATAGTTCAAATTAAAAAAATAAAATAATTATTAATGGAAAATAAAAAAATTATTAATGGACTATTGGCAATCTAATCAAATTAATTGTCAATCAAAATAGTATTCTACTTACAATTTGAATTAATTTTCAATTAATAGAAATCTTAATTGTAACCCTAACCTGAGTTCTAACTAAAACTAATTTTAACCCTTGATACGAACACTAATATGTAAAAGTCCATAATGTTTAAGAAAGTAAAAAGAGAAATGTAATAATGGGGTTCAAAATTTAAACCACATACCTAATCTCAAGTATTATCATAGACTTAGTTGAAACCCCATACCATAACACTAATCATAAAAATAAAACAGGAAGAATTTTAGGTACTTTTTAGATAGTTCAAATTAAGAAAATAAAATAAAATAAAAAAATTATTAATGGAAAATAAAAAAATTATTAATGGACTATTGACGATCTAATCAAATTAATTGTCAATCAAAATAGTATTCTACTTACAATTTGAATTAATTTTCAATTAATAGTAATCTTAATTGTAACCCTAACCGGAGTTCTAACTAAAACTAATTTTAACCCTCGATACTAACACTAATATGTAAAAGTCCATAATGTTTATGAAAGTAAAAAGAGAAATGTAATAATGGGGTTCAAAATTGAAACCCCATACCATAACCCTAATCATAAAACAAGAAGAATTTTAGGCACTTGTTAGATAGTTCAAATTAAAAAAATAAAATAATTATTAATGGAAAATAAAAAAATTATTAATGGACTATTGACAATCTAATCAAATTAATTGTCAATCAAAATAGTATTCTACTTACAATTTGAATTAATTTTCAATTAATAGTAATCTTAATTGTAACCCTAACTGGAGTTCTAACTAAAACTAATTTTAACCCTTGATACTAACACTAATATGTAAAAGTCCATAATGTTTAAGAAAGTAAAAAGAGAAATGTAATAATGGGGTTCAAAATTTAAACCCCATACCTAATCTGAAGTATTATCATAGACTTAGTTGAAACCCCATACCATAACCCTAATCATAAAACAAGAAGAATTTTAGGCACTTTTTAGATAGTTCAAATTAAAAAAATAAAATAATTATTAATGGAAAATAAAAAAATTATTAATGGACTATTGACAATCTAATCAAATTAATTGTCAATAAAAATAGTATTCTACTTATAATTTGAATTAATTTTCAATTAATAGTAATCTTAATTGTAACCCTAACCGGAGTTCTAAGTAAAACTAATTTTAACCCTTGATACTAACACTAATATGTAAAAGTCCATAATGTTTAAGAAAGTAAAAAGAGAAATGCAATAATTTTATTTAAATGATTATCAAAATAGAATTAAGTTAAATATGTGATTATCAAAATAAAATTAATTTAATTATTTATATAAAGTGTAATGGTCTGGAAGACACCACTTATTATATTATATCAATATTTTAGTCTTTATAATTAGTTCAAAATTTAAACCCCATACCTAATCTCAAGTATTATCATAGACTTAGTTGAAACCCCATACCTAACCATAAGCATAATCTAATCATAATTGAACCCAACCCTACAATTAACCCTAACCCTAATCATAAAACATGCATAATTGTAAATCAAAATAGTATTCTACTTACAATTTGAATTAATTTAAAATAAAGTTGAAGGCAAGGATGCATGATTATTATAATAAAATTTATCTAACATTTTTAAAAGAAAATTATAAAGGTTAGTATAAAATACAATAAATCTATTCTTAAAACATAAAATAAGTATGCTCTTTTATAATGTTATTGTTGATTTACAATTAATTTGATTTTATAAAAGACCATACTTATTTTAATAATTATTACTTCAATTCTCAAATTAATAGTAATCTTAATTGTAACCCTAACCTAGTTTCTACCTAAAACTAATTTTAACCCTACCATTGATTCTAAAATTAACAATAGTTATTTTAATTAAAACCTTGTCCTTGATACTAACACTAATATGTAAAAATCCATAAAGTTTAAGAAAGTAAAAAGAGAAATGTAATCATTTTATTTAAATGATTATCAAAATAGAATTTAAATATGTGATTATCAAAATTAAATTAATATAATTTTGTAATCCTGACCCTAACCCTATGACATAAACCCTAACCCCAGATATAAAACTCACCATAATCATAAATCATAATCCTGACCACAACCTTAATCCTAACCCTAATCACGATGTAAATCCAAACCCTAACAATGATGTAAACCCTAACTATCTATAAATTATAAACCTAACCCTAACCTTAACCCTAAATCATAAACGTAACCATTAACCTAACCCTAACAATGATGTAAACCCTTACTGCAATCCTAACCCTAACCATTAACCTAGCCCTAAAAGTGATGCAAACCATAACTATAAATCCAAACCATAACCATACGTATTAATATTAACCCTAACCCTAGACACAATTCTAAATGTAACCCTAAATCCTAAGCCTAACCATAATCTCAACCCTTTCCCTAACCTTAATCCTAACCATGATATAAATCTAAATCCCAACCATTAAGCCAACCTTAACAATGATGTAAACCCTAACCCTTAACCCTAACTCTAACCCTCTAATATAAACCCTAACCCTAACATTTATATATAAACCCTACCCCTAAACATAAAATTAACCATAATTGTAAATTTTAATCCTAACCTTGATCCTAATCCCATGATATAAACTCTAAGCCTAGAGATAATCATAACAATAACATTAAATCCTAACCCTAACCCTAACCTTAAACCCTAAATCCAAAACCTAACCATTAACGTAAGCCTAACAATGATTTAAACCCTCACTACAATCCTAACCCTAACCATTAACCTAACCCTAAAAGTGATGTAAACCATAACCATTAGCCAAACCCTAACCCTAACCATGTTGTAACTACAAACTGTACCCATTAACTTAACCCTAACATTTATATAAACCATAAACATAATCCTAACCTTAACCCTATGATATTAACCCTAACCCTAGACATAATCTTGAACATAACCCTAAATCCTAAGCATTACCATAATCTTAACCCTAACCCTAGCGTTAACCCTAACCATTAACCTAACCCTGAAAGTGATGCAAAACACAACTATAACCCTAACCCCTAACCCTAAGTCTAACCCTATTATATAAACCCTATCCCTACACATAATCCTAATCATAACCATAAATCATAAGCCTAAACACAATCTTGACCTTGACGCTAACCCTAACCATTAACCTAAACCTAAGAATGATGTAATATCTATCTATAATCCTAACCCTAACTGTTAACCCTAGCCCTAACCCTATGATATAAACCCTAACCATAGACATAACCCTAACCATAATTCCAAATATTAAGCCTTTGAAGCACAATCATAAACTTAACCATAACAATAACATTAATATTAAGCCTTTGAAGCACAATCTTCACCTTAACCATAACCCTAACCCTGATGCTAATCCTAACCCTAACATTGTGATATAAACCCTAACCATAAATGTAAAACTAACCATAATCATAAATCCTAATCCTAACCCTAATCCTAATCCCATGATATAAACCCTAAACCTAGAAATAATCATAACAATAATACTAAATCCTAAGCCTAACAACAATCGTAACCCTAACTATAACTTTAAGCCCTAAATCCAAACCCTAACCATTAATGTAATCCTAACAATGATATAAACCCTTACTTCAATCCTAACAATAAGCATTAGCCTAACCCTAAAAGTGATACAAACCATAACTATAACCCTAACCCCGACCCTTAACCCTAAATATAACCCTATGATATGCATCCTAACCCTACACATAATCCTAACCATAACCATAAATCCTAAGCCTAAACACAGTCTTAACCCTAACCCTAACCCCGACTCTAATTATTAACCTAACCCTAACAATGATGTAAAATCTATCTATAATCCTAACCCTAACCCTAATCCTATGATATAAATCCTAACCCTAGACATAATCCTAACCATAATTCTAAATATTAAGCCTAACCACAATCTTAAACTTAACCATAACCCTAACCATTGTGCTAATCCTCACCCTAACACTATGATCTATAAACTGTAACCCTAAACATAAAACTAACCATAAATGTAAATCCTAATCCTAACCATAATCTTAACCCTAACCTTGATCATGATGTAAATCCAAACCCTAATGATTAAACTAACCCTAATAATGATGTAAACCCTACCTATAATCCTAACCCTAACCCTAGCCCTATGATATAAAGGTCCTAACTGTACACATAATCTTAACCATAACCCTAAATCCTAAGCCTAACCACAATCTTAAAATTAACTATAACACTAAACATGATGTAAATCCAAACCCTAACCATTAACCTAACCCTAAAAATAATGTAAACCCTAACTATAATCCTAAACCTAACCCTTAACCCTAACCCTAACCCTAACCCTAACCATAATCGTAACCCTAACCTTATGATATAAACTCTAATCATAGAGATAATCCTAACCATATACCTAAAAATTAAGCCTAACTAGAACCTTAATTCTTACCATGATGTAAATCTAAACCCTAACCATTAACCTAAGCATAACAATGATGTAAACCCTAATTATAATCCTAACTCTAACCTTAACCCTAGTCATAATCCTCACCATAATGATAAATCCAAAGCCTAACCACAATCAACCCTATCCCTAATCCTAATCATGAAGTAAATCCAAACCCTAATCATTAACCTAACCCTAACAATGATGTAAACCCTAACTATAATCCTAACCCTAGATCATAGCCCTATGTTTTAAACCATAACCCTACACATAATCCTCACCATAACCCTAAATCCTAGCCTAATCACAATCTTCACACTAACCATAACACTAAACATTATGTAAATCCGAACCCTAACTATTAACCTAACCCGAACAATTATATAAACCCTAACTATAACCCTAACCCTAACCCTAACCCTAATAGCAAGACAAAATGAACCCTATTCCTTATTCAATTAGGGCTACTATTTTAAACCAAATCAAATCCTAACCCTAATAGTAAGCCAAAATGAACCCTAATCCTGATTGAATTAGGCATACTATTTTGATTCCAATCCTAGCTATAATTCTAAATCTAGAATTCAACCAAATGAAATCCTAAATCTAAAACTGTACAAATCCAAAATACATAGCTATACAACAATATATAATTTAAAATTAATTTATGTCATGCCTTTCAATTCACACTGCGACTGCTACTAGCTTATATATATTTAATAATATATATAGAATAAGCCGAGAGATATCCTACTCAAGGCACCTATTGCAGTTTAATATTGATAAATTAATAAAAAATAGGCGCCTCTAGAAAGATATCTCTTGGCTTATTCTATATATATTATTAAATATATATAAGCTAGTTTTTAAAACCTATGATAATATATCATAATATCAAATTTTAAATTTCACATATTTCTATTAAGAAAGACCAAACAAATACAAATAAATACAAATAAAGTAAAAACTGAAATATGTATTCAGTTTAAAGTTCTCTGCTGCCCAAAAATTAATTTGATAATTTTGGCAAGAGACTTCCTCTCATAATAATGAAAGATTGGAAATAAACAAATTGTTAAAAAAAAAAAATTAATAATTGAGTGTATACGAAGGATAATAGGTAAAATAGATTTAAGTAGTGAGATAATATATGCAACAAAGTAGCTATGGATCTCAATGATTATAACATCTTACGAATTAGTTTTTTTGTTTGAGATAAAATGGTTATGAAAAGACAAACCACTACAAAAATCAATGAATATCACTTAATTTTTAAAATCTATAATAATATATTCTAATATCAAATTCCAAATTTCACATTTTTCTAATAAGGCCGACCAAAGAAATACAAAATATTGAACAAGCAAAAGTTTAAATTTCAACAAAAAGATAGCCATAAATGAAAAAGAATGATGAAAAGTAATTGCACTACTAAGATTTCTAAGCCTAGAAAACTATGAAATATGAAGTTTGAAAATGGGGCTGCTTTCTATCAATTCATATACGGAAAAAAATTGGAAATAGTTCATAAATTTAAACAGTGAGAACTATATGGAAGAATGTAGCTATGGACCTCAATGATTATTTTGTTTTTGCAGTGGAACTCTCAACTCGTTAATGGTAGACCAAAATAAATTCTTTACAATACAGAAAATCAAAATAAATTAATCAATACATGGAATACACTTTGGAAAACTATTTCTTGTGTATGCAATCGGCTATAAAATAATGAACATTATAAATCCTAAGTAAATCAACAAACGTATAATCATATATTGAATCAACTCTTATTTATGTGAATCAATAAATAAGAGATGATACCTAAGTAATATGTGTGGATAATGGATACCACATGTTATTAGTATTTGTTGTTAGGTTAATATTATTGAATCAGTTTTTTAAATGTTTCTTTATCAATAAGAATTATGATTTTTTTTTGTTTTGAAATATTTTTACTTTTTAAAAGTTAAGATGCATGAATTTTAAATTTTTAAATTATAGAAATTATTTTTCTTGAATCTAATTGAGTCTAAAATTTTACATCGATTTTGTGGATCCACTATCTAAATGCAATTTTTGATGCAATTTTTTAGAGAGGTTAAGACAATATTTAATATGTTTAAAAAAAAATTTATTTAAGGAATTTGTAAATTTTTATCCCTTTAAAAAAATGAGGAATTCACTAGATTTAAATACATATGGTTCCATTTTTCATTAGATTATTCTCTATGTTTGTCTTTTTTATCTTATAATTTTCTATTAGACTAAAATTAAAATTATATAATATAATAATTATAATTAAATATAATATAATAATAATATTAATAATATATATAACATAAAAAATATAAATCAATAATATTTTTTTAGTTAGATAAGGGTGATCTTCATACAATTTAATAATATAAAACTACTCATAGACCACCCTTAAACTAGATATAACATCCCTTGTAGAGGAATTGACAAATAGACTTCATACTTGACTACTAGACTATTACATCGACTACTCAACCAACCTTAGATAATCTTTCTATAAAACAAGAAATTAGATAGAGATGAGAAGAAAAATTTATGAGCAGACCATCAAGATTCAATAGAGAAAACCTTAACATTTGGGGACCAGTGACACATCAAGCATATCCATCTGTCCTTCCTATGAACCATTGCTAATGGAAGGGAAATCATCATCATCCCTTAACTGAATTAGAATCTTATATTATACACCCTTGATGTGTCATCAATTGACGCTATTAGAGTGCCATCCTCTACAAAACTCATAAGAGGCTTTAAGAAATACAAGATAATTCTTGTCCATGGTTTTCTCACCTCCCACAAGGCCTGGTTGATAATTACTAAGATGGGAAACTGAGGAGACAGGTTCCCCCTCTCATTGGCATACCATAATAGGTAGCATATGGGACGGTAAGGTTTTGGTCGATTTCTTGCAAAACCCTCTCCAAATCCCTAAGGAATTCATTTTTAAACACACTTGCATAAAATTTGAGCTGCAACTTTTGATTCCTCCAAGTTGAGAAGTGTGGCAAGAAAAAAAGTTGGGATATCAGGGTTCACCTGATATTTGTGATCCAAGAACAAAAATTCAACCCCTATCTTTTTTGCAAAGCATGAATGAACAATTCATGTGAAAAATTCATAATTTCTTTCAGTCACGGAACCCGAAAAGGACATTTGCCTTTTCCTTGCTACCAACCAGATATTTGAGTCCATTTTCAGCCAAACCACCAAGGAAATGTGAAATGTAGAAAACAAAAGAGTTAGAACCAATTGCCAATGTATTTAATAACCCCTTAAAACAACTTCTTTGACAAGTTTCCCTAAAATGAAATAAAAGAAGAAATGCTCCCATCACTTCAAATTCGCCACAATCTTCACTGAGAGCTAGGAGCATGCATCATGCAATATCATCTGCTGAAGAAGTGGTGAGCCAACTCACTGCCACCAATGCCTAGGGAAAAGGGGATTATCTAAATCAATTCTTTGTAAAAGCCAACAAATCATGATGACCCAACATATCACTATGAATGAGTCATGAAAGGATCACTAAGAGCTTTAGAGACCATTGAGTTGTCATTCCACATCAATCACCAAGGATTTCATCTGGTCACACATGCCACTTGGATGCAATTTGATTTTTGACTTCCCTCCAAACAACTAAAAAAATAACTTAGACTGGATAATAGATTAGAAAGTAGAATTAAATAATAAATAACATTATAGCCTAAACAGACTCAATAAAATTTTGAGAGATAAATATGAATATCATCTCATTTCAAATTAAAAAACTCTAGCATCCTCTATTCGATCCCCATTTTCTCCCTTATTAGAAAGCTCATCCGCCATATGGTTACCTTCCTTGTAAATGTGATTAAACATTACTGCTTCAAAGGAACTGATGATGTCCAACACTCTTCCAAGAAGAGCATTTAATTTCTAATTTGGAGTAGTTTCTTTGCTTAAAGAATTCATCACTATAGTTGAGTCTCCCTCAATTTCTAGTCTTTGGATACCTAGATTCTTACACTTTATCAAACCTATCAGCAAAGCTTGAAACTCGGATACATTATTAGTATCATGATCCAAAGGAATTACTAGATTGGCAATATTGATTCCATCCCATCAATGAATGACATGCCCTGCTCTAGAGATTCCAAGATTTTCTCTCCCTGCTCCATCAAATTTTAATTTATACCAACCCTCTTGAGGAGGTTCCCAAATGCAATTCAATTTGGCTTGGTTTCTCTCTTTCCCCCCTTTCCCAAATAATTGAGGAACTTTGAGCCCATTCCATCTACCCCTTGTTAAATCATCCCAATGAGTAAATCTGGATTGTTTATGTGCTTTCTTTTCATTCCTACTACTAACCACTTTCACTACAGCTAGTTGATTCTATTTTGTTGAGAATGCACTACTTTTGCATCTTTACTTCTTTGAAAATCCTTTTGTTTCTTTCCTTCTAGCTTTCCCATACCATGATTGAAGGGTTGGCTATCCACAAACCATTGTATAGCCCTAACCTATTTAATAATGACCAACTTTTGAAGAGCTTTAAAATGTCAAAAGGTAATGCAGTGAACCACCCTGGTTTAGCGCACAACCATTATCAGCATTCTAAGGATTAGAGGCAATGCAAAAAGAGATGATTTAAGTATTGTCTTTTCTTCCTTCTCACATAAGACACATTTAGATGGACCTTTGAAACCAATTTCCTAAACCACTCCACTGTGAGAATCCTTCCTTTTAGCATTGCCCAAGTTAAAATTCATGCTTTAGGTAAACACTATTTGCTCCAACATAACTATAAAGGTAAAATAGACTAGTGCCAATTTTGTTGTCTGGTGAGTTCCCTATACCCATCTTTGGCATTGTAGGACCCTAATTTAGCCCCAACCCACACCAAACTATCCTTTGAGTCCCAGAAAGCCAAAGATCTAGTTTAAACCATTTCATTAAGCTGTCGAATATCCTCTCTAGGGACTTGAAGCTCCTGGGAAGATTTCCATTCCCACCCTAAATATTTCCCTTCTGCATTAAACCTCGCATAATCCTACACATGTAGACCCTAACTTCTCTCCAAAATTTCTCTTAACCTGGCCATATCCATAGTTGAGATAATTGGGGAGTGACCACCCCAAGATTCATTTCAAAATAAAGCCTTGAAACAATCTGCTACATCCCAGGTCAATTTCTTGATGATCAACCCTTTACATTATTGGTATTTGGCATAACTGATGCAGATACAAGTGATGTATTTGAAGTTAGATGACTGCATCGGTAAAGGATAGAAGTCTATTTGTGATGAAGAGATTGAGATTCTATGAATAGATGACATGATCAATTATTTGTGTTGTCATTGATGGCAACTGATGTCAACTAATGTTCCTGATGTTTTGTTTTGTCATCTAAGTGATTTGGTTGATCGAAAGATAGGGTTTACTAGTAGAGAACTAAAGTCTATGAAATAGGACTTTAACCGGTAAAGAAAAGATGTCTTGATTGGATTAGACGATCGAAGATGATTGGTGATTTGTGGTTTGGATGGTGAACTTGTATCATGGAGAGGTGTATCTGACTAGAACCAGAATTTGTGAAGATTATCGGAAGGCATGTTTCAAATTTTCGATGAGTTTTTGCTAAGGTTTTAGTAGAGTTTAAGACCGATGAAGAAATCATCAAACCAGTAATGATTTTTGTTATGATAGTGATCGACAACAAGTCTACATGAAGTTGGTAACATGATACAACCCACGTGAAAGATTTAATTGTTGTTTTGGTGTGATTCAAGGAAGAATTTATTGGGAATCAACAAAACTCTTAGTAGAGTGGTTTGAGAGTTTAAATTTCGTACAAATCGGATTTTTGTGATGAGTTATGATCAACCAATGGTTGATATTGCATTGTAATTTGTTGTAATAATCTGTATAATGATCTGTGATTCTCTCTTATGATTTGAATTATAAATTCATGATGTAATTAGGGTTTTGTGGCCGACATAGTTGAGATGGCTATTTAGGATGACATAGTTGATATTTTTGATGTCAGTGGTCTTAGAGAATGTGTTAAGCCGTCCAAGTGAAGTGTGAGATCTTCCTGAGAGTTGTAGAGTGTTGTATATAAATGGATCTGATCAAGCAAGTAGAGAAATGCAACTAACAGATTATTTAATTACTATTGTTCCCAACCAGTTGCAACAGGTTAAATCCCTTAACCAGATAAGTTCTAACAAGCCTTAAACATTAAAGTCCCCAAACAGGGAAGCTCTTAAAAGAGTGTTAAATCCTCTCACAAGGTTGATCCTAATAGATCATCAAGCTCCTAACCGAGCTGCTAGGAAAATCCCCTAACCAGGTGACTCCTAATAGGGTCTGCTCCTAACCAGCCGTATTGTAGGCTCCTAACAAATATTTGTGGGTGCCAACTCCTACCGTGTTTTTTCCCTATTTGGGTTGCCACATAAAAAACTTATGGTGTTCATGTGAGGAATGTTTTTCATGTGATGTTCTTGTTTATGTTTCATTTCATGTATTATTTTTTAGACACCGGCTATGATGTTTTATCAGAAGCTTATCGGAGGTTACTAGTACTGATAAGAAGTTGTTTGAGAAATTTTTTGATATGATCAATTAGGTTAATGAGTTGTTAAATGATCAAGTTTATATTATTGCTTTGATGGTGAAAGTATTGATTGATGGGGTAAATAATTTGATTAATGTGTGAAGCAAATTTGATAAAGAGGTTGTTAGATTTGACTAAAGAAGTTGAGATATTTGTTAAATGGTTTCAGATTTGATATAAGTGATTTTGGATTCGAAGTTCCAATTGGTCTTAATAATTATTCACCACCCCTCTCAGTATTAAGTGGATCCTCATAAGATTAACAATTGGTGTCAGAGATTTGGTCCTATGTGTGCAGAAAGCCTATCCACTTGAGGAAAAGATTTTGAGGAAATCAAGATGATGAAAAAAGAGGGTCCCAAGTTCAACAAGGATAACTACCAGATCTAGAAAGATAGAATGAAAATCTAAATCAAAGGTCTTGGTGCACAATATTAGAAGCAAGTTGAAACAACATATGCTGCTCCTACTACTACTCCTGTGACACCAGATGAACTCAGAGAGTAGCAAGATAACATGCAAGCCCTAGAAGCTATTGTAAGTACTTTATCCGATCTAGAATATATTGATGTACAAGGATTGGAAACTGCAGGTGAGGTTTGGGAAAAGTTAGAGACAAACTATCGAGGAGATGAGAATGTTCAAAGAGCCAAAGAGGAAACTTTGAGAGGGAAGTTCAATGACATGAGAATGCTTGAAGGAGAGAATATTGCATAGTATGGTAAGAGAATCAAAGAAGTTGTTAGTGGCATAAAGAGTGTTGGAGGTAAAATAGAAGATGATGCAATAGTAAGTAAAATGCTTAGAACTCTTCAACATCAGTATGCTATAAGAGTATTGACAATACAAGAACTTAGATCTATTTCAAAGGATAAGGTAACTATTGATTCATTGATTGGTAAGCTTACAACTTTTGAGTTAAATAGTTTTGACAATAGTGTGACAAAATCTACCAAATCTGCCTTTAAAGCCTCTGTTACCATTTCATCTGATAGAAAAGGAAAAGATATATGTCGAAATCATGAGTGTAGGAAAAGTCATGCAAGTAACTGGGGAAATGAACACAATGAAGATCAAGTGATGGAACTTAAGGCACTATTAGCAAAGAGATTTCCAAGAGGCACTGGTAAGTATAAAGGAAAGTTGCGTTTCAAGTGTTTCTCTTGTAGTAAAATTAGTCATATTGCTACTAACTATCCTAACACCGATAAGAAAGAGATTTTTAGAAGATTCAAAGCAAAGGACAAGAAACATTGTTATGTTGCAGTAGATGAAGGTGTGACTGATGAGGAGTCGAAAGAAGAAGATGACAATGAAGAAATTGTGTTTGTAGCTGTGAAGGAGGAACTGTCAGATGAAAAGGCACTAGTATCTTATATGGAGAATAGTGATGAATGGATTATAAATAGTGGTTGTGTTAGACATAATGCACCACTGAGAGGGGGAGGGGGTGAATTAGTGGTTCTCAAACTTTTCCTTTTAGCTATCCTATGTGAGCATACCAGTTATTAGATCTAACTATGAACAAACTTATCGGTTAGTGAGGAGACTAACTTAAATTCAAACACACACAAAGGGACATCACATAACACAAACATATATGAGGAAAACCCAAGATGGGAAATACCTTGGCGAGCAATGCTACTAGAGTCTAGTAATCCAATCCAGCCTCAGAATGAAAATTGTTACAATGTTTAGGGCACCAACCCAAGGAGCTACAACCCCTAATTTAGGGCACCATCCCAAGGAACACCAACCCCTAATTTAGGGCACCAACCCAAGGAGCACCAACCCCAACACTGAGGTACAACTCACTAATCTCAATGATAAATTCAATAATAAAGGTAGTTGTCTTGTTACAAGTGAATCTTGCAAACATTTCATATACCTTTCTCTACTGGTGAGATACCTTTTGTGCTACACTGACTCACTCTTCTGCTGCTTTCACTTGTTGCTCTACTGTCGACAAACACTATCGATACACCTCTTTTTTTCTTCTTCTCTGTTGGATCTCCTCCTCACTTCTATGGACTTTACCGGTGCTATACTCTACTGGTCCATTGTCTGCCTTTTCTACAACTCTCTTCACTTCTGTACTGCCAGTATAACCACTACCAGTTCTTCTCTTCAATCTCCCTCTTTTCTTAGATACTCTCTGAGCACTTGGATGATTTTATCTCACATGCAGAAGTAACACCCAATCACTTTGCAATAGCATAGTATATTTCTTCTATTCAGCAACACTTAACAATGTCTTTGATCTTCATATTTATAGACTGGTTTTTCACCCAAAATCCTATTCAAATTCTAGGTGGTTAAGGTTTCCTCATCACCCTAAAGGAAAACCAAATCTAGACAGATCTTCCTCGATTTGATCTCCTTGACATCCATCGGTACACTTCCACCATTAACTCGCCTTCTTGATCATGTCTTCCATCTTTGGCGATTTTCTTTTTCCTTTATCGACTAATTTCTTGGTCAAACTCCAAGATTGGTCTTGTTGTTTCTTTCATCTGCCTCAATCTCCTCAATCACTCTTAGCTGGCTCAAAGTTTTCCTCCAGACCTCGAGCCACAAACCTCTGCAAGGACTCTACAACACATCCCGTGATTTGTGGGATCTTCCATTAATGTCGACCAACTCTACATTTACCTCGTTAGTGTACATTCCTTCTTCATCTGAATGTAGGTCCACCACCTTGACTCCATGTGGTATCCATGTTGACCAACTACCAGCTTGAATCTTCATGTCGGTCCAGATAGGATCACTGACCAAACACTCTATCGATTCCTCTTTCTTGTCACTATACTAACCCTATCAGTATCTCACACTTTACCGGTTAGCTCATCATGTCTGCATTTTGCTAAACTATCTGTGGAACACCTTGACTAGTCTCTAGACATGTCTATCTAAAAAATGCTCATTCCCCCAAGGTGGGAAGACATCTGCATCTTCACCTTGTCCATATTACCGGTGGACTTACATACTGGTAAGCACTCTTGATGACATTCTATCATCAATCTTCACTAGGCACCATCTTCAGTCAGGCCATTCTCCTCTAGCTGCATTTGCTCAGCCTTGCCTTCTCCATGTCTAGCTCTGACCATATCATAACCTATTTGTCAAAGTGACAAACACATCACTCTTCATCTGTACCAGCATCTCAACATGCATTCTTTGTTGGTCAGTGTATAACCCTAATTTCATGTACTTAAGGCATTCCTTTGTTTCATCGATAGATCTGGTGTGGGCACACTCATTGTCAGTCATTGCTTCTCATGATGGTTGTATCTTCGTCAGGTGGGAGTTTTGCTATCCTACAACCTTACAACATACCTATGACCTGATCATTCTTCTCCTCTAGTGTTGATGTGATTCAGGTAACATTCTGCCTCTTCATCACAAACAACTACTCAAACATCTTACCCATCTTGCTTGTACACTATTCATGACCTTTGCAGGCTAACAACCACTCACTTGGCTGATCTAACTTCCCCATGTCAACACATCATTTACCATTTGACATCTTTTCCTTATCGGTGATGCACTGTACTAGGATTGATCACTTTACCATCTTATCCCCATAGGTCAGGCACTAACTTGTGCATTGGTGACTCCAGTGGCCACTCTTTCTTACCTTACCAGTTTTCTACAACACATAGTGATGTCAAAGATATCTCAACCTATACTCCTCCTTGACAGCGTTGCACATAAATTTCTCATACCGATAGTCATCCCATACCGGTTGACATCAATGACAACACAATGCCAACAATCTCCCCCTTTGGCATTAATGTCAACTCATGTAGTATCTAGCATAATACATAATCCTTCTCCCCCTTCTATGATCCATGGATTCTCACACATGTAGTATGCAGTATACTACATTCATTCTTCTCCCCCTTTGACAACAATGACAAAGGGCACTATCAGGATGTCATTCTTCCATGTATTTACCAGTCACTGATAGAATTCTTTCTCCCCTTTTTCTTTACCGGATGTCTCTCCTCCTTTGATACCAATTGTTACATTCTATTACATCTTCTCAAGTCATATCACTTGAGATGGAGGATTCAACCATCAACTGACACCAATAGAGCATGCACATTTTATACCATTTGTTACACTACTCAATTTGAGAGGGATGTGCAAGTAAACACTACTCACCTGTCGGTCAACCTGCATCACCTCCTATTTGATCTCAAATTTCTTTAGGAATCAAATATTATTATAATACCAATATAACCAACCAGAGGACATGTAGATACCCCTTACAATGAAATTCTCCTGGGTATTCCTACTGCAATTTTCATCACCTACAGTTTGGGCAGTCAGTATCCTTACAAGTTCAAGCATGACAACTCTTCATCATGAGCACTTGAACTCCCCCTGAGTCATACATCTCAGGCTCTCAACTCCGGTCAGGTATAATATCGGGACTCCAATCTCCTCCATATACTAGTTTAGCTATGTATATGTGATCATCTAATGATCTTTAGCTCTATCATATCCACCACAACCTACGACATGATCCTGAAACCACACAATGTCATACAGTGACATTACCATGCCATAAATTAAATCGGTTAGCCCAAAAGCATGCATGCCTGCATGATCAACCATCAGGCCAACATATGTCATTCAGGTCTTCATCAACACCACCTGAGACAGAACTCCACATTCCATGCTACCGAGGCTAATGCAATTATTTCCAGCTTCATTGGCTTACACAACTTGCAAGTACTTATATGCAACTATGTCGGTAATCATCCTGCACATACTGATTTCTTGTACCAGTCCATCATTACTACTGGAGCACCTTCCTGTGACTCCTGACCTTTGTGTCACTTGGCATCTGATTCCAATTGTTATCCTCCACTTATTGACACAAGTAGTAGTGATCCAACATTCATCTATAAGTGTGTAGACAAGGCAACCTCTACACACTTTATCATCTCATTTTCTTATTTCATATCGGCAATAGTATGTTCTTCCATGTTGCCTTCTTCATTGAGGGGGTGAATGATAAATTCAATGTGCTAATCCCCCTAAGATCCCGCATCTCCTTTAGGCCTTAGGAGATATGACCTGTACGCTGAATGCACAGTGTCAATCCATGGTCTTCTTCCTCCATACCTGCTTGGTCTCATCCTTCTTCCCATTTTCAGGGTTGGGAACAGGTCTTTCCTTCTTTTGTTGGTGGGTCCTTCCATTTCCTGATCCTCTAGCACAACCAGAAGTAGTGCTATAGTAGCACACAAAATCCATCTCAACTTTATGTTTTGGGAATCTCTTTTCATACCAATTTGACCATCTTCTTCTGGTCATGTTGTTGTGTCTAGCAGCTGAAACTGGTGGACCTCTTGCTCTTGCAAGGACATTTCTCCTTTGGTTCCATGCAGGTCTCTGACTTCCAAATTCTCTAAATTCACTTTTCTATAGAGCATAGTTGTTATGTCGGCCTCCATGTGACTATAGGTTCCTCTTCCTACATTCAAATTCTCTATGGTTGGATCCATTGCAATTAAGACAAATAATATTTGCATAACCGGGAGAGGGGACATCCATGTATCTACTCTTGGATACATTTTTCTCATATGCATGATGTCCATGAGATCCTATATTATTATTTCTAGACCTCTTTCTACATTCCTCTGCCCTATGGCCATAAGCATTACATGCAAAGCAGTAACCGGTAAAGGATGGCATATAACTTACAAATTTATTTTGCCATGCATGGGGAGATCTTACCAGTTTAGCATTTCCAAATCTGCTTCTTTGGGGATGGACCCTAGGTTGTCCATTCTGTGCAGCACTTCCATCTGGTCTTTCTTCTCCCACAATTGCTTCGTCTTGTCGATGGTAGCATTTCCTTGTCCTGTGCCGGTAGGAGGTCTCCTTTGTAGGTTCCTCATTTTCATGCTT
This sequence comes from Cryptomeria japonica, assembly GCF_030272615.1. Lineage (NCBI taxonomy): Eukaryota > Viridiplantae > Streptophyta > Pinopsida > Cupressales > Cupressaceae > Cryptomeria > Cryptomeria japonica. The sequence continues at coordinate 530,862,702 of NC_081405.1, forward strand.
TCGGTGAAGCTATCTTCTCACATCTTCCCTTTACCTTTAGGATCTATATTGTTCCTTCTTCTTGCAACATAGGTCTTCTTTTTTGTCTGCAAGTACTCTTCGATTGTATCTAGATCAACCCTCTTTCAGGGAGCATTTCTCACTGTGAAGGTTTGTCCCTTGTTCTCTCCATTTGAGGAGACAAACTGAATATCATTTTCGGGGAAATTCTTGTTAGTGGAGCATTCACTAGTGCCACTACCTAAACCTTCAGTGTTCTTGGCATGTATTTATTTCTTCAACATTTTGTCTAAGGCATCACTGTTGCCATCAAATCGGATTCTCACCTTGAGCTCATCTGAAAACTTCTCAAGGTCAATATGGAGAATCTTCATTTCTCCAACCAGCTGCAGATATTCTTCATCCTTTACTTCTAGCCTAGATGCTAAATCTTCACACCGACACTCCTTGGTGTTCTCTTCTTGAGACTTCAACTCTGAGATGCATTTCTCATATTCCTCAAGGCATTTTGTCAGCCAGTTTTGCTCTACTATAGTAGCATTCTTGAATAGCTTGTATTCATTTCTCAAGTTCTCCCTTTCACTTTCCTTGGAGTCCAAGACTGATTTCAAATCATTAGTCAATCTTTTTTTTTCTTCTAGTTGAGAGGTCAATAGATCAACCTTTTGGTTTGACACATCAAGGCAAGTTCTCAATTGACTGCAATCCTCATGAACTGATCTTTTGTAGATTTTAAAATTATTTCTAACATTTTGAATCTCTTCTAGAGCACTTACCAGTTCACACTCAAGATCTACTTCTATGTCATCTTCTTCTTCCCCTTCACTATCAAATAAATCTTGATGGCTAGATCTATTTGCGTTGTCTCCTTCTTCCTCATCATCACTGTCAAACACATCTTGTCAATGGGATCTATTTACCTTATCACATTCAAATGTGTGCACCTCATCTTTAGATCCTTGAGCCATGAGAAAGTGGGTTCCTTCTACATCAATGCTATGACTGCCAGTGGATCTATCTTCATCATCTACACATGTATCTACTGCATTGTTCTTTTCACTTCCACACTGATCCAGTGTTGTAGGGTTCATTTCTATAGAGTTCCCTTAGTCTATCCCATAGAATCTTTGTTGATTTACACTTATCCACCTATGAGGAGACATCACTGATGAGCCCACTAAATATGGCCTTCAGGGCTTCTTCATTGCACAAGCAATTTCTTTCTTCATCAGATCTGGGGGAAGACTGACATTCCTAGGGAGACCATTGATAACTGACATTCATACATCAAACCCTAAGAGAGGATAGGAAGACTTTCATTCTACAACTCCAAATAGAATAGTTTGAACCATCAAACATAAGAGCAGGGAATGACACTAAGCAAACCATTGTGTCCTTAAGAAAGAAACTACCCAAGCTAGAGAAAGCTCGTCTAGCTGGGAACCTATGCTTTGATACCAATTGTTAGACATAATACACCACTGAGAGGGGGAGGGGGTGAATCAGTGGTTCTCAAACTTTTCCTTTTATCTATCCTATGTGAGCATACCAGTTATTAGATCTAACTATGAACAGACTTACCTGTTTAGTGAGGAGACTGACTCAAATGCAAACACACACAAAGGGACATCACATAACACTAGCATATATGAGGAAAACCCAAGATGGGAAAAACCTTGGTGAGCAATGTTGCTTGAGTCTACTGCTCCAATCCAGCCTCACAATGAAAACTATTACAATGTTTAGGGCACCAAACCAGGGAGCTACAACCCCTGATTTAGGGCACCAACCCAAGGAGCACCAACCCCAGCACCGAGCTACAACTCAGTGATCACAATGATAACTTCAATTATAAAAGTAGTTGTCTTGTTACAAGTGAATCTTGCAACCATTTCATATACCTTTCTCTATAAGTGAGATACCTTCTATGCTACACCGACTTACTCTTCTGTTGCTTTCACCTATTGCTCTACTATTGGAAAGCCCTACCAGTACACCTCTTCTATTCTTCTTCTCCATTGAATCTCCTCCTCACTGCTCTGCACTTTACTAGTGCTATACTCTACTGGTCCACTATCTGCCTTTTCTGCAGCTCTCTTCACTTCTGCTCTACTAGTATAACCACTATCGGTTCTACTCTTCACTCTCCCTCTTTTCTTAGATACACTCTGAGCACTTGTTTTATATTCTCTCACATGCATAAGTAACACCCAATCACTTCACAATAGCACAATATATTTCTTTTATTCAGCAACACTTAACAATGTCTTTGGCCTTCATATTTATAGACTGGTTTTCCTACCAAAATCCTATTCAAATTCTAGGCGGTTAGGGTTTCCTCATCACCCTCGAGGCAAATGAAATCTAGACAAATCTTGCTCAATCTGATCTCCCTGACATCCATCTATACACTTCCACCATTAACTTGCCTTCTTGATCACATCTTCCATCTTTGGCAATCTGGTTTGTCCCTTATCTACTGATTTCTTGGTCAAACACCAAGATTGGTCTTGTTGTTTCTTTCATCTCCCTCAATCTCTTCAATCACTCTTAGCTGGCTCGTAGTTGTCCTCCTGACCTTTATCCACAAACCTCTACAAGGACTTTGCAACATATCCTGTGGGTTGTGGGATCTTCCATTAATGTAGACCAACTCTGCAACTACCATATCAGTGTACATTCCTTCTTCATCTGAATGCAGGTTTGCCACCATGACTCCATGTGGCATCCATGTTGACCAACTACAAGCTTAACTCTTCATGTTGGTCCAGATAGGATCACCAACCAAACACTCTACTGGTTCCTCTTCCTACCGATATGCTAACCCTGTCGGTATCTCACACTTTACCGGTTAGCTTATCATGTCTGCATTCTGCTAAACTGTCGGTGGAACACCTTGATCGGTCTCTAGATATGTCTATCCAAAACATGCTCATTCCCACAAGGTGGGAAGACATCTACATCTTCACCTTGTCCATATTACTGGTGAACTTACATACTGGTAAGCACTGTCTACCCCAACTATAATGATAATAATAACACCTCTAATTGAAATCTCAATCCAAAGTTTGGACATTCATATGGTAGAGTTTAATATTCTCATAGTTGGTGTTCATTTAGTTGTCAATCTAGGAACGTAAAACTTGAAATGGGTCTGCAATATATATGCACTAAGCTCCTTAAATGATTATTCTGTATTACTGTAGGAAAGGTAGGAATGGAAATCATAAAAGGCTAAATGAAAGCTTTACAAAACTCTACTGAAATGATCCAATGAAAATAACGGGAATCACACCGTTCTGCCTTGGCTACAAGAACAGTCAAAGGATCTATTTCCAATGGCTGCAGGAACAATCCAGTCATGAACTTCTACTGCAACTAAGTAAAAACTAACTTCAATAATCATAAACACAGGATCACTCACCAAGTGAGCCCCCTTGGATGAGTGATATCAAACTCTCAGCAAAGAACTATTAATAGATCAGAATAACATATTCTTATTCATTTCTTCCTGAAAGATGATTACATATTCTAAAAGAGAAAAATTTAGAATGCTTGACAAAAACTCTGCTCAATCCCTTTCCATTCTGTCTAACTCTCAGAAAAGAAAGAAGAGCTTATTATAAAGAGAAGATAAACTACAATGGACAACTCCAGTTACGCCCAGAAGAAGAGGTAGATAATTGTCAGATGAAGAGGATAACTGAGAGCTTGGCTGCAGGAACTGTGGATCTGAAATCGAACCATAGTCTTTGCACACCAAAGTGATATTTTGCGAATTCAATATGCACCAGAGTTAAACTCCCATGGTGAAGTAAAACTGCTCCGATTATGCCATACATTACGCTCACTTGAATCTCCTTCAATTTGACCTCCAACTATCTAAACATGATTCTCCAATCCTTAGGTGCAAAAGAAAATCCTTTACCGCAGCATCAATTATTATCTGCATTAAAACAGAAACAACATACAAGGACATGCATATGTATCTTACTTAACTAATACATTCATTAACTCACATATGAAATCATCCTAAATAATCTGCATATCATAGGGACAAACCATTTGGCTACAGGAATAAATTGGCATGGCTGCAGGAATTAACCGACAAAGTTCAAACATGATTTCTTAAGTTCAGTTTTAAAACATGGATTACATATAGTCAATTCACAATATTTTACTATCACAATGCAACCCAGAAGATATGAAAAACCTAAGAGTCTTGATTAAAAAGACATGTCAAAACATCGACTTATCATGCCCCCCAACTTTAAGGGTTTGCTGCTCCTGCAGCAAAAGGAAAATTTCTGATTTTTGTTGAAACTCTAAAATCACCAATAGTGTCCTGTTCGGTTACCTTGGAAGGCAAATTCCAATAAAATCCTTTCATTTTCTCCAACCTGGACCATCTAGCTATTTCTTCCACAACTACATCATAATTATGTTTTATTGGTTGGCATGCCAAAAGTGGCCACATAAGGATCAGAGGCTGAAAGATTAATGGCAACTAGTTATTGGATTTTTCCCTGCCTAGTTGTATGTAGCTGGAGGCTCTCTGTATAGCTGCATGAAAATTCTGTAATGAATAGGGTTCTCCCAGTTTTAAATGATCTGGTAGATGATTCCAGCGTTGAGTTAACCCTTCTAGTGTTGTTGTCCTATGGGTCTGAACCAATTGCTCATACGCTTGATAGACTTCCTCTCTCATTGGAAGTACTATCTTACTAACATCATCTCTTATTAGAAACTTTTGCCAATCATAATACAGAACCCTGGGTGCTTCTGATTCCCTCCACAATGGCAATGGACAATCAAGTTCCAATTTTTGAAACTCCCTAGCTTGTGGTCCTATAATCATCTCATTTTGTATCCAAACATTAGAGCTCTGAGATGGATATCCCCAATGTACAACAAAGGATTCCATTCTTTGTCCTGGGGTACAGCATAGTTATGTAAATATAATTCACATAACAGATTTCTTACAGCATGTGGGGAGGTTTGATAAGCATGATATAATTCCTTAGGTGTTTCCAAGAATGGATTAAGGTCCCTTACAATGCGGTTTAATCTGAAATTCAGATACCGTTCTTTCAAATGAACTGCATAAATTCTTGGGGGAGCCCTACACTACATTATCTCAGGAACCATACCATAAATCTCTTCTACCTTAGCCTCCAATTCTTTAATTCTATTATCTTTCTTCTCAATCTCTTTTTGCTGCTTATTAATTATCCCTTGCAACCTATCCTTCTCTATTTCCCATTGCCTAAAAATGTTAAAGCAATTGATAAACTAGTTAGGGATGAAGGAGTTCTTATAGGTCCTACCTTAGACCGTGGGATTTCTTCAATAAATTCCTCATTCTAGATTGGCATATCTCCCACATTTTCTTCAGGTTGCTGTGGAACATCATCAATAATCTCCTCACATTGCAATGCCACCGAAGCAAGATTTGCAAGCTTATCCATTACAATGTCTTCCTGAATTTCTTCTTGGATTTCTTCTTCCACAGGGTTTTCTTGAGTTTCCTCTTCTGTAGGGTTTTCTCGAATTTCCTCTTCCACAGGGTTTTCTCGAATTTCCTTCTCCATAGAATCTTCTTCTTCCGAAGTTTCTACTGCAATCGCCTATGCTAGATTACTCACAGGTTGAGCCTTCTATGTCCTCCTTCTTGTTCTCCTTACATACACTTTTGAAACAGATGCAGGAGTTTTTGTTTTTGTTCGACGCCTCTTGGCTGCAGGAGTAATATGCGCTTCCTGTGGCCGGATAACAAATTCTTCATCTGATTCCTCCTTTTCCAATTCTTTTCCTTCCCTTTGCAAAGCAGGTGAATCTCTTTGAAGAGAGGTAGAGGGTTGTCCTTTGATTGACTCTGCTTCAATATTTTCTTCTATAATAATTGCGGCTCTTTCAACAACCAGCAAACCCTCATCTTCACCAAAAAGATCTTCTGCAACTATCTCTTCTTGAACTGGTGGATTATTTTCAATAGAGGCTTCATCAACCCTAAATTGTAGAATATCCTCAAACACACCTCATTCCATTTGTGAAACATCTCTCAGGGACCATTGTACTAGAAACTTCACTAGTCCATGATGGCTAATAGAGCAATTTCCATATTTTTTAGTCTCCTTAGCACTTTTAGAAATGAGATGATACAAGAAATTTGGGACATTAACTCGCCGGTCATGACGCAGATGACTAAGTAACTTGAAGTGAGGTGAATGGAGATTTGAATACCGTCCTTCACATGTAATATTTCATAATATATAGAGCTACCTAAGGCCAATGTTCTGGCAAAGAAACCCTTCTAGTTCCTTGCCTATCCACCATTAAGGGTCTGTCAGTAGAAATTGTGAACTCTGCCCTGGCACTCCTTGCATCCTTTGATTCTAGAAAGAGTTCTCCTTCTTGCAGCAACCCTGTGACCTCTGCAATTCACTGCTCTATAGCAATTACCCTCAACCCTTTAATTGTAGCTTCTCCTTCATCAAAAGAATGCATAAATTTTGCAGCTATTTCATCGTTGAAATCCCTGATTCTCAAGAAATAATCCAGCTAACCATGGTTTTGGAAATAATGCACATAGACAACATCTTGCAGAAACCCTTCATGGACCATTGGTTCATGGCGAATCGGATCACCACCCATCTTTTACTCTGATACTTCCACAGCTTCACCAAAATGTTTGATAGATTCACAAAAATTAAAATCTACATATCTTAATTTTGGTGGCAGAACTTATTATTCACTCGCGTGAAATAATAATCATCATAAGTAATGTTAGTTAGGAAATCAATTCGGGATAATAAATCTTATTGGGAAAAAGGACCATAAAGTACCCCCCCCCAACTTAACCTAGCACGTGTCCACACAGGCTGACGAGATTTCGGGTTTGGAGTGGATTAAAATAGGATTAAAATCATAATGACCTAATAAATGCATAATTAAAATAAAGTACAATATACACGTACCTATAATTGGTGAAAATGATGGCGAAATGAAATGAAGTGACAGGTAAGAAAGTGGGATGGAATGTAGTGGATGGAACTTTATGTACGGAGAACAATATTTCTCATGGAAATATTTTATTATGATACGGTAAATAAGTTCACTGCAGAGGTTGCAGGAACATCACCTTTATCAACATGCTCAAATGCAATAGGAAGCTCATGAATTGATACTGAATCATTGGCAGTTGCTGCAGGAACCTTGCTAGTTGCTATAGGAACTTGTATTTCATTGTGGGGAACAAACTGCTATAGGAACTCTTCTCTAGTAGCTGGCTTGTGATAAAGTTGTAGTCAGTGTCCATTTACTAAGATTTTAAATCGAACATGATCTATTGTGGACAACCGAACTGCTCCATTCTGAAAAACTTCTTCTATCTCATAAGGACCTAACCACCTTGTTTGGAGTTTTCCCATAGCATCTTTATATCTTGAATCATACAAGAGTGCCTAGTCACCAACTTTGAATTTCTTTTCTCTGATATATTTATCATGTCATCTGGCTCTTTGGTTTTGAATCAATTATGTCTATTGAACAGCTATTTTTCTCCATTCATCAAGAGTATTTAACTGTTGAATGCGTTCCTTCTATGCTTCAGATAATTTCATATTCAGTTGTAGGGTTGTTCTCAAGGTTTTATGCTCAAATTCAATAGGCATCATTGCTGTTTTGCCATAAACCATCTCAAAAGGTGTGAATCCAATTGGTGTTTTCCATGTTGTTCTATATGCCCAAATTGCCTCTGAAAGCCCATGAGACCAATCTTTCTTGTGGATAGACACTGTTTTGGTAAGAATAGCCTCAAGCTCTTTATTGGTAATTTCTACTTGGCCATTAGATTGTGGATGATATGGAGTAGATTTCCTGTGTCTCATATTGTATTCATTGACCAAAGCTTTTATCAATATTGATGTAAATTGAGGTCCCTGATCTGAGATAATTTCCTTGGGTACTCCATACCTTGTAAATATTTCTTCATAGAGAAACTCAGCTACCTTATTATCTCTTGCATGTTGCATAGCTCTAGCTTCTACCCATTTTGTCACATAGTCTGTACATACTAAGATATAAGATTTGCCATTAGAAGGTGGATCAATGGGGCCAACAAAATCTAATCCCCACTTGTCAAATGGTGTAACAGATATTTGAGGATATAGTAGCATCTCATCAGATTTTGTAGGTATGCCCATTCACTGACATCTGTCACACTTCCTTGTATACTGATCTGCATCCTTGTGTAGTGTAGGCCAATAATAACCAGTATTGAGTATTTTCAGTGTTGTCCTTTTGGCAGCAAAATGACCTCCACATGGCTCATCATGACATGCATGCAAGATGTCATATGTTTCATCCTCTCTGACACATCTTCGCATGACTTGATTAGGTCCAATATAAAATAGACAATCAGCAATCCATGAAAAGTTAAAACTTTTTTCGACTAGCAACCTTATTTCCTTAGGAGAAAAAGAAATTGGCATCTTAGCTGCAACTAAATAGTTGGCAATATCAGCATACCAAGGAGTATGCGCCTGTATGAGAAACAAATTCTCATCTGGAAAGTGTCATCTATCATTGTAGAGTCTTCCTACAATTGAAGACGTGAAAGATAATCTACAATAACATTAGACTTCCCTGGCTTATCAACAACTGTGATATCAAATTCCTACATCAACAATAACCAGCGAGCCAATCTACTGGTGATTGATGGCTTATTCATGAGATATCTAATTGCAGTATGATCTATATGCACAAATATGGGATACCCTATAATATAGTGTCTAAACTTGTTAAGGGCATATATGACAGCTAGCATTTCCTTTTCAGTAACTATATAATTCAATTTAGGTCCTTGCAAATTCTTGCTGATATAATATATTGCATTTTCCAACTTGTCAACTTTTTGTCCCAGCACTGCTCCTATAGCATAATCAGATGCATCAGTATGGATTTGGAATGGTAGAGACCAATTAGGTCCTTTTAGAGCTGGTGCTTGAGTCAAAGCATGCTTAAGCTTTAAAAAAACTTCATTGCATGCTGAGGTCAATTTAAATTCTGCATCTTTAGTAAGCAGTGTATATAAGGGACTTGCAATTTTGTTGAAATCGTTGATAAACCTTCTGTAGTATCCAACATGGCCAAGAAAACTTCTCACATCTTTCTGCTTCACAGGGTCATTAATATGCTGAATAACCTCAATCTTTGCTAGATCCACTTGTATACCTTGTATAGGTATATGATGACCAAGGACTATTCCTTCTTCCATCATAATGAAACACTTTTCACTATTTAGAGACAAGTTGTAGTCTTCACACCACTGCAAAACTTTCTTTGAATTACATAAAATCAAATTCAGAACCATAAGTTGTAAAATCATCCATGTAAATTTTCATAATATCTTGAGAAATATCAGAAAAAATACTGATCACTGCCCTTTGAAAAGTGGTTGGAGCATTACACAACCCAAAAGGAAGAATAGAATATGTATAAGTGCCCCATGGGCAAGTAAATGTTGTTTTCTCCTGATCCTCAGAAGCTATTTGTATTTGATTATAGCCACTAAATCCATCTAGAAATGAAAAATATCTCTTACCAGCAAGAGAATCCAATATCTAATCCACAAATGGCAATGGAAAATGATCCTTCCTTGTGGCTAAGTTCAAGGCTCTATAATCAACACATACTCTCCACTTGCCTCCCTTTTTAGGAACTCTAACCAAAGGTGATACCCATTGACTGTCAAAGATAGGATAGATAAACCCAGCTTTCAACATTTTTTGCAATTCTTCTTTAACTATCTCCTTCAAGGTAGGATTGACTCTTCTTTGAGGTTGTCTGAGCAGGCAACACTCATCCTTTATGTAAATGCGATGAGTACAAACTGCTGGATCAATTCCATTCATATCCTTGTAATCCCATGCAAAGGAATTTCTATGGAGTTTTAGCAAGTCCACTAGACTATCCTTCTAAGTATCTGCTATATTCTTATTGATGTTCAAATATTTATTCAATTCAACCTCTATCTTGATAGTAAGATCAATCTGGTTTATATCAGAAACATGAGAATATGACAATTCCTACGGCAACAAGGTATGCAAGATATCAGTGGCTGCGGGAAAGTCCAACCCTGCAATATTCAGAACCAATTCCTGCAATTCTTGGTTTTCTATTAATTCATTTATCAAGACCTTATAAAGGATTGATTCTTCATCATATAACTGCATGAGTGGCACTTGATTAATCATCATTAGGTGATTAATAGAGTCAATTTCTTTAGATTCCTCTCCCAAAATAGGCCAAACAACCTGCTACTGCTCAAGCTGAGGTTATGCAGGGGAATACAAGGCTAATGTTTTTGTGGAACTGCCATCTGAAATAGTCATGTCTCCTGATCTACACCCAATATATGTATCAGCTGTGGCCAGCCATGGTCTTCCCAAAATGACTGGATATCCCCCCAATGTTGTTTTTGGGGATAAAATCATAAAGTTTATAGGATATTCCCAAGAATCTAGAATGACCACTATATCTTCTATCATACCATCAGGCCTTACTATAGAGCCATCAGCAAGTTGGAGAGCTGTGTGTGTGGACCTTAAACTATCTATCTCTAGATGTTTCATTACTTCCCTTGTCATTACATTAATGGATGCCCCTAGATCAACTAAAACATTTTTTATTTGACTGCCATTAATGACTATACTCACAGCTGGACTACCTAGATCAGAATACTTTGGAATAGCAATTTTCCCTAACATAATATCAGCCAATTGACCCATAACATGAACTGTTTGTGGATCCTTTTTCTTTCTGCCAGGTTTCTTTAGGCATGCCTCTCTCAATGCTTTACCATATATTGGAACATCCTTTATTGCTTTTAGCAATGAAATTTTAACACAAATGTGCTTCAGTTGATCAAGAATATCAAAGCTTTGTTGTTGATCAATTGAAACTTCTTTGTCTTTCAATCTATGGGGAAATGGTGGTAATATTTGATTCTGAGGTATTACATCTTTAGGATCAGAGATTGGCTGTTCTTCTTGTACCTTAGTAATAATTGGTTGAGAGGGATTAGGTAGAGTTATGCCAGATTGAAGGTGAATATCATCTAGTGATAAAGAATAGGCTGGGTATTGATTAGCATCAGCTGAATAAGCTTGTTGTTGTTGCTGAGATTTGATATTTGGGTTAGGCAATGGTTGAGTAGGTAGCTGTGTTGGCTTGGGAGGTGGTGAGGTGGCATTAAAGCAGGAGGTTGTGGCTGCTGAGTAAAGGGCTGATATCTAGAAGATTGGGATGACCATGATGGGTTTCCCCTCCATTGAGAGGTAGGTTTCCAATTCCCTTGAAACTAGTTCCCTACACCCTGAGGTGGATACCAGTTTTTCTGTGGCTACTGCCACTGGGGGATTTGATTTGCAAATTGTTGTCCTTGGCCTTGTGATCCATACCAATGTGGATAATTACCAAAATTTTGAGAATAATGTGGTTGCCATTGGTTATTTGGTGTATAAGAATTACCACTATAACCAGAAAAGGAAAGTGGATCAGGTGGTCTACCTTGTCTTTGAAAATTTGGTCTTCTTTGAGCAACATAGAAGACTTGTTCATCCTCACTTTGAACTAGTTTGAAATCAGGTACTTCAACATTTGCAACCATCTTACATATGCAATCTTTCTTCCATTGCTTACAATGAGGACATAATTCTGCAAGAAATATGTCAGCTTCCTCATGCTTCTTCTTAGCTGCCAATGTATCCAACTAAGTAGCCATATTATTTATAATGTCCTCCTTGAAATATTTTAACAAATGGCTAAGTTCCAATATAGAAACTCCAGTTCCAAATGATGATGATGATGCCCTTGGCTTAAATCTCCTATTCTTCTTAGAAGTAGATCTGGAATACTTCTTGCAAATTTGTCCTATTTCAGCCCAAGTAGCTTGTGTAATGTCACCTCCCCTCATGAGATCTAAGGAATTGATGCATTCATCACTAATACCCCTCAAGATTATCAATTTGAGGGAATCTTCATTCAGAGTACTATGCTTGGACTTCTTGACACTAAACAAAAATCTTTCCAGATAATCGTCAAGGCTCTCATCTCCAGTTTGTGTCATTCTAAAGATATCATCCCCATGATGATCAGTGCCTCTATAATAATTTTTGTATTTTGCAAGAAACAACCATTTCATCTCATCCCATGTATTGATTGTGCTAATACCCAACCTCATAAACCATCTCAAGGATGACTCCTTCAAAGTGGCTAGAAAAATTTTGAGTCTATGGGCATCTGTAGTATAATCAAAACTCCTATAGAGAACATCAAATTCAAACAAAAATGTATCTGGATCCTCTATCACCAACCCATAGAATTTAGGAAGTGAAGATGCTGGAATGTTCTTGAGGTTAGCATTATCATGCTGGTCCAAGATGGGAAACTCAAATGTTGGACCAGGTAGTGGTGGTGGATTATTTCCAATAGGAGGTGGGTTCCCTTGCATTGGAATTGTGGAGGTTATTACAATAGACAATTCTTCTTCTATTATGCATGCAATATATTGTAATAACCCCCACAAGTCCAATGAAATTCTTCTTCTTCTTGAATTGCGGAACGTAAAACTTGAAATGGGTCTCCAATATATATGCACTAAGCTCCTTAAATGATTATTCTGTATTACTGCAGGAAAGGTAGGAATGGAAATCATAAAAGGCTAAATGAAAGCTTTACAAAACTCTACTGAAATGATCTAATAAAAATAATGGGAATCACACTGTTCTGCCTTGGCTGCAAGAACAGTCAAAGGATCTATTTCTAGTGGCTGTAGGAATAATCTAGTCATGAACTTCTACTGCAACTAAGTAAAAACTAACTTCAATAATCATAAACACAGGATCACTCACCAAGTGGGCCCCCTTGGATGAGTGATATCAAACTCTTAGCAAAGAACTATTAATAGATCAGAATAACATATTCTTATTCATTTCTTCTTGAAAGATGATTACATATTCTAAAAGAGAAAAATTCAGAATGCTTGACAAAAACATTGCTCAATCCCTTTCCATTCTATCTAACTCTTAGAAAAGAAGGAAGAGCTTATTATAAAGAAAAGATAAACTACAATGGACAACTCTAGTTATGCCCAGAAGAAGAGGTTGATAATTGTCAGATGAAGAGGGTAACTGAGAGCTTGGCTGCAGGAACTGTGGATCTGAAACCGAACCACAGTCTTTGCATGCCAAAGCGATATTTTGCGAATTCAATATGCACCAGAGTTAAACTCCCATGGTGAAGTACAACTGCTCCGATTATGCCATACATTGTGCTCGCTTGAATCTCCTTTAGTTTGACCTCCAACTATCTGAACGTGATTCTCCAGTCCTTAGGCATGAAAGAAAATCCTCCACCGCAGCATCAATTATTATCTGCACTAAAACAGAAACAACGTACAAGGACATGCATATGTATCTTACTTAACTAATACATTCATTAACTCACATATGAAATCATCCTAAATAATCCGCATATCACAAGGGCAAACCATTTGGCTGCAGGAATAAATTGGCATGGCTGTAGGAATTAACCGATAAAGTTCAACATGATTTCTTAAGTTCAGTTTTAAAACATGGATTACATATAGTCAATTCACAATATTTTACTATCACAATGCAATCCTAAAGATACCAAAAACCTAAGAGTCCTAATAAAAAAAACATGTCAAAACATCGACTTATCAAGCACTCTTGATGACACTCTATCATCAATCTTCACCAAGCACCATCTTCAATCAGGCCATTCTCCTCTAATTGCATCTGCTCAGCCTTGCCTTCTCCTTGTTCATCTCTGACCATATCATAACCTGTTTGTCAAAGTGAAACACATCACTCTTCATCTGTATCGGCATATCAACATGCCTTCTCTGTTGGTCTATAGCAGAGCACTTAAATGAATTTAATACAATTACCAGTCAATTGTCTTTGGTAAAAATTATCTTTGCAAAAGAGGTTAGGGCTCTCTTGATTTTATGTTCTTTGCTAGAAAGCTGGAATAACTTGGTTATGGCTGTAAGTAACTCTGTCTCTGGTAAAAATACTTTGGTATTTGATGATATTGTTGGTGTTATCCTAAGTGAGGAAATATGAAGGAAAAGCATAGGTGAGACTCCAACATCATCGGGTAGTGTTGTGAATGTGGAGAATAGAGGAAGATCAAAGGAAAGAGGAAAGGGCCCTTGGAATGAGAAGTCATGAGGGAAGTCAAAGAAATGACGCTTTCAATCTAGAGGAAAGAAAGATTGCTGGTACTGCGAAAAGCCTGGTCATCTAAAGAAAGACTGTTGGTCTCGAAAAAACAAAGAAGGAGACAAAAATGAAAATGACAGTAAGCAAGATAATATTGCAAGTAATACTTTACAAGATGCTTTAATCTTATGTTTGGATAATGTTAATGATTCATGGGTAATAGATTCTGGAGCTTCATTTCATGCTACACCCCATAGAAAATATTTTCTAGATTATGTTCAAGGTGATTTTGGATAGGTATATTTGGGTGATGATGAGCCCTATCAAATTGTTGGAAAAGGAAAGATAAAGATCAAGTTGCAGAATGGTAATGACTGGTTTCTGCAGGAGGTAAGACATGTTCCTAACTTAAGAAGAAATTTTAATTTCTGCAGGGCAACTAGATAGTGAAGGTTGCATAGTTACCTTCTCAGACAGTATCTGGAAGGTCAATAAAGGATCATTAGTAGTAGCTAAAGGTGCAAAGGTAGGCACATTATATTTGTGTACTGGTAACACTTACTCTATCTTAGCTGCTACAGATAAAGTTACTGTAGGGACAACAATAATAGATGTTGCAATAACAGATTCAATAATGTGGCACCATAGGTTTGGGCACATGAGTGAGAAAGGGATGAAAATCCTTCACTCCAAAAATCTATTGCGAGGACTAAAGAAGATTGATTTAGAGTTATGTGAAAATTGTGTTTATGGCAAACAGAAAAGAGTCAGATTTCTCAAGGTTGGGAAAGAGAAGAAGAGTGAGAAGTTAGAGCTTGTGCATTCATATGTA
Source organism: Cryptomeria japonica (assembly GCF_030272615.1). Taxonomy (NCBI): domain Eukaryota; kingdom Viridiplantae; phylum Streptophyta; class Pinopsida; order Cupressales; family Cupressaceae; genus Cryptomeria; species Cryptomeria japonica. The sequence continues at coordinate 530,877,786 of NC_081405.1, forward strand.
TGGGGACCGGCTTAGGTATCATCTCTTGGTGGCTCTTGTTATTATGTTATTTTTATTGATGACTCAACCAAAAAAACATGGGTATATTCCTAAAACAAAAATCAAATGTTTTTGAAACTTTTAAGAAATGGAAAGCTTTGGTTGAGAATGAGATAGGAAAAAGGTTGAAGTGTCTCAGATCGGATAATGTAGGTGAGTATTGCAGCAAGGCATTTGAAGATTACTGCTCCTTAAATGGGATTAGAAAGAAGAAGATAGTTCCAGGAACTCCACAGGAAAATGGTGTGTTAGAGAGAATGAATAGGACTATCATGGAATGTGCGAAGAGCATGAGATTGCATGCTGGATTGCCCTTATATTTTTGGGCAGATGCTATACATACTATTGTCTATTTGATAAATAGAGGACCTTTAACCCCTTTGGATGGTGGTATTCTAGAGGAGGCATGGACTAGTAAAAAGGTAAATTATTCTTTTTTGAAAACCTTTGGTTGTGAAGCTTTTGTCCATGTTGATAAAGAAAACAGAATCAAGCTTGATGCTAAATCTTAGAAATGTACCTTCATTGGATATGGGATAGATGAATATGGCTATCAGTTATAAGATTTTGAAAATAAGAAAATAAATAGAAGTAGAGATGTTATATTCAATGAGAAGGTTATGTATAAATAATAGATGCAGGAAAAGAAGCATGAACAGGACAAGCAAGAATATGTGGTGTTGGATGAGATTCCTGAAAATGAAATGCCATAGGTACCTGATGCTCAACAACAACAAAATGTCCCACAAACTCCTACAAGTGTTAGACGTTCTACGAGGTCAAGTAGACCCCCTGAAATATTTTCTCCTTCTTTGTATTCTATATTATTAACTGATTCTGGTGAACCAGAAGAATATGAAGAAGCAATGCAGGTGGATGCCAAACAACAGTGGGAGCTAGGCATAAAAGAGGAGATGGACTCCTTGATGAAAAATAAGACTTGGGACTTAGTCCCTTTACCTGCAAAAAAAAGAGCCTTGCCTAAAAAATGGGTTTATCGACTGAAGGAGGAGGAAGGAGGTCAGAAAAGATATAAGGCCAGACTTGTGGTAAAAGGTTTTGCACAGAAAAAGGGTATAGATTATGATGAAATATTTTCTCCAGTTGTAAAAATGACTTCAATTAGAACTATACTTAGTCTTTTGGCTGCAGATGATTTACATCTTGAACAATTAGATGTGAAAACAACTTTTCTCCATCGAGATTTGGAGGAGGAAATTTACATGTTGCAACCACAAGGATATGAGGTCAAAGGTAAGGAGAACTTGGTGTGCAGGTTGAAGAAAAGTTTGTATGGCCTAAAGCAAGCACCCCGACAATGGTATTTAAAATTTGATAGTTTCATGGCTGAACACGGTTATCATAGATGTCATTCTGATCATTGTGTATATTTAAAGAGATTTGATAATGGTAGTTATATTATCCTATTGCTTTATGTTGATGACATGCTTGTTGCTGAGTCTAACATGCAACATATAAATGATCTTAAACAGAAATTAGCTAGGTCATTTGCTATGAAAAATTTTGGTGTAGCTAAGCAAATTCTCGGTATGAGAATTACATGGGGTAGGAAAAATAGAACCTTGAATTTGTCCCAAAGTGAGTATATAAAGAAGGTGTTGAGAAGATTTAACATGCAGGATGCAAAAGTAGTTACTACACCTTTGGCTAGTCATTTCAAATTGACTAAGGAGATGTGCCCAAAGGCACAGGAAGAGGTTAATAAAATGTCTAACATCCCATATTCATCAGCTGTTGGCAGTCTAATGTATGCAATAGTATGCACAAGGCCAGATATTGCACATGCAGTGGGAGTTGTGAGCAGGTTTATGAGTAATCTGGGTATGGAACATTGGAATGTTGTGAAATGGATTCTTCAATATTTGAAAGGAACTACTATGAAGGCATTATGTTTCAAAGGATCTAATGCTGCTCTAAGTGGATTTGTCGACTCTGATATGGCAGGTGATATTGATTCACAGAGGAGTACTACAGGGTATGTTTTTACTATAGGGGGAACTACAGTCAGTTGGATTTCTAGGCTGAAAAAGGTTGTTGCACTTTCAACCACTGAAGCTGAGTATGTTGCTACTACAGAAGCTAGCAAGGAGATGATTTGGTTACAATTTTTTCTGGAGGAATTGGGTCAAACACAGGAGGATCACCCATTGTATACTGATAGCCAGAGTGCCATTTATCTTGTGAAGAACTCTGCTTTTCATTCAAGGACAAAGCACATTCAGCTCAGGTACCACTTCATCCAGACAATTTTGGAGGAAGGTTAGTTATGGCTTGAGAAGATTCACACAAGTGAGAATCCTGCTGATATGTTCATGAAGGCTATTCCACAAGAGAAGTTGATTTCTTCATCAGTTTGTGTTGGTCTTCTTGATTGATAATTGTGGAATGTATACCAGTCAAGTCCTAGTGTTTTTTCCAGCTGATGTTGCATGTACAGTGGTGTCATGTAGTTTTAGTCTCCAAGTGGGAGATTGTTTGATTTGGAGCCTGATTAGTCTCCAAGTGGGAGATTGTTGAAATGTGGCGACTGATCAACAAAGTACTGTACACTCAGCATGTATCCTCACCGGGGTCCGGGGTCGGGCAGGGTCGGGCCCTGGGCAAGGGTTCGGGGGTGGTAGCCCCCAAGAAAAGTGGGGTTTCAGGGGTGGGAGCCCCCAAGAAAAAAAAATTGGCTTTTTTTTTTTGATGAAAACCAACATTGTAATAAAACCCTAAAAAGGCTGACTTTGTTTTTGTCCTAAAAATGCATGTTATAAGCGGCTGGGATGCTTAAGGCATTGTAAGGTTGATGTACTATTTTTGCTGGATAATAAGAAATATTGGACAACTGCATATGGTGGATGTAACCCATTCTAGGTGAACCACATTAAATCTCTGCATTATCTGTGTCCTGTTTTATTTCTTTATCTTTTGTATTTAAATCTGCATATAATTGTTAGTTCATATTTGCTTCAGATCTACTTGAAACCCTAACAAACACATCATTTACTAGTTGACATCCTTTCCTTACTGATGATGCATTGTACTGGGATTGATCACCTTACCATCTCATCCCCACAAGTCAAACACTAACTTGTGTACTAGTGACTCCAGTGGCCACTCTTTCTTACCTTACCGGTTTTCTGCAACACACAGTGATATCAAAGATATCTCAACCTGTAATCCTCATTGAGAGTGTTGCACATACATTTCTCATACTGGTAGTCATCCCATACCAGTTGACATCAATGACAACACAATGCCAATAGACTGCTTACACCACATGACCAAAGATAAAAGTAAGTTCATAACCCTTAATGAATTTGATAGAGGTGTTGTTAGATTTGGAAATAACTCTCCTTGCATGGTGAAAGGTAAAGGTTCAATCTCTCTAAATGGGAAGAGTAGTGTTAACGATGTGTTTTTGGTTGATGGTCTTAAGTATAATCTTTTAAGTGTTGGTCAACTCAATGATAAAGGTTATTTGCTTGAGTTTAAAAGTGGAGTCTGTAGAATTCTTGGAGGTAATGGTGAACTGATTGCTATCGGGAAGCAAACAAAAGGTAACTTATTCCATTTCAATAGTAATATTAATAATTATCTAGTTGCAAGAATGGAAGATAGTTGGTATGGCATAAAAGATGTTGTCATGTTAATTTTGATAATTTGGTTAAGATAAGTAAGTCAATTGTTGTCAGAGGATTACCTCAACTTGTCAAATCGGATAGTGTGTTATGCAAAGATTGTCAAATCGGTAAGATGACCTCTATTTCTTTCAAGAGAAAGAATTGTATTTCTAAGAATGTTTTAGATTTGGTACATACTCATCTTTGTGGCCCTATGATAACAAAGAGTTATTACGGTGATAGGTATTTCATGATCTTCACCGATGACTATTCTAAAATGATGTGGGTAACATTTTTGAGAGAAAAATTGGAAGCATTTAATAAATTTAAATCATTTAAAGCTTTGGTTGAGAAGGAAACTGGTAAGAACTTGAAGTTTTTAAGATCAGACCAAGGAGGTGAATTCACATCTGATGAATTTGTTAAGTATTGTGATGAACATGGTATAAAGAGACATAGGTTTTCTCTGAGGACACCACAACAAAATGGTATAGTAGAAAGGATGAATAGAATAATAGTTGAAGCTGCAAGAACCATGTTATTATAGGGTAATGTATCCAAAATGTTTTGGAGAGAAGCGGCCAGTACTACTATATACACTCTAAACTGGGTACTGGTAAAGAGAGGTAACAATAAGACACCCTATGAGCTATGGTATGGAAAGACTCCTTGTGTTAGTTATTTTAAAATCTTTGGAAGTCAATGTTTTATTAAGAGAGATAACTACACTGAGAAATTTGATGCAAAATCTAATGAGGGAATTTTTCTTGGTTACTCTTCTAAGAGTAAGGCATATAAATGTTACAATAAGAGAACTAAGAAAATTGTTGAAAGTGCTAATGTACAAGTTGATGATCTATCTGATAAGTCTGAAGGTACAAGCAGATCAAAACCTGAAAATGATGATAATGAGGAAAATTTTGTGATCATTGAACCAGAGGCAAAGAATAATGAAGAACCGACAAATGCAAAATTGGATGTTCAACCGGTAAGCGATCACAATGAGGCAGAAGATGAAGAACATGATGAAGAAGATGCATAACCAACACATGCAATGCCTAGATATGTCAGATTGAATCATTCACAACAACAAATAATTGTTGATAAGAATACAGGTGTGAAAACCAAGAGAAAGATCGGAGAGAACTCATGTTTGATATCTACAATTGAACCCAAGACAATTAAGGAAGCACTAAAGGATGATGATTGGGTGAATGCAATGAACCAAGAATTAGACCAAATTGAGAAGAACAAGACATGGTCACTTGTTCCTAGACCAGAGGATAAGAATGTAATTGGAAAAAAATGGGTCTTTAGGAATAAATTGGATGAAGAAGGAAAGATTGTAAGAAACAAGGCAAGGTTAGTCTACAAAGGATATACTCAAGAGGAAGGTAAGGATTATGGTGAAACATTTGCACCTATTGCTAGATTAGAAGGAGTAAGGACATGTTGTTGGCTTTTGCTGCATATAAAGGATTCAAAGTTTACCAAATGGATGTCAAGTTAGCCTTTCTAAATGGGATTCTAGAAGAAGAAGTATACATTTAATAGCTAGATGGATTATCCTTGACTGATGATAAAGACATGGTGTCTAAATTGCACAAAGTACTATATGGTCTAAAGCAGGCACCGAGGGCATGGTATGAGAGATTACATGCACATTTGATCAAAATTGGATTCTAATGTATTAGTGAGGACAACAACATTTATTTGAAGACTGATGGAGATAAGATGTTTATAGAAGAAGTGTTTGTTGATGACATATTTTTTGGTGGAAATGATAATATGTGTATGGACTTTGCTAATATAATGAAAAAGGGATTTGAAATGTCTTTAATCGGTGAAATTAAGTTCTTTATTGGCTTACAGGTGTAACAACTAGATGGTGGTATCTTTATTTGTCAGACGAAGTATATCAAAGAGGTGTTGAAGACTTTCGGCATGGAAGACTACAAACTAGTAGGAACACCGATGGTGATAGACTGCAAGTTGTCAAAGGAAGATGATTCCCCTGTTGTTAGTGAAAAAGAGTACAAATCTATGATTGGAAAGCTACACTATGTTGTCCATCACAGACCAAACATTGCTCATGTTGTTGGGTTAGTGGCTAGATTTCAAAAAGAACCTAAGGAGAGTCACATGGTGGCTATGAAGGGAATTTTTCAGTATCTCAAAGGTACAGTAGACTATGGTTTATGGTATCCTTATAAAGGAGATTTTACTTTGGATGTCTTTACTGATGTTGATTGGGTAGGTAATATGGATGATCAGAAAACCACAACTGGTGGAGCTTTTCTACTTAGAGGAAGATTAGTGGCATGGACAAGAGAGAAACAAACATGTGTTTCTCAATCTACAGCTGAAGCAAAGTATGTAGCTGCATCCATGAATTGCACGTAGGCAATATGGATGAGAAATGTTCTAAAAGGATTCAAGATAGATATGTCTGAACCGGTGACTATCTATTATAATAATACAAGTGCAATAAATATTTCTAAGAATCCAGTACTTCATTCTAGAACCAAGCACATTCAGTTGAAGTATCACTTCCTAAGGGAAAGAGTTCAAGAAAAAGAGGTGAAGATAGAATACGTGAAGAGTAAAGATCAGTTAGCTGGTATCTTTACTATGCCCTTACTGAAGGCTACCTTTGAGTTTCTTAGAGGTAAACTAGGGGTTAGACCCCTATACTGAAAGAACTAGAATGATGGAGATCCATCAATCTTGTGGATTTCATGTTTATTTTTTGCTAAGGATTGATGAAGGTGCAGGATACTCCTTTGGGAGAGAAAGTTTGATGTGAAGTTCCGAATTAATGCTTTGATATAATTTTTATGATTCAAGTAGCAGAGATGATGGAAGAAGTAGCAATAGAATTGAAGACAAGTGATGCATTTACATCCTTGGCATTGTTGTTAGAGAGGGAGAAGAAAAGAAATGAAATCAGATATGAGAAGAAAATAAAAGATCAGATTGAGAGAAGCATTGGTGAAGGGGGAGATGACAAAAGGAGGAGAACCAGTAGATGATGTGATACCGGCAAGAAAGTTGCAAATGATGTTGATACTCTGATTGTATATTTGATTGGTATTGCCATCAATGTCAAAGGGGGAGATTATTGGCATTTGGCATAACTGATATAGATACAGGTGATGCAATTGAAGTTGGATGACTGCATCGGTAAAGGATAGAAGTTTATTTATGATGAAGAGATTGAGATTCTATGAATAGATGACATGATCAGTTATTTGTGTTATCATTGATGGCAACTGATGTCAACTGATGTTCCTGAAGTTTTGTTTTGTCATCTAAGTGATTTGGTTTACCAGAAAATAGGGTTTACTGGTAGAGAACTAAAGTCTGTGAAATAGGACTTTAACCAAAAAAGAAGAGATGTTTTGATTGGATCACACGATCGGCGATGATTGGTGATTTCTGGTTTGGATGCTGAACTTGTATCATGGAAAGGTGTATCTGACAAGTAATCATCCCATGAAACTAAAGCTGGAAGACAAGATATATCCTGGTGCACTAAATCAAAAGAAGGCAAAACTGTCACACTAGATGCATCATTAGGTGCAATAGGTGATGTGATATCAAGAGGAGGAGATGAAACACAAGGCTCAAGAATGGGGTGACATGTGAGAATCCCTAAGTTCAAGTACCCAAATTTTTTCTCAAAATCTGAATTACCATATGTGAAATCATCCTCATCAACAAACTCTGAAAAGGAGTATAGCTGAGATGCATGATCAACCACCCAAATAGCAATGATAGCTCTAGTTTCCAAGTCTCTAATGAAAACTGATTCAGGTGTGAACTCCACTATTCTCTTAGTTGTCCTATGTGTGATTTGATAGATGGAAAGGAGATTGTTTGTCAAATGGGGTACACACAACACATTATTCAAGGAGTTATCCCCAATGGCAATAGATCCTTTTCCAATCACATCCATGTATGTATGATTTCCCATCAAAATCTACGGCATGGTGCAAGGCTCAAATGAAGAGAACATAGACTGTGAAGATGCCATATGATGAGAAGCCCCTCAATCTAGACCTCATCTCCCTAAATCATGACTTGTAGTAGCACAAAGAATTTTTCCTTTTCTTGTCCCAATAGAGTGACTCTTCCCACTTCTAGAAGCCATGAATGCTTTTCCTTTCCTTTTGAATGTGAGGAAGTGGAAGTTGATGAATCGACCTTCTTGTAGACATTAGGAAAATCAATGTTATGCTTTTTGAGGATATGTGTGAGCTCATTAATCATCTTAGAATGGCAACGATGCTCCTCATGACCAAAATTTTTACAATAGGCACAAGTAGGTCTCTCCCTCTTTGGTGAATAGTCCCTCTTGGAAGAGGATGAATCTCCTTCTTGTGGAGAAGGTGATGCTTTGTCCTTAGGCTTTGATTGCCATTTCTTCTTGTTTGAGTTGTGCTTTTCTTTATTTCCTTTGTTCCCTTGATTTTCCACTAATGCTTGAGACTTAGAAGTCTTAAGAATGCCCATGCTTATCAACTTAGTTTGTTCCATCATCAACATTTCAGCAAAAGCATCAAATGTAGGCATTCTGTAGCTTGAACCTATTGTCATCCTATGGGTTTGCAAACTGGAAACAAATGTTGCATATTCTTATGGAAGTTTTCTCATCACATTGAAGATCAATTGAGTATCCTTCTTATCAATGCCACAGTCCTTGAGTTGTGCCCTCAAGTCTTTTTCTTTAGTGACATAATCTTGTATAGTATCAAATTTCTTGGGATCTAACATGGTGAGATCACTATCAATTTGATATCCCCTAATCTCATCAACTTCACCATACAAGTCTTGAAACTTTTGCCAAGCATCCTTGATTAGAGTACATTTCTCAATATGAAAAATGAGATCCTTTGATACATACTTTCTTAAGGTACCAATTGCCATGATAATTTTTAGTGAGCCAATCTTAGTGACCAACAGGATCAGTGGGAGAAACAATAGCTCCATCAATATAATGAGTTAGTCATTTTTCCATAAGTTTACTCCATGCATCAATTTTTCAAGTAGCATAATTATGAGGAGTTAAGAGAGGAAACTTAGAAGAAAGCATAGCAGAAAAAAGAAGGAACACAAGAGTACAAAATCACAAGAGACACCCCCCCAATTTCAATCAATCAAAGTAACCCCCCCCCCCAAAAAAAAAAGAAATGATGATTTTGGCACTTTATATGTAGTGCGTGTACAATAGGCCACTTGCAAACAATGGCAAGGTGGACTTTTGATTTTGTTTTACAACTGCCCCAATAGGCTAAGAACTACAATGCAAAAGACGAGCAAGATAAATCTATGCAATACAAGTGCCAAATTTTCCAAAAATACCATATGCTGATAGTACAATTACTACCCAAAATCACTACAAATTGATAGCATATTATGAGAGTAGACAAAAAATTGTGCACTTTCAAAAAAATGGCACGTAAAAAGGAGTTCGTATGAGCCCAAATGAAGTCCTAGAAGTTGTAGAAATGGGGATTAGATAGGTACAACCACAAAAACTTGACATTTCTGAAACATCTATCCATAAAAATCAAAAACTAATGCCACCATGAGAAAGTACACAAAAATTAGCCCATTTCAAAAAAAAAAGCACCCAAAAAGGAGCGAAAATGAGCAAGATATTGCCATTTGAAGTTGAACTACAAAATCAAAAAGCTCAACGTAGGGGGCCTTCAATTTCTTTTAGAAATGGTGATGTTAGCAAAACACGAGGTTAAATTTGACAGCCATCACAAAAACTTAACCTTCTTGCCGACTGGGTATCCATACCATACGGACTATGGATGTGTCAAAAACCAATTCACTGAAAAGGTTGACGTGGCAATACGATCGAATGACGTGGCGTACAGAAGAGGTGAAGTGGCGTTGATGTGACGTGTTGATGTGGCAGCCAACTAGGTTGTTGACTATGCAGGTCAGTCGATGTGGTGCTCGAGATGTGATAGGAGACTGTGTGGCAGGGTGGCCCATGTGGCGGTCAAGGTGGCGGAGGGGCCCAACAAGCAGCCGGAGAGGTCAGCGAGAGTCGTCGGATAGCAGTTGAACTGGTGGGAGACTACAGTGGGGCAGCGGTGACCAGTGCAGGAGACTATCAGTGGGGTCATGGCAGTCGGCCACCAAGGTGGTCAGGAAGTGAAAACATGGTCGGAGGTGCTGCGAATTTCGAGCTGGTGGGGGCCAGGATGTCAGCAGTCGGCAGTGACAACGGTGGCGGGAGAAAATGGATTCTAGTAGTGATAGGGTGTTAGTATTTTGGTATGGTTTTGTCATTGATGTTAACACCTACTAAAACACTGGCACTTTGGAGATCTAGCAAACATTCACTGGCAGACAAGTGACTACTGCACAGTCACTGGTATATGGTACACCAGCAGGATACAACATTCATCGGCACTTGGAATGGCATGAAAGACACTTGTTAATGTCAAAGACATTGTTTGGACATCATTTCTTGGAAAGATGTTTATCAGTATATTCATATTTGCATATTTGCTTTTACTGACAAATAGGTCCAGGGTTATCCAGCGTTACACCGGCAAGTTTATCTTTTCCAGATTAACATGGCACGCTAAGGAAATGATTAATTAATGTTGTAAATGCATCAAGCCGACATGTTCAATTGGTTATTGCATTGGATGTTATATTGTTTGTAAAATATTTTTATTGTAATATCTTGTACAGCCGACCTACTAAAACTGGTCTTAGGTTATGGTATAAATGTAAGGTCTTAAATGTAAGATCAAATGTGGAATGTGAAGAAGATATATTGTGAAGATAAATGCGAGATTTAGCAGAGCTATACATGAAGACATCATTTGAAGAAGAAGCTAGGTTTTTGTGAAGACATATTAGCATTACACTGGTGCTGAATCTAGCATGTGAAGATATTATTTTGAGCAGTACATTTTATTGGATTTAACCATCCAACTGTAGTCAGTGTGACTCCCATTTGTGTTTGAGTAGTGAGCTCTAGGCACTTGGCCTTTCTGCATATGCAAACCCCATTTATGTACACTTATTATCTGTAGTAGTATCATCTGATTGTGGGTAAGGTTTCCCACCATGGTTTTTCCCCTTATAGGGTTTCCACGTACAAATATTGGTGTCATGTGTTGTGGATCATTTTATCTTTTGGTTTCATGCATTAATATTCACTGGTATTGCATTTAAGTGTTAATTTTGTTCACCGGTATAATAGACTGTCACACCGGTATTTAACAGTAAATTGTTTAAGGTGTTTTTTGGTTTAAAGTTTTAAGACAACTGATTCACCCCCCCCTCCTCTCAGTTGTCTCCAGGACCTAACAATTGGTATCAGAGCTAAGTCCTCTTTTGCATAAGTTTAACAACTTGAGGAGATCAAATGTCTACTAACTATTTCAAGAAGGATAGTCCTAAACTTGATGGAACCAATTATGGGATATGGAAGATCAGAATGGAGACACATCTAAATTGCATTAGGAAGGACATCTGAGATGTTACAAAGAAAGGTTATACTGCTACTACTCCTGGTCAGCCTACTCCAGCTACATTGGCTAAAGATGAAGAAAATGATTGGAAAGCAAGAGAAGCACTTTTGAGCACATTATCAAATCAGCAAATCATGGGATTATCAGATAGATCAACTGCTAAAGCTATTTGGGATCATTTGGAAACAATGAATGAAGGAGATTCCATAGTCAAAATTGCAAAACTTGAAAGCTTCTGGGTCAGGTATGAAAGTCTGAAAATGGAAGAAGATGAAAGAATTTATGCTTTTATGGAAAGAGTAAATGAAATTGTTTTGGGTATAAAATGTTGTGGAGGAACCTTAAGTGAAGATGAAATTGTTTCAAAAGTTTTAAGAGGATTGCCACCGGCATACAAAATGAAGGTTACTACTATAAATGAGTTAAGAACAATGCCTAATACATCAGTAACTAGGGATACATTGATTGGAAAACTTTCAGCTTTTGAAATTGAGGAATTTGGTCTTGTTACTACTATAAAGATAGATTTAGCCTTCAAAGCATCAACATCATTTGCACCATCATTTGACAAATCTGATTGGAAAGCCCTTTATGAAAGAGAACTTGAGGAAAGTAGGAAAGAACTTGAAGCACTATTTGCAAGAAAAATGCCTAAAGTTCCTATTGGAAGTAAGTATGAAGGTAAAGCACCCTTTAAATGTTTTAATTGCAATAAGATTGGTCATATGGCTTCTAGATGCCCTGATAGACATGCTAGACTAAGAGAAGAAGCTAGGAGAACATACAAGCCTAACCCTGAATATCAGAGATACAAATTTAAGAAGAATAAGGACAAATCTTGTTATGTTGCTGATGAAGGAGTAACTGATGATTCTGATGAAGATCTGGTAGAAAATGGATGGGTTTTTGTTGCTATAATAGAAGATCAACCGACACCTGCACTGCAACCAGTAGAACAAGCCTTGGCAGCTAAAATTGAGGTAAAGGATGAATGGATAATTGATTTTGGATGCTCACATCATATGACAGGAGACAAAGGTAAATTCTTGAACTTTCAAGAATATAATGGCGGTTTAGTAAGATTTGGCGATGATAAAGCTTGTCAGATTAAAGGTAAGGGTTCAATATCTCTTAATGGTAAACACAACACTGATAATGTTTACTATGTTGAAGGATTAAAGTATAATCTTTTGAGTGTTGGTCAATTAGTTGAGAAAGGATTTCAATTATAGTTTGAGAATGGAAAATGCAAAAGCATGAACAAAACTGGCTTAGAAATTGCAACCGGTAATCAAAATAGAGGTAATATCTTTCATTTGAATAATAGTGAGAAGACATGTTTAATTGCACATGTAGATGAAAGTTGGCTATGGCATAAGAGACTCTGTCATGTAAATTTTTATTGCATGGTAAAAATCAATACTACTAAGTCAGTTAGAGATTTACCTAAGATTGTCAAACCTCACAATATAGTATGTAAGGAATGTCAATTTGGAAAACAGGTTAGAGCTAGTTTCAAAAGTATTCCAGAGAAATCTAATAATGCTCTTGATTTAATTCACACTGATTTATGTGGTCTAGCTAGAACTAAAAGCTTACAAGATGATAGATATTTCATGCTAATCATTGATGACTATTCTAGAATGTGTTGGGTTACTTTTCTCAGAGATTAATCAGAAGCACTTGGAAAGTTTAAACAATTCAAAGCAATGGTTGAAAATGAAACTGGTAAGAAAATTAAATGTTTAAGATCAGATCAAGGAGGAGAATTCACATCTAAGAAGTTTAATACATTTTGTGAAGTTAATGGAATCAGAAGACAGCTATCAACACCTCGGACACCTCAACAGAATGGAGTTGTTGAAAGGAAAAACAAAACTATCTTAGATGCTGCTAGAAGTATGTTATCAAAAGCAAATCTACCACATGTATATTGGAGAGAGGCAATAAGTACAGCGGTCTATACATTCAACAAAGTTCACATCAAAGGTGAAACCGGCAAGACCCCTCATGAACTATGGTTTGGTATTACTCCTACTCTTAAATATTTCAGAATATTTGGAAGCAAATGTTACATTAGAAGAGATGAGTATATTGAAAAATTTGATCCTAGAAGTGATGAAGGTATATTTCTTGGTTATTCATCTAAGAGTAAAGCATATAGATGTTTTAACAAGAGATTGCAGAAAATTGTAGAAAGTACAAATGTAAAGATTGATGAACAATTCAAAGGAACTTCAAGATATATAGATTCTGAACCGGCAATAGAAATTCTATCAAATGAACCTACATTGAATCCACCGGTATAGAGTGAAGGTCCAGTTACACCAGTATAATCTGAAAATTCTATTGTGACTAAAGAACAACAACAAACAAAGACACCCTAGTATGTAAGATTGAATCATTCTGAAGATCAAATAATTGGGAACAAGTACAAAGGAGTTATGACAAGAGGAAGATTGACAAATTAAGAGGTGTGTCTTATTTCTCAAATTGAACCATCATCAATTAATGAAGCATGTGAAGATAAATATTGGACTAAAGCTATGGAAGAAGAATTAGAGCAGATTGAGAAAAATAACACTTGGATATTAGTTCCCCAGCCTAAAGATAAAAATGTAATTGGAACAAAATGGGTATTTAGAAATAAATTAAATGAAGATGGAAAGGTTATCAGAAATAAAGCAAGACTAGTGTGTAAGGGATATTGTCAAAAGGAAGGAATTGATTATAATGAAACCTTTGCACTAGTAGCTAGAGTTAAGGGAGTTAGATTGTTTTTGGCTTTTTCAGCACACAAGAACTACAAAGTATATCAAATGGATATTAAATGTGCATTTTTGAATGAAGATCTTGAGGAGGAAATTTACATTGAACAACCTGATGGATTTTCTTTGACAAATGACAAAGATATGGTTTGCAGGTTAAAGAAAGCTTTGTATGGATTGAAGCAAGCCCCAAGAGTTTGGTATGCAAGATTGGATAAGTATCTTTTAAAAATTGGTTTTTCTAAAGGAAATACTGACAGTAACTTATACTATAAAGTGACTAATGATGACATCTTGGCTATAGAATTTTTTGTTGATGATATATTATTTGAAGGAGAAGATGGATTGTGTAAATACTTTTCTATTAAGATGCAACAAGAATTTGAAATGTCTATGATTGGTGAAATAAGATTCTTTTTAGGATTCCAGATATCACAGACTGACAAAGGTATATTTTTGAGTCAATCAAAATACTTAAAAGAGTTACTTAAGAAATTTGGGATGGAGAACTGTAAACTAGTAAGCACACCTATGACTACAAATGACAAACTATCTTTAAGAGATGAATCTACTCTAGTTAATCCAACTAGGTACAAATCTATGATAGGAGGTTTACTGTATTTAACACAAACAAGACTTGATATTATGAATGCAGTATGTATTGTTTCAAGATTTTAGAGTAATCCTAGAGAAAATCATGAATCAACTGTAAAAAGGATTTTTTGGTACTTACAAGGCACTACAAATCTTGGATTATGGTATCCTAGAGATGAAAACTTTGACCTATGTGCATACACAGATGCAAATTGGGCAGGAGATGTGGATGAAAGAAAAAACACCACCAAAGGAGTATTCTTTCTTGGAAATAGAGTTGTACATCTTTATCAACAGCAGAATCAGAATATGTTGTAGCAGCAACAAACTGTACACAGGTACTTTGGCTTAAACAAATGTTGAAAGACTTAAAGATAAAATGCAAGGAACCTATAACTATCTATTGTGATAACACAACAACAATTGATATATCTTAGAATCCGGTATTACATTCTAAAACAAAACATGTTTCTATCAAACTGAATTTTCTAAGGGAAAAGGTTGAAGCAAAAGAAATACAACTGGTTTATGTGAATACTAAAGAATAGCTTGCAGATATTTTCACTAAACCTTTGCCTAAGGAGACTTTTGAGTATCTTAGAGAACAGCTTGGTGTCATACCCCCACCGGTAGACACTTAGAGAGTTGATGTTTGTCATCAATTGACAGAATAAATAGAGATATATTTTATTCCGTCTTTAATGAGGAAGCTACTTCTCAGGGGGAGCAGTTGGTATGTTGAAATTGATTGGTATTTTGTATGTGGACTATATATAACAATTGATATTTTGTTGTAACTTTGGCATTTGATGTCAAAGGGGGAGAGATATATATGGAAAAACACATTATCAATTGGGGAGAGATATCTATGGTGAAAAATTGGTACAGAATAACATAAAGAAACTCATGTTACTCTCAAGGGGAGAGATTGTTACATTGAGGAGATTGTTGGTTTTATACTTAGCATTTTTGTTTTGGCACTTTGATGGTTTTTCCATCTTGTGTTGTTATCAATGCCAAAGAGGGAGATTGTTGGTATTTTGGTATGGTTTTGTCATTGATGTCAACACCTACTAAAACACTAGCACTTTGGAGATCCAGCAAACATTCACCGACAGACAAGTGACTATTGCACAGTCACCGATATATGGTACACCGATAGGATACAACATTCACCAGCACTTCGAATGGCATGAAAGACACTTGGTAATGTCGAAGACATTGTTTGGACATCATATCTTGGAAAGATGTTTATCAGTATATTCATATTTGCATATTTACTTTTACCGGCAAATGGGTCCAAGGTTATCCAGGGTTACACCGACAGGTTTATCTTTTCCAGATTAGCATGGCATGCTAAGGAAACAATTAATTAATGTTGTAAATGCATCAAACCGACATGTTCAATCGGTTATTGCATCAGATGTTATATTGTTTGTAAAATATTTTTATTGTAATATCTTGTAGAGTCGACCTACTAAAAATGGTCTTAGGTTATGGTATAAATGTAATGTCTTAAATGTAAGATTGAATGTGGAATGCGAAGAAGATATATTGTGAAGGTATATGCAAGATTTAGCAGAGCTATACACGAAGACATCATTTGAAGGAGAAGCTAGGTTTTTGTGAAGACATATTAGCATTACACTGGTACTGAATCCAGCATGTGAAGATGCTATTTTGAGTAGTACATTTTATTGGATTTAACCATCCAACTGTAGTCAGTGTGACTCCCATTTGTGTTTGAGTAGTGAGCTCTAGGCGCTTGGCCTTTCTACATGTGCAGACCCCATTTATGTACACTTACTATCTGTAGTAGTATCATCTAATTATGGGTAAGGTTTCCCACCGTGGTTTTTCCCCTTATAGGGTTTCCATGTACAAATATTGGTGTCATGTGTTGTGGATCATTTTATCTTTTGGTTTCATGCATTAATATTCACCGGTATTGCATTTAAGTGTTAATTCTATTCACTGGTATAATAGACTATCACACCGGTATTTAACAGTAAATTGTTTAAGGTGTTTTTGGTTTAAAGTTTTAAGACAACTGATTCATCCCCCCCCTCTCAGTTGTCCCCGGGACCTAACACAGGGCTCGGTGGAGCAGACCGAACTGAGATGAAGCAGTTGCTGCGAGCAAGAAAATGGAAGCTAGAGGACTATGGGGGCCAATTGGGGTAGTGGCGGTACTGTCCGTGCCAAAAACAATTCTATAGTATGGCAATAGGTGGGGGGGGAAACCCCCATAAACAAATTTTGATTTTTTTGATTTATATTTAAAAACTTTTCAAAACAAAAAACTGTGGATTAGTGAATTTTTTTTTTTTTAAACATCGCAGAAAATAATTTTTTTTTTTAAATAATTCTGAAATCTGTACCATACTGCCCAAATTGGGCAAATTTTTTCTCCAAGCCCGAAATTTGACTTTCACCCAATATGGGCGAATTTATAGTCAAAATTCATGGAAATGGCCACCTGGATGCAATGGCAAGGTTAGATCTAGTCTAGGACACCTCCAAAAGATTATACTCCTCATATATGCCTCTTGACATCGTAATGATGCCTCTCAAAGATGAATCAATGACATTCTAATGACTCTGATACTATGTGATATTTTGCCAAGATCAAGAACTCAATGAAAAGTATAAAATAGAGAGACAAAATATAGGACAAGAATAAATTGTATTCTCATCAATAGATAGATGATCAAAAGATCAATAGTTCAATAGTTATTACATACAATGAATATGCGCTTGCATATATAGGCAAGACTATATGGATATGTGAACACACAAACATGACATGTGTCTCAATAATAAACAAGGATAGGTAGGAAATAGGTGTAATAGGTAGGAGAAACAATATAATACTCCACATGAGGTGGATCACCCACCAAAGGTGGAATTATCACTCCACAATAAGTGGATATGATAGAGTAGTAACAAGATCAACACCATAAAAGGTGGAAATTCTCCTACACACACTATCCCAATGTGGCAAAAACACCCAATGTGGCAAAAACACCCAAGTGTCTCATACCCAAACTACTATGAAATGCATTATCCTAAGTAAACATAAGTAAGGTGTAATAATATCCAACATGAATAAATAATTACACCAACACCTAGATCCTTTTGATATTTAGCGAGTGTAACATTTTTTCCCGACCCCTAGGGATAGCCAGCTTAGTCTCAGTAGCCACTTTAGGCAACCCAAGTTGTGGTTTCAACTCTTGATTTGCTATAGTATTGATGAAGGTCAATTGCACATTCATTGAGAGGTTATAGATATGATTTCTATATAAAGAGCTAGGCTCTGAATTCTTTAACAAAATTATTGATTCTTTTCAGTAATGAAAAAAAAGGAAGTTTAACAAGTTTTAATTTTTTTTAAATGACTGTACACTATCATCTAATTTAACAATTTTAAATTTTTTGAAATAATAAAAAAATTATAAGTTAAATATGAAATCATTTAATGATCATTAATATTACAATTTTTTTTTTAATTTTGAAGTGATACAAAATGATGTGACTTGATCATGAGACCTTTTGAGAGACTTATAATTTAGAATTTTTAAAATAATGATATACATGTGATTTGACACAAACCTCACTTAATTTGACAACATTTCAAATCATTATAATAATTTAAATTCAATATGATCTGGGTTCAAGAATCAAGAAAGTAACAATAGGCTTTTTCACATTCACAAATAAAGAAAGTAGAGATAAGAAACTAAACTTGAACAAGAATCAAGAAAGTAATAAACCACTTTTTCACATTCATAAACAAAGAAAGCAGAGATAAGAAACTAAACTTGAACAAGAATCAAGAAAGTAACAAAAGACTTTTTCACACTCACAAACAAAGAAAGCAGAAATAGGAAACTAAACTTGAACAAGAATCAAGAAAGTAACAAAAAGTTTTTTCACATTCATAAACAAAGAAATAGAAATGAGAAATTAAATTGTATTATAGATTGCTTGTTCCAATTACATGCAAATTATTATGCTTTCTGCAAAATTTATCAATTACATGCAGATTATTGTGAACGATAAAAAATAAAAATAAACTGCCTAGAGTGTTGTACGTAACTGCAGTGATTTATTATGCAAAAATAAATAAAAAAGAACCGGTGAAAAACTGAAGTGCCTCCACTAATTTATTATGCAAAAATAAATAAAAAAGAACTGGTGGAAAACTGAAGTACCACCAGCGTTGTGAAGTGCATGTCTTCAGTCCAATCGTTTGGAAATTTTATATATAGGCAGGGCATTACAGGTTAAATGGTTTGAGAGTTTCAGATATGTTATATTGTTATTTTGGTATGCTAGTGACAATGCAGTTTCAGTTTGTAGTTCAGTGATTAATTTATGAATTGGGTTTTGAGTTTGGTGAAAGTTTAGTTTGTTTTCTATCAACTGATTCAACCCTCTCTTAGTAGTTGTCTGGATTCTTATTGATTCATCATATCATCAATTTTCATTCAACTTGTCTTTCCTTCAAGAATACACCATATCAGGTCTTCATGTCACTAAAGAAATCTTTGTCAGACAACAACTCTGCTGCCATATAGACTTATCAACTTCTGCTAACATAGATGCATAACATCAAAGCTAAAAATTTCCTGGATCATAGCTCTCCATGACTCTTTTTTATGATGAACACAGACTAACATGGTCCATGTGCTGACTACATCAACTAGCATACTAACAATGTCCATTCCATGAAGGTGCATGAACACGAACATCAACTCAATGTGCATGAACATCAACTCCCCCTTTGACAATGCACTTGACGTAGTAGACACCAATGCCAACAACTCTACTGCACAACTTGCCAATCATGCCAATAAAAGCATGTTACACAACAAACTTGACTCCATCTTTAATAATTATATTAGTAAGGCTGACATGAATCATTTGACGGATCTATAATATTGAATTAAAACACACAATTTAGTATTTGATTCAAGACCTATAAGGAAATAAGAATGACACATGAATTCATAAAAAAATCACGTATAAGCTATCAATAAAAAGAATAAGGTCAATTGTTTACACACAATTGTTTCATTTGTGGACATGTAATTGGACTAAGATATTCTTTAAAATGGACAGGGAAATAAATGGTAATTCATAGGTGTATGCAAATTTCTCCATTACAATAATAAAATTAAAATGATATAAAAAAACACTTAGATAAAGTTTTTTTTTAATCAAAGAATTTATGTCGGTTTGTTTCAAAGTAACTCTATAATACCATTTTAGATGTCTCATACCCAAACTACCATGAAATGCATTATCCTAGGCTTAAGTAAGGTGTAATAATATCCAACATGAATAAATAATTACACCAACACCCCCCCTTAAGTCTACAATGCAACTAAGCAATGCAAGATGGGTCCCAGCTACGAAGCCATATTAGGTACCCATGTACAAATGCAAATGATTGCAAACCAATGCAATGAAATCTCTCATAAAGCAGGGAAAGAGAAAAAAACCCAATGGGAAAAAATCCTCCACCAGAAGAGAGATGAAATCTATACAAGAGAACTCTCATAGAAGTATGTGAGGAAGAAAACCCCATGTGAGGAAAAAGTCCCCCCCATATGAGAGAAGAGAAGCTAGGTAGCCCCCGCTTAATGTAGAATCTGCACCAATGGTAGAAGTTCAAGAATGAATGAAGAAACTGCTCCATGAATGCCGAACAATATCCTCCCCTTAGGAAGAAATAAAACCAAAGGTGTATCCATGAAGTCTCCCCAATCATGAAGGAAAGATGTAGGTAAAAATCTCAAGATGAAAGGAATCTCTGAAAACTGCTCAAATGTCCCCATGTTGATGCTGAAAGATACCCCCTCCAAAAGTGGTGAACTTCTCCACACTGCTGAAAAGGCACTCCAAGATCTAGTGGAGATGAATGTAGAACAATATCTAAAGACTCACATGTCTCCTCTAAATATAAAGAGACATCCTCCAACTATTGTGCATAAGTATCCACAATCATGTCAACCTCAAAAGAATGATCATGTAGAGAATGAACAATAGGGTCAAAGTGTGCCCTCACAACAATCAAAGAAGGATCATCTTCATCAAAGAGAAGATGAATATCATCAATGATGTCTCCCAAATATGCAATGTAGGATTCCACAAACAAACCTACAATGTCTGTCAAGTAATCATCCCATGAAAGTGAAGGTGGAAGACAAGATATATCCTAGTGCACTAAATCACAAGAAGGAAAAAATATCGCACTAGTTGCATCATCAAGTGCAATAGGTGATGTGATATCAAGAGGAGGAGATGAAACACAAGGCTCAAGAATAGGGCCACATGTGAGAATCCCTAAGTTCAAGTACCCAAAGTGTTCAAAATCTGAATTATCATATGTGAAATCATCCTCATCAACAAAATCTAAAAAAGGAGTATAACCGAGATGCATGATCAACCACCCCAGTCGCAATTATAGCTCTAGTTTCCAAGTCTCTAATGAAAACTGACTCAGGTGTGAACTCCACAATTCTCTTAGTTGTCCCATGTGTGATTTGATAGATGGAAAGGAGATTGTTTGTCAAATGGGGTACACACAACACATTATTGAAGGAGTTATCCCCAATGGCAATAGATCCTTTCCCAATCACATCCATGTAGGTATGATTTCCCATCAAAATTTGTGGCATGGTGCAAGGCTCAAACGAAGAGAACATAGACTGTGAAGATGCCATATGATGAGAAGCCCCTGAATCTAGAAGCCATCTCCTTGAATCATGACATGTAGTAGCACAAAGAGCTTTTCCTTTTCTTGTCCCAGAAGAGTGAGTCTTCCCACTTGTAGAAGCCATGAATGCTTTCCCTTTTCCTTTTGAATGCGAGGAAGTGGAAGTTGATGAATTATCTTTCTTGTAGACATTAGGCAAATCAATATTATGCTTCTTGAGGATATGCGTGAGCTCATTAATCTTCTTAGAATGGGAATGATGCTCCTCATGACCAAAATTTTTACAATAGGCACAAGTAGGTCTCTCCCTCTTTGGTGAATTGTCCCTCTTGTAAGAGGATGAATCTCCTTGTTGTGGAGAAGATGATGCTTTGTCCTTAGGATTTTATTGTTGTCCTTTCCTTGATTTCCTTTGTTCCCTTGATTTGCATCTAATGCTTGAGACTTAGAAGTCTTAAGAATACCCATGCTTATTAACTTAGTTTGTTCCATAATCAACATTTCGGTGAAAGCATCAAATGTAGGTATTGTGTAGCTTGAACCCATTGTCTAACTATGGGTTTGAAAACTGGAAACAAATGTTGCATATTCTTGTGAAGGCTTGCCCATCACATTGAAGATCAATTGAGTATCCTTCCTATCAATGTCACAATCCTTGAGTTGTGCACTCAACTCTTTTTCCTTAGTGACATAATCTTGTATAGTATCAAAGATCTTGGGATATAACATGGTGAGATCACTATCAATTTGATATCCCCTAATCTCATCAATTTGACCATACAAGTCTTGAAACTTTTGCCAAGCATCCTTGATTAGAGTACATTTCTCAATATGAAAAATGAGATCCTTTGATACATACTTTCTTAAGGTATCAATTATCATGATATTTTTTGCGAGGCAATCCAAGTGACCAACAAGAGCAGCAAGAGCAGCAATAGTTCCATCAATATAATGAGTTAGTCATTTTTCCATAAGTTTACTCCATGCATCAATTTTCCAAGTAGCATAATAATGAGGAGTTAAGAGAGGAAACTTAGAAGAAAGCATAGCAGCAAAAAGAAGGAACACAAGAGCACAAAATCACAAGAGACACTCCCCCAAATTCAATCAATCAAAGTACACCCCCCCCAAAATGATGATTTTGGCACTTTATATGTAGTGCGTGTACAATAGGCCACTTGCAAACAATGGCAAGGTGGAATTTTGATTTTGTTTTACAATTCCCCCAATATGTTGAGAACTACAATGAAAAAGACCAGCAAATAGATCTATGCAATACAAGTGCCAAATTGGCCAAAAATATCATATGTTGAAAGTACAATTTCTACCCAAAATCGTTGCAAACTGATAGCATATTATGAGTAGACGAAAAAAATTTGCACTTTCAAAAAAATTGGCACCTAAAAAGGAGTTCGTATGAGCCCAAGTAGAGTTGTAGAAGTTGTAGAAATGGGGATTGGATAGGTACAACCACCAAAACCTGATATTTATGAAACATTTGTCCATAAAAATCAGAAAATAATGCCACCACGAGAATGTACACGAAAAATTATCCCATTTCAAAAAACATTGCACCCAAAAAGGAGTGACAATGAGCAAGATATGGCCATTTGAAGTTGAACTACAAAATGAAAAAGCTCAATGAAGGGGGCCTGCAATTTTTTCAAAAAATGATGACGTCAACAAAACATGAGTTTAAATTTGACAGTCGTCACGAAAAATTCACCTCCTTGCTGACTGGGCGTTCGTACCATACAGACTACTGACGTGTCAAAAACTAATTCCCTGAAAAGGCTGACATGGTAGTACTATCGAGTGACATGGTGTACGAAACTGGTGAAGTGGCATTGGCGTGGCGTGCTGATGTGGCAGCCAACTAGGCTGATGACTATGCAAGTCAGTTGATGTGGCACTCGAGATGTGACAGGAAACCGCATGTGTGGTAGGGTGGCCCACGTGGTGGTCAAGGTGGCAGAGGGGCTCGACAGGCAGCCAGAGAGGTTGGCGAGAGTCGTCGGACAACAACTGAGGTGGCAGGAGACTGCAGCGGGGCATTAGCGGCTAGTGTAGGAGACTGTCGACAACGCCATGGCGGTCGGCAACCAAGGTGGTCGAGAAGGGAAAACATGGTCGGCAGCGCTACGAAAGTTGGGTCGGCGGGGGCCAGGATGTCGACAATCAGCAGCGATAATGGTCGGTAGGAGTAAATGGGGTCCGGTGGCGGCAAGGTTCGGTGGAGCAGACCAGACCGGAGATGAAGCAGTCATCGTGAGCAGGAAAAATGGGAGCCAGATGACTATGAGGGCTAGCTGGGGTGGCGGTGGTATGGTCCCTACCAAAAACAATTCTGCAGTATGGCAGTCGGCTGGAGGGGGGGAAAACCCTCGTAAAAAAAAATTGATTTTTTTAATTTTTATTTAAAAACTTTTCAAAACAAAAAACCGTAGATTAATGAATTTTTTTTAAAACACAGCAGAAAATAAAATTAAAAAAAAAAATCCGAAATCCATACCATACTGCCCAAATTGGGCAAAACTTTTCTCCAAGCCTGAAATTTGACTTTCACCCAATATAGGCAAATTTAATGGTCAAAATTCATGGAAATGGCCACCCAGACGCAATGGCGAGGGTGGATCTGGTCTAGGACGCC
Organism: Cryptomeria japonica; assembly: GCF_030272615.1. NCBI lineage: Eukaryota > Viridiplantae > Streptophyta > Pinopsida > Cupressales > Cupressaceae > Cryptomeria > Cryptomeria japonica. The sequence continues at coordinate 530,901,704 of NC_081405.1, forward strand.
TCCAACAGATGTTGTTCCTAAGATATGCCTCTTGACATCACAATAATGTCTCTCAAAGATGATTCATGACATTCTAATGACTTTGATACCATGTGATATTTTGCCAAGATCAAGAGCTCAATGAAAAGTACAAAATAGAGAGACAAAATATAGGACAAGAATAAACTATATTCTCATCAATGGATAGATGATCAAAAGATCAATAGTTATTACATACAATGAATATGAGCCTGCATATATAGGCAAGGCTATATGGATATGTGATCACACAAATATGACATGTGGCTCAATAAGAAACAAGGGTAGGTAGGAAATAAGTGTGATAGGTAGGAGAAACAATATAATATTCCACATGAGGTGGATCACCCATCGAAGGTGAAATTATCACTCCACAATAAGTGGATCTGATAGAGTAGTTACAAGATCAACACCATAAAAGGTGGAAATTCTCCTACACGCACTATCCCAATGTGGCACAAGCACCCAAGTGTCTCATACCCAAACTACTATGAAATGCATTGTCCTAAGTAAACTTAAGTAAGGTGTAATAAAATCCAACATGAATAAATAATTACATCAAAACCTAGATCCTTTTGATATTTAGTGAGTTTAACATTTTTTCTCGACCCCTAGGGATAACCAACTTAGTCTCAGTAGCCACTTTAGGCAACCCAAGTTGTGATTTTAACTCTTGATTTTCTATAGTATTGATGAAGGTATATTGCACATTCCTTGAGAGGTTATAGAGATGCTTTCTCTATAAAGAGCTAATGAAAAAAAAAGAAGTTTAACAAGTTTTAAATTTTTTTAAATGATTGTAAACTATCATCTAATTTAACAATTTTAATTTTTTTGAAATAATAAAAAAATTATAAGTTAATTATGAAATCATTTAATGATCATTAATATTACATTTTTAAAATTTTTTTGAAGTGGTACAAAATGATGTGACTTGATCTTGAGACCTTTTGAGAGACTTAAAATTTAGAATTTTTAAAATAATGATATACATGTGATTTGACACTAAAACCTCACTTAATTTGACAACATTTCAAATCATTATAAAAAATTTAATTCAATATGATTTCGGAACAAGAATCAAGAAAGTAACAAAAGGCTTTTTCACATTCACAAACAAAGAAAGTAGAGATAAGAAAGTAAACTTGAACAAGAATCAAGAAAGTAACAAAAGACTTTTTCACATTCATAAACAAAGAAAGCAGAGATAAGAAACTAGACTTGAACAAGAATCAAGAAAGTAACAAAAGGCTTTTTCACATTCATATAGAAAGAAAGCAGAGATAATTAACTAAACTTGAACAAAAATCAAGAAAATAACAAAAGACTTTTTCACATTCATAAACAACAAAGCATAGATAATTAACTAAACTTGAACAAGAATCAAGAAAGTAACAAAAGGCATTTTTACATTCATAAACAATGAAAGGAGAGATTAGAAACTAAACTCGAACAAGAGTCAAGAAAGTAACAAAAATCTTTTTCACATTCATAAACAAAGAAAGTAGAGAGGAGAAACTAAATTGTATTATAGATTGTTTGTTCCTATATAAAGAAAGTAGAGACGAGAAACTATGCTGTGAGGCCTATATATAAAGAAATTATGATGCCCAAAATAGGAACAGAAGAAGCTGCAATCTACAAGCTAAGAAGACCTAAAAATAACTGCAACTCTTGATAACAATTACATACAGATTATTGTGCTTTCTGCAAACTATAATTTTTTTATCAATTACATGCAGATTATTGTGCATGATAAAAAATTAAAAAATTAAAAATAACTGCCTACACTGTTGTACGCAACTGCAGTGATTTATTATGCAAAATAAATAAAAAAGAACTGGTGAAAAACTGAAGTGCCTCCACTGATTTATTATGCAAACATAAATAAAAAAGAACTCGTGAAAAACTGAAGTGCCTCCACTGATTTATTATGCAAACATAAATAAAAAAGAACTGGTGGAAAACTGAAGTGCCGCCAGCGTTGTGAAGTGCATGTCTTCAGTCCAATCGTTTGGAAATTTTATATATATCCAAATTTTTTACAATCAATCTTGTTCTCTTGTGCTTTATTGCATTTGCATTTGTTCATATGAAGAGAGCTCATTTCATTTTTGTTGCAGCAGCAAGATTAGCAAAGAAAAGCTCGTTCAGATGAGAATGCCGTGTGGACCACGTTACCTTCCTGGCTAATGCTCAACCTCCTCCGTTGCAAGGGTTGAGTATTGGCCATGAATGTAACGTCGTCTTCACGGCAAGGCTTGACCATCTTCAAAGCTGCAGTCTGCGTCTCTGAGGGTGGTAATCTGGTTTCAAAAATATCACGATTTCTGAGGGTAAGTCAAAAATTACATTTCGGTCATGTTCTGTTATTTTTTTGTATACCAAGAAGGTTAATCAGTTGTTTTGGAACCAGATTAACCTTGTCGTCTCTAGTGTTGTGGTAGAGTCCCAGATTCTTGGAGGTTTGAAGGAGATGGACGTTGGCTTGGCATTGATTCTTGTTACTACAGAGGCATGCATCGGCCTTCTCTTTCTTTCTTGCTTCTTTGTTTGAAAATTATATTAAGTTTATTATTATAAAGGTTTGAAATATTACGAAATCGGGGATTATTTGCAGCCCCATGGCTAAGGTCAAATGTTCCAATCCACATCCTCATTCCTCTTCTTCTTCAGCAGCCCCATGGATCCCTGAATGAGTCTGGTTCATCTTGTGCCCACTTAGAGAAGAATGGGAAGGTACATCATTAATACTACTTTTATTTTTCAGTTGCATGGATTCATTGTATTGGGCTTTTCTCTTGAGAACACTTCATTCCATCCCTCCCCTTCTTCTTCTTCTTGTGCCCTATGAATTGGGAATGTAATTCGCTTTGAACTACAAAGGAGTAGAATGCTGTCTATTTATAAGCAGGAGAGCAATATATATATATATATATATATATTATTTTTCATTGTTGACTAGAGCGATGCAGAGGAGCCTGCTGTCAACGTAACATTTGTGGATATTAAATTTGTAAATGCTTGCACGAATGGCCTCATTTACTGATACTCACGAGTGCTTGACTCATCTTTTTAAGCCTTTTCACATTCTGTATTTTCAATGCTAGTCCATTTTGACACCTCAAACCCTGTTACTTCAATTTTTTTTTACAAGATGGTGGCCAAACAATTTGCAATCTTCGATAAATTTTATTTAACTTTTATGTTTAATTTTGATTTTTTATCTTATATTCAACAAAGTATTGATTTAGTGTTTATATATATTATATAATTTTTTTTTTAATTTAATTGTAATTATAATTTATAATTTGTTCATAATATATATTTGATTAAATTAAATAAATTAATTTAATTATAATATAAATTGTAATATTTAAATTATATGAGTAAATATTTTTTAATGATTTTTACTTTTTATATTACATATATATTTAACCTAGTATGTATTGAATTATATGAGTAAAATAATAAATGTAATAAATTACAAAAAAATAATTTTTTCAATTTTTGATGCAAGTGCTAGTACTATTTTAAATGTACGACCACCTACACAACATATCGAACCACTTGATAAAAAAAACTTCCGAGATGTAGCGAAGATTTCAAGGTTTTGACCAGTATGGTTATGGCGGAAGATTCAAAAATCAAGGGTTTCGGCAAGAATATAATCACAACAAACCCAAGGGAGGATATGGAGGAGGATTTAGGGGTAAAGTAGAATCAAATATTCCCCCTCGGGCCAAAACCAAAAGTAGAAAATTAGTGATTTGCCTATTGAAATTGAAGAGGACATCGCCTTGTGGAGGGAGATGGCAGTCGTCGGGAGATTTATTGGTGCCAAGATCACTAGAATGCAAACTAGGGCTTGGGTTAAAGAGAATTGCAGTCAGGATGTTGTTTTGAAGTTCATCTCGAAAGGCTTCTTCATCGTGGTTTTCAGAGAGAAAACGGTTAGAAATAAGATTCTGAACCAACAAAATTAGTTCTACGATTCAGTTCATCTGTATCTTCAACCGTGGCAATCTAATTTTGATCCTATTCCGCTAGCAGTGTACAAGGAGCCTATATGGATTCAGTTGTATAATCTAGCGATGGAGTATTGGGGTGATTCTATTTTGGAATGTATTGGAAGATCGTTGGGTACGTTGTTGGCAGTGGATGAAGAAATCATTGAAAATGACTCCTACCTGTATGCTAGGATCAAGATAGTAGCGGTAAAAAAAGTTCCTTCCATCATATACCTCAAGGCTGGTGAGAGACGCTGGAAGCAATGGGTAGAAGTGGAACAACCCTCTCCATGTTGTGAGCGAAGTGGTTTAAAGGATCAAGTTGCAACGGACTACATTATTTTTGTTAAACCAGCCAAAAAGTGGAGTCAAAAAAGAGGGAGATCGTAAATCGGTTACAAAAACCGTTTCTCCACAGTTGAGGGAGTCCTTTTCACAAAAGAAAGGTTGTTCAGACATAGAAATTGAATATGATAGAGAATCCGATGAAGATTTTCTGCAGGCTGATGTATTGGACAATCTCAATCATAGATGTTTTAGCCAATCTGCTAATATACTGCTAGGTAAGGCCAAGGGGATTTAGGGGAGAAGATCAAATAAGCAGAAAAGAGAAGATAGAGACAAGGAGAAAGGCATCATTAATGTTATCGAGTTCATGCAAAAAGCCAAGGGAGTCAGGGTCTCCCTTGGTGAGAGATGAAGATCACCACTTGGAATGTCAGGGGCCTCTAGGCCCCTGACAAGAAACGCTTGGTAAAAAGAGTGTTATGTAGAGTAGATAGTGATATTATATTATTTCAAGAAACTAAATTATGTATGGACAAAGCTCTCAGTTTTCTTTGTTCCTACAATAAATGGGAAGGCTTTTTCAAGAAGCCGAAGGCTTTGCTGGGGGGCCGAGAGTCCTATGGAACCCGCATAACATAAAGGTGATGGAGTTGGAAAGAACAAAAAATTGGATGTTTGGAGTGGTTCATAACTTGAAGGAAAATGTGGTTTTTCCACTAGTTAGTGTATATGGCCTGATAAAGACTGAAGAGAAAGAGAAGGTGTGGAAGGACATTACTGACAAGATTGGCTCCCTCAATAATGATAGAGTCATTGTAGCAGGGAATTTTAATGCTCTGCTTGATCTAGAGGAAAACAGAGGCGGTTTGAAAATGACCAACAAAGTCATGGAGGATTTCAGGTAATTTGTGATGACGAATCATTTGTTTGACGTCATACCAAAGAATGGAAGATATACTTGGACCAATGGGAGAGACAAATTTGCAAGAATATCAGAGAGGCTGGATAGATTCCTGGTAGGGCCCCTTTTGGTTGGATTCTGCTATCAACCTAGACTCTTGTATTCTTTTATTATCATTGTCAGTTCATTTCCCGGTTCAATTAAGCCTTTAGGAAGCCAATAATATTTTCAGAGGGAGTTTTAGGTTTCAGGGTATGTGGTGGAGAGATAAGGATTTTTTGCCAAACGTGGAATCTTGGTAGACGGATAGCGATATTTTCTCAGGCACCCCAAGTTTTTGCTTTGTAAAAAGACTGAAGATGGTTACGAAGAAAATTAAATAATGGAACAAGGTCTCATTCAAGAATATTTTTGCAGAAAAGGTAAGAGTGGAAGCAGAGCTGGATAACTTGAATGAAATTGTTATCTCAGTAGGGATGTCCAATGATGATTTTCCAGAGAGAAGCAACTAAAAAGAAAATTGTTGGAACTCTTGCTCAGAGAGGAAGTTTTTTGGTGGGACAAGTCGAGAGAGTGTTGGATCAAAGAAGGGGATTTGAACACAAAATTCTTTCAAAAGAGATAACAGTTGAATTAGCCATATTGAGGACAACTTCAATGTGTGGCAAGATGAGGCATAGGTTATTGAAGACATAGCAGTGAATCATTTCAAAGCTCTGCTGGGGGATTGCCTCAACAATTCCTCTCAGCTTTCTTCCTCTATGCTGGACATCATCAACAGAGTGGTAATGGTTGAAGACAATGATCAATTTATGCAGCCCTTCTCAATGCAAGAGATTAAAAAGGTCACATTCGATAACCCTCCTTTCAAAGCACCTGGGCCCGATGGTGTCACTATGGAATTTTTCCAAAAATACTGGGGATTCATGGGTGAATATATCTTCAAGGTGGCGAAAGAATTCAGAAGGAAAGGGAAGTTTGTCAGAGAAATGAACAACATGGTTATTGTCTTGATCCCCAAAAAGAAAGAATGTTTGACCATGATGGACTATCAACCAATCTCTTTGTGCAACTCCTTATATAAAATTGTGTATAAGGCGATGGTAAACAAATTAAAGCCTCTTCTCAATAAAATCATCTCCGCTGAACAACATGGTTTTGTTCCTAGGAGAGAAATTGTGGATAGCATCATCATGGCGGGGGAGACCATCCACTCTATGCATTCAGATAAGAAACAATTAGATGTCAGCAAGGCGTATGGTAGAGTTTGGTGGTCCTTTCTGCTTGATGTTCTCCTTCATTTTGGATTAGATAAAGGATGAGTGAAATGCATTGAGCATTGTGTGTCTTCAGTCAATTTCTCTATTCTTGTAAATGGATTGGTCTGTGGTTTCTTCCAGGCTACTAAAGGGTTAAGACAAGGTGATCCCCTATCTCCCTTTTTATTTGTTTTAATGGAAGAAGTATTGGGTAGAAACATCAAAAAGCAGGTTAGGCTAGGCCTCTGGAGAGGGATCTCCATCCATGAAAATATGGAGCCTATCTCACACTCATAATTTGCAGACGACACCATTCTCTTCAGGGAGGCTATGGTAAGGGAGGCAAAAACTATCAAGAAGGTGCTTGATTGCTTTGAGTCAGATTCTAGCCAATGTATGAACAAGAACAACTCAATGGTGTTTTTTTAAACACCAGCAGAAGGCTCCATTAAAAACTTTTAGAAATTCTGGAGTTTGAGCTGGGTGAGTTCCCCATAACTTATCTTGGCGTCCCACTCTTTGTTGGAAGAGTCAACAACAAGCTATGGCAAGAGGTTATCAATAGATGTCACCTCAAAGCGACTTCCTGGAAAAATAGATGGCTTTCACAAGCCATGCTAATTCAAATGATTAAGGCAGTATTATCGGTTGTACCCACTTACTACATGTCGTGCTATAGGTTATCAGGTAGAGCTTCCTTGGCACTTGACAAATTCCTTAAGAAATTCTTGTAGGAAGGATCGAAGGAAGAAAGAAGGAGTCCTTTGATAAATTGGGACACTGCTTGTATGATCAAGGAAGAAGGAGGGGTAGGTTTAAGAAAGATGAATTTGCAAAACTTGGCTTTAGGCGCTAAGCTAGCATGGAAAATGTATAAATTCCCTAGGAAAATTTGGTGTAGAATTTTGGTTGCAAAATATTTAGATTCAAATTCCCTTGACATAATCTTGATGATGGCCAATTTTGTTCGAGGTTCACCGATTTGGAGATTCATTCGGCAAAGTCGCAAGCTTCTCATAGAGCACCTAACCTAGAAGATTAGCAATGGCAAAAGAGAGAGGTTTTGGTGCGATTTATGGAATGGGGATAGCCACTAATGTTAGGGTTTCAAGCAGATTCGAAGTAAATATGAACTAACAATTATATGCAGATTTAAATACAAAAGATAAAGAAATAAAATAGGACACAGATAACACAGAGATTTAACATGGTTCACCCAGAATGGGTTACGTCCACTATACATAGCCCTCCAATCTTTCTTATTATCCAACAAAAACAGTACATCAACCTTATAATGCCTTAAGCATCCCAGACGCTTATAACATGCATTTTTAGGGCAACAAACAAAGTTGATCTTTTTAGGGTTTTATTACAATGTCAGTTTTCATCAACAATCTCCCACTTGGAGACTGAAACTAGACGACACCACTGTACTTGCAGCATTCGCTAGATAAAAAACACTGGGACTTGACTGGTATAAATTACACAATCATCAATCAAGAAGACCAATAGAAACTGATGAAGAAATCACTTCTCCTATGGAACTACCTTCATGAACATATCAGCGGGATTCTCACTTGTGTGAATTTTCTCAAGCTGTAACTGACCCTCCTCCAAAACAGTCTGGATGAAGTGGTACCTGAACTGAATGTGCTTTGTCCTTGAATGAAAAGTCAAGTTCTTCACAAGATGAATGGCACTCTGGCTATCAGTATACAAAGGGCTATCCTCCAATGTCTGACCCAATTCCTCTAGAAAACATTGTAACCAAATCATCTCCTTGCTGGCTTTTGTAGCAGCAACATACTCAGCTTCAGTGGTTGAAAGTGCAACAACCTTTTGCAACCTAAAAATCCAACTGAATGCAGTTCCCCCTATAGTAAAAACATACCCTATAGTAATCCTTCATGAATCAATATCACCTGCCAGATCGGAGTCAACAAATCCACTCAGAGTAGCATTAGATCGTTTGAAACATAACGCCTTTGTAGTAGTTCCTTTCAAATAACAAAGAATCCATTTCACAACATTCCAATGTTCTATACCTGGATTACTCATAAACCTGCTCACAACTCCCATTGCATGTGCAATATCTGGCCTTTTGCATACCATTGCATACATCAAACTGCCAACAACTGATGAATATGGGATGTTAGACATTTTATTTACCTCTTCCTGTGCCTTTGGGCACATCTCCTTAGTCAATTTGAAATGACTAGCCAAAGTCATACTAACTGCTTTTGCATTCTGCATGTTAAATCTTTTCAACACCTTCTTTATATACTCACTTTGGGACAAATTCAAGGTTCTATTTTTCCTGTCCCGTGTAATCCTCATACCGAGAATTTTCTTAGCTGCACCCAAATCCTTCATAGCAAATGACCTGGCTAATTTATGTTTAAGATCATTTATATGTTGCATGTTAGACCCAACAACAAGCATGTCATCAACATAAAGCAATAGGATAATATAACTGCCATTATCTAATCTCTTAAAATATACATAATGATCAAAATGACATCTATGATAATCATGTTCAGCCATGAAACTATCAAATTTTAAATACTATTGCCGGGGTGCTTGCTTTAGACCATACAAAATTTTCTTCAACCTGCACACCAAGTTCTCCTTACCTTTGACCTCATATTCCTGTGGTTGCAACATGCAAATTTCCTCCTCCAAATCTTCATGGATAAAAGTTGTTTTGACATCTAATTGTTCAAGATGTAAATCATCTGCAGCCACAAGACTAAGTACAGTTCTAATTGAAGTCATTTTTACAATTGGAGAAAATATTTCATCATAATCTATACCCTTTTTCTGTGCAAAACCTTTTACCACAAGTTTGGCCTTGTATCTTTTCTGACCTCCTTCCTCCTCCTTCAGCCGATAAACCCATTTGTTAGGCAAGGCTCTTTTTTTTGCAGGTAAAGGGACTAAGTCCCAAGTCTTATTTTTCATCAAGGAGTCCATCTCCTCTTTCATGCCTATCTCCCACTGTTGTTTGGCATCTACCTGCATTGCTTCTTCATATTCTTCCGGTTCACCAGAATCAGTTAATAAAATGGAATACAAAGGAGGAGAAAATCTTTCAAGGGGTCTACTTGACCTCGTAGAACGTTTAATACTTGCAGGAGTTTATGGGACAATTTGTTGTTGTTGAGCATCAGGTACCTATGGCATTTCATTTTCAGGAATCTCATCCAACACCACATATTCTTGTTTGTCTTGTTCATGCTTGTTTTCTTGCATCTGTTCTTTATACATAACCTTCTCATGAATATAACATCTCTACTTCTAATTATTTTCTTATTTTCAAAATCTCATAACTGATAGCCATATTCATCTATCCCATATCCAATGAAGGTACATTTTTGAGATTCATCATCAAGCTTGGTTTTGTTTTCTTTATCAACATGGACAAAAGCTTCACAACCAAAGGTTTTCAGAAAAGAATAATTTACCTTTTTATGATTCCATGCCTCCTCTGGAATACCACCATCCAAAGGGGTTGAAGGTCCTCTATTTATCAAATAGACAATAGTATGTACAACATCTGCACAAAAATATAAGGGCAATCTAGCATGCAATCTCATGCTCCTCACGCATTCCATGATAGTCCTATTCATTCTCTCTTACACACCATTTTCCTGTGGAGTTCCCGGAATTGTCTTCTGCTTTCAAATCCCATTTAAGGAGCAGTAATCTTCAAATACTTTGCTACAATACTCACCTCCATTATCCAATCTGAGACACTTCAACTCTTTTCCTGTCTCATTCTCAACCAAAGCTTTCCATTTCTTAAAAGTTTCAAAAACATTTGATTTTTGTTTTAGGAAATATACCCATGTTTTTCTAGTTGAGTCATCAATAAAAATAACATAATAACAAGAGCCACCAAGAGATGATACCTGAGCCGGTCCCCATACATCTGAATGCACAATCTCTAACTTCTCACTCTTCTTCTCTTTCCCAACCTTGAGAAATTTGACTCTTTTCTGTTTACCATAAACATGTAGTTTTCACAGAACTCTAAATCAATCTTCTTTAGTCCTGACAATAGATTTTTGGAGTGAAGGATTTTCATCCTTTTCTCACTCATGTGCCCAAGCCTATGGTGCCACATTATCGAATCCATTCTTTCAACATCTATTGTTGTTGTCTCTGTAGTAACTTTATCTGTAGCAGCTAGAGTAGAGTAAGTGTTACCAATACATAGATATAATGTGCCTACCTTCGCACCTTTAGCTACTACTAATGATCCTTTAGTGACCTTCCAGATATTGTTTGAGAAGGTAACTATGCAACCTTCACTACTTAGAGTCCCTACAAAAATTAAATTTATTCTTAAATTAGGAACATGTCTTACCTCTTGTAGAAACCAATCATTTCCATTTTGCAACTTGATCTTTATCTTTCCTTTCCCAACAATTTGACAGGGCTCATCATCACCCAAATATACCTATCCAAAATCACCTTGAACATAATCTAGAAAATATTTTCTATGGGGTGTAGCATGAAATGAAGCCCCATAATCTATTACCCAGGAATCATTAACATTATCCAAACATAAGATCAAAAGATCTTGTAAAGTATTACTTGCAATATTAGCTTCCTTACTGTCATTTTCATTTTTGTCTCCTTTGTTTTTCCGAGACCAATAGTCTTTCTTTAGATGACCAGGCTTTCTACAGTACCAACAATCTTTCTTTCCTCTAGATTAAGAGTGTCCTTTCTTTGACTTCCCTCGTGACTTCTCATTCTCAGGGCCTTTCCCTCTTTCCTTTGATCTTTCTTTATTCTCCACATTCAAAAAACTACTTGATGATGTTGGAGTCTCACCTGTGCTTTTCCTTTGCATTTCCTCGCTTAGGATAACACCAACAATATCATCAAATATCAAAGTATTTTTACCAAAGACAGAGTTACTTACAGCCATAACCAAGCTATTCCAGCTTTCTGGCAAAGAACATAAAATCAAGAGAGCCCTAACCTCTTCTGCAAAAGTAATTTTTATCGAAGACAATTAGCTGGTAATTATATTAAATTCATTTAAGTGCTCTGCTACAGATCCTCCCTCACTCATTTTCATATTAAACAAATGCTTCATCAGAAATACCTTATTCAAAGCTGAGGGTTTCTCATACAACTTAGCCAATGTCGCCATCAAATCTACAGTCATTTTTGCTTCTATTATATTGAAAGCTACAGATGGTGCAAGGCACAATCGACTGGATCCCAGTGCCTTTCTATCTAAAATGTCCCACTCTTCATCTGACATTGTGGTCGCTTTCTTTGCCTTTCCTTCTAATGGTCGCCACAAATCCTTTTGATACAGGTAATCCTCCATCTACATTTTCCATAACTGATAATTCTGGCCATTAAAATTTTCGACCTTGAATTTGATATCCTTCATTACTCCCACTCAAATCTAAAAGTCTTGCCAATTTATAGAAAACCTCACTCTGATACCAATTGTTAGGGTTTCAAGCAGATCCGAAGCAAATATGAACGAACAATTATATGCAGATTTAAATATAAAAGATAAAGAAATAAAACAGGACACGGATAACACAAAGATTTAATGTGGTTCACCCAAAATGGGTTACGTCCACTATACACAACCATCCAATCTTTCTTATTATCCAGCAAAAACAATACATCAACCTTACAATGCCTTAAGCATCCCAGCTGCTTATAACATGCATTTTTAGGGCAACAAACAAAGTTGACCTTTTTAGGGTTTTATTACAATGTCCGTTTTCATCAACAACTAATAGATATGTTTGAAGAAAAAGACTGGGTCAACCAAATAGAAGCACTTGTAGGCCTGTGGGTGACAGATTACTTTCTATAACATCCTAAAATTGTGACACTTGCAATTTCTACTACATTTGGGTCTTCACGATGGCGATGCAACACGAAACCTGAATGGAGACCCCGAAACTTGTTCATGACATCAAAAACTGCATTTTTTAGCACCCTGGCCTGATCCTCCTTGCACCCTGTTGTCCCTGGAAGTGGGACCATGGTGCCCAGCACCCTGGTCCTTCAGGACAAGGGCGCCCAACGCCCTGGTCCCCCAGCACCATGGCGCCCAGCGCCCTGGTCCCTGGCCCTATTTTGGGCCCGGTCTCTTATGGGGCTTCGGGTCTTTAAGTTTGCAAATTGGAAAATAAGGTTGTTATGTCGGCTCAAGGTTGGAAAAATCAGTCTTTCAACCCTAATTGGCAAGTATATAAACTACGTTTCCCCTCTCAAAAAGGGTAGATGAAAAGAGGAAGGATATATGTGTACAAGACGCTGAAGTGATATTCAAACATTCAAGCATTCAAGAATTCAAGCATTCCTTCAAGCAATTGAACATTCTAAGTCTCCATTCAAGGCTAAGTGTTGCATTCAAGACAAGGATTCAACCATTGAAGAGGAAATCACTTACAACATACAACATACAACAACATTTACACCTTCGCATGTTAGAATACAAACATTCTTACAACAAGGTATCAGTACTTGTTTACATTACAATCATTTACATTTACAGCATTCTCATTTCTTGGTTAATTCCAAAACTGGGGTTTGACCTAAAGGCAAACCCCTAATCCCTAACCCCCCAATCGTCCTCTCTTTTCTGTGTGTAGGTTGTAGGTACGTGGCTGTAATTGAAGATCTGGAATCCTTGTGCAGAGACGAATAGATCCCCCTTCGTTTCGTGGATTTTTCGGAGGACCGTGTGCACACCGGGCACCATCATCCCGTCAACTTTCGCTCAAATTTGCAGGACAACGCCATCTCGACATTTTACTACTAATTCCAGGTCCGCAGCTTCATCCTATATTCCTATCTCTGTTTATAAGTGAATCTTTCTCACTTTTCATGCATTCCTAGCTTAATCCTTCTATCTACATTCTTTACAAAAGAGGGTAGCCTTGTTGTCTTAACCCTTGAAACTCATTTAGAATCCAATCTTGCATTATGTGGGATTGGATCTTGTGGGTTTCAACCCCTCTTTTGAATGTAAAGTCTCCCCTAAGTGAAAACCGTCAACCCTAGTGACCTCCTTTCCCTCTCCTTGGAGTGCTGGGGGGAACACTTAGGGTTCGATCGCGATTTTCCGCTTTACATTTTGGTGAACCTGATGTGAACATCCTTTCTGATTATTCATGGTTAGATCTGAAAATTGGATGCCTTGATTACATTTCCATGTTTGATCTTTTACAAATTTTAGAGGTTAATTGCATAAAAACCCTAAATTTTCTTTTTAGGAATTGAGCTTGTGAAATGTTTACTAGTTAATGCTTGTTTCAGATCTACCCTTCTATTGCAAATTGTCAATTCATATTTGTGCTTGAATTCTGAAAATTAAATGGTGAAGTGTCAAAACCGTAATTTTTAAAACCCTCTTGATTCAACCTTTGACTGATGACTTCACTGATCAAAACACCTCCAAATCGGCTATAACTTTGGATTCCGCAATAAAATCACAATATCTTTCATCCCTGAAAATTTGGAAAAAAGTTGCGAGGACCGTGTGCACCCCGAGCGCCATCGTCCCCGACATTTTTTCTGAAATTTCGGGAGCTAGATCTTACTGTATTTTTCTGCTAAAATCCAAAATTTTGGCTGATTTTATCAATTTTAACACCTTCAAAATTAAAGTCAAAGTTGGTCTAGTGATTGCTTGGATTGAGGCTTCTAATCATTCAAAAATTGTTGAAATTGAAATTTTGTGTCAAAATTGTGTTTCTTACTGTCCTAAATCTGAGAAGTGTGTCGGCATTCACTCGAAATTTCAATGCTTTATTCAAATTCTTGCAATTTGTGACTTTTGAAATTAAGTGTTTAATTGCCACAACTTTGATTTCCGCTCTCAAAATTGAATTTTGCGTGAAATTGAGTCAACTTTTAAATTTCAAAGCCTGCATTGCTCTTAGTATTTCCTCTAAAATCATAAAATTCAAAATTTCAGTTTCCCTCTCTTTTCCAAAATTCAAATTTTGCATTTTTCAACAATCTGGGTAGGATTCAATTTTGAGATTGCAACTTTAATTTAGCCTTTCTACAGATCGTAAAATCACTCAATTTTTTCAGATTAGCTTTAAAATCATCATAACTTTCATCCCTGAAAATTTCGAAAAAAGTTGCGAGGACCGCGTGCACTCCGTTCGCCACGGTCCCTGACTTTTTTTTCGAAAATTCGGGAGATTGTCATGATTGCATTTAACAACCTAAATCTAGGAGATTGGCTGAATTTATTGAAATTTGCTTCCTCTAAATTCAAAATCTTCTCTCCCTCTCTAGTGCATGAGTTTTACAGCAATAAGCCCTACTTACACTACTCTCGTTAGACGAAGCATTAGAATTAAGTCTTTCCAAGGTTTAAATTACTAAGGAGATGGAACCTAATTTGAATAGCCTTTTTAACGAGGACACGGGTAATTCCTCTAATCCTCTTAATGATGAAGAAACTCTCCATGAGGTTTCTGTAGAACAACTTTCGAAATTGGATAACCAATTTGATGATTTTCAGCAATGGATGTCTCAAGAGTATCCCGATAGTCAAGCTCTTTCATTAATTAAGGGTCTAAAACGTATGGTTCAAAGTGATAAGAATGGAATTGGTATCTTGCATGGTATTGCACACATTGTGGATTCGAATGTGATGCCTATGAAGAGTTGTGTTGAAACTTTAGGTTATACACAACCTCCCACTCAAGTCAATCATTCTATTCCTTTGACAACTTCTATTGCTAGCATACCTACCTTTACATCAAACATAATGGCAACTTCAATACAAGACATTCCACCTATGATCACCAGTCATGGGGGCAATCCTTCCTCTTCAATTAACCCTCTTCCTTCATTCAATCCAACTTCTTCGTTCATTCCTTCAATAAGTGTTCCTATTACATCTCCACAAATGAACATGATGCAAGGGGGCAATTCATTTAACCATTCCATTCCTCCTTGTAGTGCTCCTCTTTTCCAATCATCTCCTATGACTAACTATCATAGTGTCCCGCCACCTTACTCTCAATCAATACCTTCTTTCAATAACATAATACCTCCATCACAATCTAACACGTCTAATATGAACTCTTCGACTGAAGCGACCATTAACAATCTTGCACAAACTGTCTCTTCTTTATAGCAACAAATTGCCTCTATGAATCAATCTAAGTTTAGTGTGCCCACATTTGATGTTGCGAGCCCACTTTCTCTTGACATTGTTCGAGCTATTCCCCCTAAGCATGTTGAAATCCCGCATTTGGAGCTTTATAATGGTAAAGGTGATCCTCTAACACATGTTAAGACTTTTCAAACAATATGTACCGATTTTGCTTATGACCAAAGGTTGCTTGCAAAACTGTTTACTAGGACATTAAGAGATAAAGCCCTATAATGGTATTGCTCATTGCCTTCTTATTCTATTACTTCTTTCGAACAACTTGCAAATGCTTTTATTCAACAATTTCAAAACAATATAAGTCATAAAGTTACTTTGATTGATTTAATGCATTGTAAACAAGGTGTTAAAGAAAAAGTGACTGATTTCATTGAAAGATATAAGCATTTGTATGCTCAAATTTCTTTTCCAGTGCCTGACAATGATATTCAAAGAATCTTTATTTCTAATTTACAAAAAGATATTAGAGAAAAAATTCTGTTTTCTGAGTTTACTTCTTTCCAACAGTTGTGTGCAACTCTTCACAATTATCAACTGACTGTGAGTCAAATGGAACAAGCAAATCCAATGGCTCCGAGTGATAAGGGTGATAGTAGTCAACAACCATTTGGGAAGTTTAAACCGAACAGAGAGTCCATTAAGTTCAATGAAAAAATCATCAACAACAATGTGAATGCAGCATCAGGTGTGCCTCCTATTTCTAAGTTTTTCAAGAAAGAGAGAAAGTTTACTCCTTTGAATGAATCATTGCATAGTATTATGAATAAGTTATTGGAACAAAATGTGCTTACTCTCCCTCCTATAAAGCAAATAGATCCTGCAAAGATTAATTCACCCTAGTTTGATAACAAATCTTTTTGTCAATTTCATCATCAACCTGGGCATGATACTGAAAAATGTTTTGCTTTAAAGGGTAAAATTCAAGATTTGATTGATAATAATACTATCTCTGTTTCAGGAGTGAATGATAAAGGCAACACATCTGTAGCTCCTCCTAACCAAAATCTTAATATTTTTACTGATCCATTACCTTCTCATACCTCTAATGTGATTGAGACTAATGATTCCTCTTTCTCATCTGATGGTCTTGTGTCTATGACTCCGAATGTGATTAACTTGGTAGAGCAGCAAGAAAACCCTAAAGAACCTTCCATCACATTTGATTCTAGTGAAACAATCAGGGCACCTAATGGTCCTTTATACATAGTTGCAAAAGTCAAGAATACACCTTGTCGTGGAGTGCTTATTGATCCTGCTTGCATGGTTAATGTTATTATTGAAGAATTTCTATTTACTTTACAATTGAATCAAGTGATCTATGACAAAATAGATGTGATTGTGAAATTATTTGATGCATTTTCTTCTCCTGCAATTGGTTCTATTACATTACCTATTGAGGTCCATAACAAATCCCTTTATGTGAGCTTTGCTATTATTCCATCATCCGAACAATTTCGTGTGAAGCTAGGCTATCCTTGGCTATCTTCCATGAAAGCTATTGCTTCTCCTATTCATAAGTGTTTGAAATTTCCCCATAATGGTGAAGTTGTTACTGTCAATCATAGTCTCTTTAAACTAGCTGAAAGAACTTCTAGCATTCCTATTGATTATTTTTGGTCTAAACAGTTCCAATCTCTTCCACTGCGAAGTGATCATCTTTTCAAATCTTATCAAAAGTGGAAAAAAGATATGATCCTATCTCTAAGTGAACCTCGAACACCCGAACTTGATATTCCTATCGTTCTTGAGAAGGAAGTTCTTCCTTTGAAAGATAAAACTAATGTCTTTCCTCAAGAAGATTCCCAACCCATTCCTATGGATGTGATTATGTCTATGTCTAATAAACTTTCTAAAAGTAGGCCTATACCTCCTCGTCATGATGGACTTGGTCTCCTTCCTAAACCAAATATTCCTCCTTTATATGGAGCAGTTCCTCCTCCTTCCTTTTATAAAGAGAAGAGACCTTCCTCTTCTCCTATTATCCAGCCTAAGAGACCACAACCTAAACACCCAAGTGATAAGGATGAGAACATTCCTCCTCCTCAATCTTCCCAACTTCCTACTAAGACTAGACGAAATCGTTCTGTGCGTAACGCCGACGAAAGCGTTGTCTTAGAGCTCAAGCAGCTGCTTCTCAAACTTTGCAATCCCCCAAAACACCTTCAACAAGCATTATTCCATTTTCTCCAAAATCTCCTAAACATAAGATGCATGATGGTTTTGATCCTGTGCGAGTTAAAGATCCTATTTTTATAAATCTTGATGATGATATAGATGAAAATGTTATTCATGATGAAAATGTTACTTCTCTTCATTCTGATAGTGAATATGAATATGTTGATGTTGATAACCATTTATCTAATGAATTTTCTAAAGCACTTATCCTAGCTCCTAGACAAGAACAACGTGGCTTGGAACATGAACATAGCCCTTGTTTGGATCTTGTGATAGCTCCATCTGCTGTGTTGAATGTTCCTCCTCTAGCGTGTTTCCTGCCTTCCCGAAATATTGATCAGCAAGATCGGGGGGTGGATGACATGCTAGACTAGTTTCATTAGCATAGCAGATTCTCTCCTTCTCTCTTTTGTTACTTCTTCTATGTGTTATTCTCATTCTTCTATTTTTTATCGTTAGTGTTGTCTACTTGAGGATGATGCAAAGCATTGAGATCTCTTTTGGTCTCTCTCATGTTGACTCAAAAGACACATGTGTTCCCTTCTTCCAGGTGACCTTCCTTGATTGAGGAATGAAGAACAATTATGCATACATACATATGATATACATGAATTATCATACAGCATACTGACCCCAAGGAAAGTGAGGTCACCTCGTGCTTTGTGTTTTGTGTCTATTATCCTTGGGTTTATCTCACACTTGGGGGCTAAATCTTTGTGATAACGTGCTCCTTTCCCTTCTCATTTCTTATGTGTATCACTACCTTAAAGCAATCACCCCCGTTGAGGCGTGTGCGATCGCTTTAACGTAGGGGGGCATACACCCCGTCTATCCCTTCAGGATACTTGAAAATTTCTTGGTGAACTTAGCTTTGCCTTGAAAATTTTTGGTATTTCTCTTGCATGACTCATAGTGAGGGAACCTTACTACTGACAGTCATGGTTCTCCCTCGTGATCTTCCCTTTTCCTTTGTCAATCGAAGTCGTAAGATCTTTAGTCCACTGGGGGCTTGGTGTGTCTTGCCTCCTTGACGTGGTGAAAGTCTTTCAATGTTGTTTCCTTGTACTTTACCGGAAGTATGAGCGTACGCTTATACTCCCGCTAAAGTGGGGGCTAAATGTAACATCCTAAAATTGCGACACTTGCAATTTTGACTGCATTTGGGTCTTCACGATGGCGATGCAACACAGAACCTGAATGGAGACCCCAAAACTTGTTCATGACATCAAAAATTGCATTTTTCAACACCCTGGCCTGATCCTCCTTGCACCCTATTGTCCCTAGAGGTGGGACCATGGTGCCCAACGCCCTGGTCCCCCAGGACCATGGCGCCCAACGCCCTGGCCCCTGGCCCTATTTTGGGCCCGATCTCTTATGGGGCTTCGAGTCTTTAAGTTTGCAAATTGGAAAATAAGGTTGTTATGTCGGCCCAAGGTCGGAAAAATCAGTCTTTCAACCCTAATTGGCAAGTATATAAACTACGTTTCCCCTCTCAAAAAGGGTAGATGAAAAGAGGAAGGATATATGTGTACAAGACGCTGAAGCGATATTCAAGCATTCAAGCATTCAAGCATTCAAGCATTCCTTCAAGCAATTGAACATTCTAAGTCTCCATTCAAGGCTAAGTGTTACATTCAAGACAAGGATTCAACCATTGAAGAGGAAATCACTTACAACATACAACATACAACAACATTTACACCTTCACATGTAAGAATACAAACATTCTTACAACAAGGTATCAGTACTTGTTTACATTACAATCATTTACATTTACAGCATTCTCATTTCTTGGTTAATTCCAAAACCGGGGTTTGACCTAAAGGCAAACCCCTAATCCCTAACCCCCCAATCATCCTCTCTTTTCTGTGTGTAGGTTGTAGGTACGTGGCTGTAATTGAAGATCTGGAATCCTTGTGCAGAGACGAACAGATCCCCCTTCGTTTCGTGGATTTTTCGGAGGACCGTGTGCACACCGGGCGCCATCATCCCGTCAACTTTCACTAAAATTTGCAGGACAGCGCCATCTCGACATTTTACTGCTAATTTCGGGTCCGCAGCTTCATCCTATATTCCTATCTCTGTTTATAAGTGAATCTTTCTCACTTTTCATGCATTCCTAGCTTAATCCTTATATCTACATTCTTTACAAAAGAGGGTAGCCTAGCTGTCTTAACCCTTGAAACTCATTTAGAATCCAATCTTGCATTGTGTGGGATTGGATCTTGTGGGTTTCAACCCCTCTTTTGAATGTAAAGTCTCCCCTAAGTGAAAACCGTCAACCCTAGTGACCTCCTTTCCCTCTCCTTGGAGTGGTGGGGGGAACACTTAGGGTTCGATTGCGATTTTCCGCTTAATGTTGTTTCCTTGTACTTTACCGAAAGTATGAGCGTACGCTTATACTCTCGCTAAAGTGCGGGCTAAATGTAACGTCCTAAAATTGTGACACTTGCAATTTTGACTACATTTGGGTCTTCATGATGGCGATACAACATAGAACCTGAATGGAGACCCCGAAACTTGTTCATGACATCAAAAACTACATTTTTTAGCACCCTGGCCTGATCCTCCTTGCACCCTATTGTCCCTGGAGGTGGGACCATGGTGTCCAGCGCCCTGGTCCTTCAGGACTAGGGCGCCCAGTGCCCTGGTCCCCCAGGACTAGGGCGCCCAATGCCCTGGTCCCCCAGGACCATGGCACCCAGCGCCCTGGTCCCTGGCCCTATTTTGGGCCCGGTCTCTTATGGGGCTTTGGGTCTTTAAGTTTGCAAATTGGAAAATAAGGTTGTTATGTCGGCCCAATGTTGGAAAAATCAGTCTTTCAACCCTAATTGGCAAGTATATAAACTACGTTTCCCCTCTCAAAAAGGGTAGATGAAAAGAGGAAGGATATATGTGTACAAGACACGGAAGCGATATTCAAACATTCAAGCATTCAAGCATTCAAGCATTCCTTCAAGCAATTGAACATTCTAAGTCTCCATTCAAGGCTAAGTGTTGCATTCAAGACAAGGATTCAACCATTGAAGAGGAAATCACTTACAACATACAACATACAACAACATTTACACCTTCGCATGTAAGAATACAAACATTCTTACAACAAGGTATTAATACTTGTTTACATTACAATCATTTACATTTACAACATTCTCATTTCTTGGTTAATTCCAAAACCGGGGTTTGACCTAAAGGCAAACCCCTAATCCCTAACCCCCTAATCATCCTCTCTTTTCTGTGTGTAGGTTGCAGGTACGCGGCTATAATTGAAGATCTGGAATCCTTGTGCAGAGACGAACAGATCCCCCTTCGTTTCACGGATTTTTCGGAGGACCGTGTGCACACCGGGCGCCATCGTCTCGTCAACTTTTGCTCAAATTTGCAGGACAGCGCCGTCTCAACATTTTACTACTAATTCCAGGTCCGCAACTTCATCCTATATTCCTATCTCTGTTTATAAGTGAATCTTTCTCACTTTTCATGCATTCCTAGCTTAATCCTTCTATCTACATTCTTTACAAAAAAGGGTAGCCTTGCTATCTTAACCCTTGAAACTCATTTAGAATCCAATCTTGCATTGTGTGGGATTGGATCTTGTGGGTTTCAACCCCTCTTTTGAATGTAAAGTCTCCCCTAAGTGAATACTGTCAACCCTAGTGACCTCCTTTCCCTCTCCTTGGAGTGGTGGGGGGAACACTTAGGGTTTGATAGTGATTTTCCGCTTTACACTTTCAAACACTAAACAACTCATCCTCTACTTTGTCGTGAAAGAGTGCAGGGAATTGGCATCAAATTAATCATAGACGGCTCTTAGATGTTCTCCAGAGAAAAAATGTGTTCCCCACAGATGAGGAAGATAGCCTGCTTTGGAGTGCATCCAAATCGGGCGATTACAGAGTCAATCTAGGCTACGAGCTTCAAAGGAAGAGAGAGAGGAATAGTAATTGGCCCTCAATCTTGTGTTGGGGTAAGTGGACTCTACTGAAAGAAGGGGCTTTCCTTTGGATTTCTATTCAGGGCAAGATCCTCACTAGAAGCAGATTGAAATCGATCGGGATTTCAGGGCCAAATTGGTGTATCATGTGCAAGCAAGAGGAGGAATCGGCCGATCATCTTCTTTATTGGTGCCCCTATGCCAGTGAATGTTGGGATTGGCTTCTAGATATGTTGCAATGTTCCATTGCCCAAAATCAAACTTTTAAAGATTTTCTCATATCCTGGCTGATTAAAGGTAGACATTCTAAATGGGGAATACTCTGGATGGTTTGTCCCTCTTTGTTAGTCTAGCATGTTTGGAAGGAACACAACGGAAGGATTTTCAAGGAAGAAGCAATGGAAGTTTAGTTCCTTAAGGCCAAGATTAAAGGTGCGATAGAGGAAGTTGTCAATGACAGAATTCAAGGGACGAATTATAAATTTCTATCGAAGTGGGACTTTGAAATGGAGAAATCTTGGGCCTTAAAGCAAAGTTGTGATCACAGATTAAATGATAGAAAAGAAAAAAGAAAAAATGCTATGTGGCAAGCCCTGCTGTTAGGGTGGATGAAATTAAATTTTGATGGTGCAAGTAGAGGTAATCCGAGTTGGAGTGGTCTAGGAGCTATCATCAGAAACAAAGCTGGTGAGGTGGTGTGTGCCATATCGGGTCCAGTTGGAATAGCTACAAATAATGTGGCAAAGATTTTCATGCTGGAGGCAGGGCTTCAGTGGTGTGTTAATAATGGGGTTGTCAAACTCGTAATTGAAGGAGATTCTCAAGTCATCCTTAATGGTGTGATCAAATCTGTATTCCAAAACTGGCAGTTGTAGAGATGGATCCCGAGGATTAATATCCTTTTGAATTTTCTAGGTGATTATCACATTCAACACATGTTTTGGGAAGGCAACAAAGTAGGAGACTATTTGGTGAACATGGGGATTGAGGAGGATTTTGCCAAAGAATTTGGCAGGGATGATATGATGTCAATTGGACTAAAGGAGATCATATCGCTTGACTTGTTTTCAATCCCGAAGTCTAGAATCAGATAAGTTTAGCATCTTTTGAAGGCGATAGGTAGAGGGTGATGGGATCCCAGATTGGAGACTACTCATTTGTGAGGAGGCCATGTGGCTCATTTTGTATGCTTTTCAAACAAGGAAGTACGCTTGGGAACAAGTCGTCTAACAATCAGATTGGCCCAAGCTTTCTAGTTTTGGGTGTCGTTGATGGTCAGAAAGAGGGGAATTCTATTTATGGACACAAATCCGGCCTTTGTTTTAGCATAAGGGATGATGGCAGAGCATTTAGGCATCATCTGTAAGTGCAATAAGGTGGTTGTTTTGGAGCAAACACCTGAGGAGCAAGTTGAGCGCCTCTTCAAAAAAGTGAATGAACAGGAGAAAGAGACCGTGGTCGATATTCTTGGACCCGACTACTGGTCTAGGGGACATGTGCACGACAGAATGCTAATGGAAGATTTGTTCCAACCTATCATTCAGGTGTTGGGCCATGCTTTGTCAGCGAATGGCATACTGTGTAGGATGGTGGAGAAGGGGATTTATTTGGAGGTGATGAGAGCTATGGATGTGATTGTCAGAAGATGCAGAAGGCTTGTTCCATCTTCAAGGTAGGCATCATGAAGGAAAACAACATGGATAGGTTTGCAACCTTCCTTTAGGAAAATGTTGATCTCTTTCCAGAAGGAGTAGGAGATAGGCTGGTGGCCATAGGTAATGGGATCAAGTATCTATATAACTGATCCCCTTTGGATGTTGTATAAGGAGTGGCATCTCCTTCACCATTTGTAAGTTTTCTCTTGGAAATATAATGGGTACTGCCCCCTAGGCAGAACTTGCTTAAAAATAAAACTAAAAAATGTAATAAATTACTATTTAATTATATATTTAATTTTTTTTAATAATAATTTATATATTTAATTTTTTATTTTTCTCTTTCTCAAAGGGTAGGCCCGCCATCTGAGAAATAAAAATGCTTCAGAATTTTAATAATTCTATAACAAGAACAAAGGGTAGGGCCGCCATTTGAGAAATAAATAGGCATCCTATGAAGAAGAAAACACCATGAAAACCATCTTTGTTTAGGCTCAATTGGCTTAGCCCAAAGGTGGCCAAGAATCTTGTTCCACATAGAACCCTCAAGGTTAACATTCCAACACTTATTAAGATGGTCCAAGATTCAATCCCTATCCACAAGTTGAGTATAAATATTCCTAGCTTTCATCTTGGGAAGAAGAGAGCCATTGGGACATTCAAACTAAGAACACTTATCCTTGCTGTTGTCACAACCCTAGGAAGAGAAAGTACAAAACTTGTTTCTCTCAGTAAAGTATAAGTTATTCAGTGGGACTAGGGGATGTCAAAGTTGTTACATAGTTGAGGACAAGAAATGACATGACCATCCCTTAGGATATCGCTGAGGTACCTGATTCCTTTAGCAGCCCAGTTTTTGGCCGAGCATCCTTGTGTAAGAGCTAGAGGCTTACCCTTATGGTGAAGGTTCCACCAAAATAAATTCTCTCCACATATCAAATAATCTTTACTAATAATACCATTATTCACAATGAGATGCCTAACCCCTTCCCAATCTTTCCAAATGGCCTTAAAACCCATCAAGCCAATAGGTTTAACAACAAAAAAATTCTGCAACCAAATCATCCAAAGGCAATAATTTCCATGCTTTGCCCTTCTTTGGGACATATTAGGCAATGTAATACCTGAACAACACTTTCCATGGCTCCTTACCCTCTAAGGCCTTAAAGATCCATTTAGATGCCAATGACATGCCTTGAAGCTACGGATCTTTCAGACCTAACCCTCCTTTCGAAATACTCATTGTGCATCACTCCCATCTAATAGCTTGCACCTTTTTTTTGCCTCTACTATTTGACCAAAGAAATTGCCTGTTTTGTTTCTGAATGTGACTCCATTGGTAGTTATTAAATAACCATGTAGAGACATAGTAAATATTATATGAAGAGAGAATTTTTTGGCAGACTTGTACCTTCCCTATTAGAGAGGGCAAGTTCTTATTCCATTTTCTAAGTTTGTAGTCAATTTTCTCTCTAATCCATAGCCACATTTCTTTGAGGTTGGGGTTGAAAAAGAAAGGGACCCCCAAATATTTGACTTGGTGATCTAGACCCCCCATAAGATAGAATATTTGCTAAACCAGTGAGGAGGGTGGGGGTCCCAACCAACATGATTGACTTGGCCAAAGAAATCTTGCTCTATGAGGCCCCAAAAAATATGTCTAGCTTTTCCATTAAAGCTGCACAATTTTCTTCTGAAAGGTCAATGATAATGTCCATGTCATCAACAAATTGTACATTGGACAACACTTTATCCGGTAGGGATAAACCTTTGACCCTAGATGATAGACTATTGTCCCTCAATAGATTATGCAATGCATATGCTACAATAACAAAAAGAGTAGCAGCTAAGGGGCATCCAGGTGCTAGATAGACTTGGAGAGCCCAAGCTTTTTTGATTTAAGCCCACTGACTTCAACGCAAGCATTAACATTAGCCAACAAAGTTTTAACCATCCTGCAAAATCCTTCGGGGAATCCTAACCCTTCCAACATCATGAAACCGAAGCTCCATTCAATCTTGTCATAAGCCTTCTTGAAGTATAATAATAGCATGGCAGTGAGTTGATTTGAGTCTTTTACCCAATTCATGGCCTCCCAATAAGCTCTAAGGTTCTCTAGAATATACCTCCCCTTTACAAAGCCAGTTTGAGTGGGGTTCATCACTTTGGGAAGAATGTCTTCTAGACTCCTTGCAAGTGACTTTGCTAAGATTTAATATGAGACATTCAAGAGAGTGATAGGTCTCCAATTTTTTATCAAAGGCCTATCACCTTCTTTAGGGAGTGGCTTAAGGCCCACCTCCAAAGATCAATCCTTTCTCTGAAATCATTTGATGCGTAAATTGAACCAATCGCCACTTCTACCTCTTTAATCTTGATAATCACCAACACCACCTTGTTACAATGAGAGCACCCCCATCTCACAATAGCATTCTTCCACTTATGGCTAATCAAGATGACTGCCTCTCCCTTACCCTTTTGAAGCTTAGTAGAGAAATATTTTGCATCTTGTCAAACATATTTTAAATTGATGTCTAGAGAGAATTGCACAACCTTAATCTCCTGGAGGAGCAACACATCAATATTCTTATAAAGTTTGAGGAATCTCTTTACCACATATTTTCTATCAGGGGATTCCAAACCCCTAACATTCCAGGAAACATAATTTAATTCTATCATTAAGGTTTAGGAGGAGGTGTCCATAGGTTCCCTAAAGGCTTTATAACATTCAGGTAACTAGCTAAGTTCATCTTTCTTACTAGGCATAGAGGCAATGGATTTATTGGGTGTGACCCTCTTCTCTTTGAATTCAAATATTTGTTCAACCCCTAGGTCATGAGAGAACTCCTTTTTTCTACCCCTTTTCTTTTTCACCTTTTTGGTACTAGATTTTTTAATACCATAAGCTTGCATAGCTTCTACCAACAATTCTTGGTTGGGATCTCTGGAGTATGGGAAAATGACCCAAGTGGTTCTCTTATCTTCACCAAGTTCATTACAAACATTGTCCTTATTCAAAGTGTCATCACAATCTTCTATTTCCATACTGCCTCCTAGACCTACCTTAGCACCTTGGGTAGCACTACCCCTACTCCTTTCAATTTTATCTTTAACAAGGGTTCTAATGAGTGGATTAATCTTGGAATCAACATTATCCAGAAGTGGAGAAGCTCTAGTGATTTCAAGGCCAAAGCTAGAGCTAGTGTTGGGAGTCAACATCTTTTTGAGATTTATTAACACTGGCTAGATTGGTACTCCCCTCACTAGAGTCCGTGTTCTGTTCAATGGAAGACTTAGGGGAAGGACTATCCAGGGTGTTTCCCATGGGTTTGGAAGGGATAGCAACTAGATCGAAGGTATTGATTTGTTCTTCAATCCTTTTTCTAAATCCATCATCTTCTTGAATTTATTTAGAACAATCTATTGTGCATTCAAATTTCTGGTTTTTGGTAGTGTATCTTGAGATTCTTTGACACTCATGACCTCATTAACACTGTTTTGAATGGGAGGTGGTATATCTCTGGAAGTTGCTTTGACCGCAACATGTAAGGCATCCAACCTCAAGAGAGTGACTTGATTATTAGCAAACAATGCCTTCCCAAAATCTACAGTAATAATCAAGCCCCCCTTAAGTGGAGTGTTATCTTCATACTAATAAAAAGAACCTGAGGAATAAATTCTAGACTCTTCATAGGCCTATTGGGATTAGATTCTTCATCCACCTTATCATCCGGACTACGAAGGTCTTGGCTAGATAGGGGAGGTTTTTTTACCATTGGGAGCCTTATGCATAAAATTACCCAAAAGCGGGCAATTCTATCAAATGTGCCCTTCTTTTTTACGTAAAAAGTAGGTGTTAATTCTACCTAGGTATTCTAATGGGCATACAAATTCCTCCTTCTCCAATTCAAACCTTACTTCATTCAAGATATCAATTCCCTGCTTAATGGAGATGAGCAATTTTGCATTCATATGTGGGAGAAGGGAGGAGGCACTATCCATTCTTATCACATTGCCAATATATTCTAATGCCTTAGGGAGCCAATTCCACATAATAGATGGTACATTCTTAACCATAACCCATCTATGATACAATAGGGAGAGAATCTCCTCATGATTAGCCTTGGGTTTCCACCTGATGGCATGAAAGAAGCCATTACCAATAGACCAAAATTCTTTCTTGACTACTTCTTTTTGGCTTTTATCCTCTTTAAAGAAAATAATCTATAATCCCTTTTGTACCATTCTACAAAACTTCTAATGAAACCCTAACTTATTAACCCAAATATTTTGTAACCAACCATTCATGTAATTTCTAGAGGTAAGTTTATTATGGTCCAAGACAGCCAGAAAAATGGCAATATCTCTTAATCTAGTGCTCTCATCATGGAAGACAATGTTCATTTTAGAATTAGGCATAACGGTTAAAACGACATTGGAAGATTCCTTACCTCTTCCTTGGTCTCCTACTTGCACTCCATTTGTGGGTGATTGCACATCTAGGAGTCGAGTACTTTCCAAGTCACTTTGGTTTCCAACAAGTGCTTGCATAAAACTCTTGTCGTGCCCTTCCACTACCATCAACAAAGAGCTTCATTTAGAATTATCGGCTCCATCTCCCATAAACCCTCTCCCACACTTGATAGGAAGGAGAAATAAATGAGGAAAGCATGGGCCAACGAAGGCTTCCTTCGCTCGGGCCTCTACTCATGTGAAGTTAGCCTACCAAGTATAGATTACAGAGTGCTTCATCAACCCTATATTCTGATAAAAAATTAAACAAAAAGCTATTAAATAAATTATTGAACCTTCAAAAATACAATCAAACATAAAAAAAATAAACAAAACTTCCCCGTTGTGATGGTGACAGCGACGAAAGGGTACTCGCTCACAAGAGGGATACCAATGGGCATGGGGATGGGGGGTGCAAATAATCCCCCCATATGTAGTGATATTCTATTATTTTAAAAATTCTAGATGTAAGCGACTCTCCAAATGTCTTAAGATCAAGTCACATTTATTTTGGACCACATCAAAATTTTAAAAATTATCAAATTAATGATTGCTAAATTATTTTATATTCAAGTTATTTTTTTACTACTTCAAAAATATTAAAATTATTAAATTAGATGATAGTTTACAACCATTTCAAAAATTTAAAATATTGTTAGACTTTTTAATTTATTTTTATTTAGAGGAATCAAGAATTTTGCTTAGCAATTTGGAGCTTAGCTCTTTATAGAGCAAGCGTCCCTATAACCTATCGAGCAATGTGTAATATACCCTCATCTATACTATAGAAAAATTAGGAGTTGAACCACAATCTGGGTTGCCTAAAGTAGTAGCTGAGATTAAGTGAGCTAACCCTAAAGGTTGAAAACAATGTTAGACTTACTAATTAATTATCAAAAGGTCCTTAGTTCAAAGTACAATTATTTTAGCACTTCAAAAATTATAGAGAATGTCAAAGTAAATAATAATTAGCATAATGACTATTAATGATATTATATTTTCACAATCCATAATTTCATTTCCAATGTTGTTCTTTCTGGATTAGATTGTGTGAGTATTTTGGTATCAACATTTCAAATCATACTCTTATTTTTCAGCAATATTTGAAGTTTTGTTGAAATATTTAAAAGGTTTTACAAATATTTGAATGTTCACATAAATATTTGCAATTTTTTTGTATTTGTGTAAGGATTATTTGCAAGGATTATGCTTCACTCTTTTGTTGTCAATTTGCACTCAGATCTACACATTTGTGACATATTTGCAGTCAACTAGCATATTTTAGCTCCATTTGCAAATATTTGATATTAATTATTTTCCTTTTAATAAATTTAATTAATAATCACACAACTTACCATTTCGAATTATGATCCTTAATAATTACAAATGCCATTCATCTTTTGAAACCAATTTAAAAAAATATAAAATTGTTATTCCTAGACAATAAGCTAGAAATGTATATAAGTTATCAAAAGAATGATACATGACATAAATTAATTTGTCACTGAATTGATAAAGTAGGGAACCATTTAAGGTATCTTACTAACCATCTATGGATCTATAGGTTTTACTAAAGCTTGTGACATGACACCATTTGTTGAATTTTACTATTAGGATAAATAAATTATAAAAAATAAAAATTCCTTAGATTGACTCACTTAGCTACCTACAGATCAATGGAAGCTAGTTAGATTATTCCACATAGATTTTGATTTTGTCACAAAAAAGGCATTATTATATTATACCAAATATATACTTTTGGTAAAAAAGTGCACGTTCACATTATTATTTTTTAAATATTCAAGTTTGACATATTTACATTAATGATGTGTACAACTTTGATATATGAAATAATGGATTTTGAATGCCCTAGCTAGGTTTTTTGAATGCCCTAGCTAGGTTATATATCTATAGAAGCTAGTGACTAATTAGTGGAAGTAGAGATAACAAAATATTTAGAGAAAAGAAAACACTTTTAGCATGTAAATGACTACATGCCAATACAACAAACTTGATTTCATCTCTAATAATTATATTAGTAAGGATGCCATGAATCATTTGATAGATCAATAATATTGAATTTAAACAAACGATTTAGTATTTGATTCAAGATCTATAAGGCAACAAGAATGACATACGAGGTCATAAAAAAGACCTCGTATAAGCTATCAATAAAAAGAATAAGGTCAATTGTTTATATACGATTGTGTCATTTGTTGCATTAAGATATTCTTCAAAATAGACATGGAAATAAATGGGAATCAACATGTGTATGCAAATTTTGCCATTACAATAATAAACTAAAAATGATAGTAAAAAGCATATAGATAAAGATTTTTTCTTTTTCAATCCAAGAATTTATGTTAGTTTGTAACTCTACTAGAGCATTTTAGTTGTCTATTTGTTTAAATAATTATTTGTATTTAGTCATTATGCTAATTATAATTTATTTTAATATTCTCTTCAATTTATTATTATTTATTTTGATATTTTCTTCAATTTTTGAAGTGTTAAAATAATTGTAATTTGAACCTAGGTCTTTTTGATATTTAGTAAGTCTATCATTTTCTTTCAACCCTTAGGGTCAACTCACTTAGTTGCGACAACCACTTTAGACAACCCAAGTTGTGATTTCAACTCTTGTTTGCTATAGTGTGGATGAAGATGTATTGCAAATCGCTTGAGAGGCTATAAATATTCTTTCCCTATAAAGAGTTAAGCTCCAAAAAACTGAACTAAATTTTTTATTCCTCACTAACAAAAATAAATAAAAAGTTTAATAATTTTTTAAAATTTTAAAATGATTGTTAACTATCATCTAATTTAACAATTTTTTTTTTAAATAATAAAAAAGTACAAGTTAAATATGAAATTATTTAGTGATCATAGATATGACAATTTTTTTGAATTTTGAAGTGATACAAAATGAAAGAAACTTCTTCTTAAGATCTTTTGAGAGGTTTACATCTAGAATTTTTAAAATAATGACGTGTGATTTGACCATTGTCAAATCTTTATGATAATAAACTCAATATGATCTCTCAACAAGAATCAAGAAAGTAACAAAAGGTCGAATTCTCACTAGTAACACGAATGCAATGCCAACCAAACCAACGTCCTCAAGATTATAAAACCATTTTTTGTGCCTCACACAATCGTTTGGAAATTTAGATTTTTCTAGTCCGTCCTACGCAAATTTTTTATAATCAATATTTTCTCTTGCACGCTTTAATCTTTGCTCTATTCCATTTGTTCCTAAGAGAGCTCATTTCATTTTTGTTGCAGCAACAAAGATTAGCAAAGAAAAGCTCTTTCAGATCTGAATGTCCTGTGTTTTGTATTATGATATCTGTGAATAGTTATTGCTATTCAGTTTGGTGTTGCGACAAATATGATGGAAGCTACTAATTTGTGGAAGGCCTGTAGGAGTTGAATCAATAGATGTAATGTTTGAAGCATGAATATCTTGGAGAGTAGAAAGAATTTGAAAGAAGGTTGGTATTGAAGGCACAAAGTGACCAGCTGTAGCTGCTAGAGAATACTGCTAATTTTTTTTTTTTTTTTTGGTTGCTTGGAGATATGGGGTCATAGTTAAAAGAAGGTCAGCTATAGAAGAAGTCATTATCAATCAAGGGAGGTTGTAGAAAAGAAATGTTGATGCCACTACATGGATGATGAAATATTATGCAACCAAGAAAAAAAATGTTAGCCATTGTAATTTTATTTTCATTGGAAGTTATGATAAGTTTAAGGCCAACATAAAGATTTAAAAAGGGAAAGATCGTAGCTGATTGCAAGAGGGAGAAAACATTGCAAAATAAAATGGACAAAATAGAATAATGCCTGAAAGAGATTGTCACTTGAAGAATGGATTTGAGACAGTGTAGAAAGCAAGAGGAATTGATAAGGAGACCAAGCTTTGAGATGTAAGTCATCTCAGCTCGCAAATAGAAAAGAGCAAGATGCCCCAATCTTAGTTGAAGACAAAGGTATTAATGAAGACTAATATTATTTATTTTTTAAGCCAATTAGGAGAAGTTAATTTTTTTATAAAAACCAAGGGTCTCGAATCAAAGGAAGATTGAAGATTTGGAAAGCCACTACAACTAATGTGGAGGAGGATGTTGCATAGAAGAGGAGGTCACCAAAGTCATGATGTAGCTGTAACTGTTGAGAAGGATGTTGCATAGAAGAGGAGGTCACCAAAGTCATGATGTAGCTGTAACTGTTGAAATAAATGTGTATTTGATTCACTGTTGATGGAGGATTGGTTGCTATGGTGACAAAGAAAATCATGGAACAATGAAGTGAATGAAGATTTTGTAGAAATTAGCTATCAAATGGAATTTGTCAAAGAAAAGAAAGTGAAATAGCTAGAAGTTGATTAAGGTAGAGGTACAGACAAAGAAAGTCGTAGACAAGTAATGTTTGAAGATTGAAAGTGTAACATTGTAAACTGCACACCATTAATTGGGTGGCACAATTCCACGCTTAGGTTAACACCCGCCTTAGTGTGTTGCATCTTGCATTGTAAATTCCATTTAAGAATTTAATTAATTAATTTAATTAAATATAAGCCCCTCTTTCATCCCTCTACACATCATAAAATTGGGCCCTTAATCCTAAGTGTGCCCTTTCTTATTTTAATCTTTCAATTACTTAATTCATCAAAAGCCCTAATTATGTCCTATTTCGACGTTCAAGACCTAGTTTTGCATATATAAATTCCTTGAATAGTCGCATCCACCTGGGGTTCACTTTATAATCATAATAGCTCGCATCCCTAAAAATTTGGAAAAAAATTGATCAAACCATGGTGATTCACCATGGTCCCATCTTTTTCTTCCCAAATTTCAGGATCATGTTTTGGCAGTATTATAATGTTTAAATCCGTCTTGGTGTGAAATTATCATTTCTAGGTAGGCCTATGATAAAAAACAAAGTGAGGGTTTCACACATATAGCCTTTCCTTTCTTTTCCTCATTTGAAGGAACCTTTTGTGAAGTGAAAGTGCAGGTTATGTGGAGTCTTCAATTATAAAATCAAGCATTCTTCAAGTCTACATCAACCATTGTGGAAAAAATTACAACATTCATTTGCAAGAATGTATATGAGATTAAGGTTTTGTCATGTTCATGCCATTTCATACAACATATGTGATTACATTCAAGAAGAAAATCATCATTATTAGTCATTGCAGATCTGAGGTATACCTTTCCATCATTTATTTCAAGTATTTGTAATATTTCATTCAAGGTTAATTCCTAAACCGAGGTTTGAGTTAGGCAAACTCCTATTCTCAACCTATTTTCCCTTTTCTGTGTGTGTAGAAAACATGTACGAAGCTATACTCTTTAGGATAGACATTATTTGCATAGATGAATTAACCCTTTTCGGTGTGCAAAAAAGGAGGACCAGGGTCCCCACCACCACAGTCCTAACATTTTTGGAGCTTTTTCAGGGATCGGGTTCGAATCTACATATATTACTCATATCCACAAACATTTTGAAAAAAACCTTCACTTTCCGACACCTATAACTTTTAAACTGTTAAGAATTTGAAGATGATGTAAACTAGTGATTTGCAACATCTTGTTTTTATATTCTAATTATTTTTTTTTCAAAAAATTTTGAATAAACTTTTTATTGATTTTTCCATCTCCCTCAAAAAATAGTTTTTACAGCAAACAACCTTTTTTAAGAGTGATGTGCATCCTGAAATGCATAACTTTTTTTCTATAAATGATAAAAACTTAATTCTTTTGAATTTTGATTTGTAACATAAATACCTAGGGCATGAAGTTGGTTTGATAGTGATATGTTGAATATTTTTCATCTTACTTAGTTTTGAAGTTCGACTAATTATAATTTAGATATAGGTATATGTTTGAACACATAACTTGTTCTATATATATCAAAATTCAATTTTATTTTATTTGTTAGAAATAAGACATCAATACCTAGGGCATTGATATTTTTCAAAAAAACATTGAATTACTTTACTATTTTTCCCAATGCATTGAACAGAGAAGTTCATGTTCGGTGAAAAACCTACATTCATAAGAAATAAAACAAAAATATATTAAAAATTATACTATTTGGAAAGCTTATAATAAGGACTAAATAATTTTTAAAAAAACAAAACTTCTAAATGAATTCATTTGACCCCCCAAAAGCTAATGTAAAATTGGTTTGTTATAAGCATTTGATATATGCAAAGGAGACTCCATTGCAAGTATGATTTAGAGGTAGATAGGTTGTATCCAAGAAAGTTTGATCTAAGAGCCTTTGTTCTATCTCTATTCAATTAATTACTTCAAATAGGACCTCTTAAAGCTTAAATCATTATATTTTCTAAAAAATGTATGATTTCAGCAAAAATCGGGATGTACCAAAAAGTGGGAACCGGTATTGTGACTTCACCCATTTTAAAAATTAAGAGGTTATTTTCACAAAACCCTAATTTTTAAAATTTAAATTTACTAGTGGATTGCATGCTCTTTATGAAGTTAACTTTTCAAAATCACAAACCAATTTGCTTAAATAATTGAACAATGATTTATACAAACTTTTGCATTGTTTAATTGTTTCAAAATTCAAAATTCAAAATTTAAATTTTCCTCCTATATGTCATTTGAATTACATAAATTTAGTGGTTGAATTTACAAAAACCCTAATTTATAATTGTAAAGTTAACTTGTGGATTGCATAGTTGTTCAATTGTCTTTTTCAAATCTAGTTCATTGCATTCACTTCTTTCATTGCAAGTTTCATTTTCTTAATTTGGAAAAATGTCAAATTTATTTCTACAAGTGGAGGTTATTAAGTTGAAAGGATTTAAGATATATGAAAACCCCCTCTATGAGCCTTTCAATGATTCCTCTCCCAAAGTTTCTCTCCCTAAAGAGGACATTGATGCAAGAAGATATTTTAAACACTTCTCTCAATCATTTACCTATCTGGGATGAACCATTAGAGGATGGTGTGGATTATTCTCTTAATATGTTCCTCCCCCATGAGGGTACCTTGGTGAAAGAAGATTATATTATGGTAAAATAAGTTGAAATGAGTGAGAATTATTTTGATAACACTTCACCTTCTATTCTTTTTAATAACCTCCCCCCTAGAGATGAAGCATCAATAAGACATGATTTTCCCTTTCTTAAGGTTTGTCATGAAGATACTTTAGAACAAGAGGATAATATAATTTATCATCATGTTTTCAATTCTCTCTCTCCTAAATATGAATAAACTAACCAAGATCCAATAAATATTATACATGTTGTTGAAGCACCTAAAATTGTTGTTAAACTTGCCAACTTGATTATCATGCAGTCCCTTACATATATAAGAACAAAATGTTTTCTTTGGAAGTTGAAAATAATATACAAATGGAAGCACAATATAATGTGTTAGTTCCTACAATTCTCTCTTCAATTCGGAAAAATATGTACCATCTCTTACTAAAGAAGTTCTTAGAGAAGAACTCTTGGAGGATGATTGGGGGTCATTAGATTTCACACCTTATTTTTATAAAAAATATAAGATGACTAAATTTGACACTAAATTTTTTTATCCTAACACATGTCTAGACATTGATTGGGCCTCTTTAAACTTCAATCCGATTCCACCTAAGAGAAAACCCTCTCCTAATCCTACATATGGATACAATGGACAAGTTTTAGGATGTGTGAAATAAAGTCATGAAAAGCTAGATTTCCAACCTCTTCCTTTGCCAACATCCCCTCCTCCATAGTCTAGTGAATTTACATCTTATCATTGACATCCCAACAAGCCAATGTCTTGTCCAATCCTCTTCATGACAACTACATTCCACTCATTTTTTTGCAACTTAAGCCTAGTACCCAAGGACTAGGGTGTCTAGCACCCTTGTCCCAGGACCAGGGTGTCGGTGCCATGGTCCTCCATAGGACCAAAACGCCCAATGCCATAGTTCTCCTTAGGACCAAGGTGCCCAACATTTTGGTCCTTAGGACCAAGGTGCTCAACACCCTAGTCCTCCTAGTTCAAAACCAATTTTTCAAATTTCTTTCCACTGTCTCCGAATTTGGAATTCTAGTTTGCATCTTTGAAGGTCATAAAAATAATATAAAATTAACAACTAATGATGCATGAAATATTTTCCATGATCATTTCAAATAACATTTAAGTTCCTATTATGTTTCTCCTCATTATGTGACATTGTTAGCCTACCTATTGGGGGCTCATTATCATTCATGATGGTACAATTTTAGGTGCAATCATACTTAGTGAACAACATAATAGTTTATTTATTCTTGTCTCCATGCTTGGGGGAAAGGAATATATTCTCTATTATCTCTTTCCTCTCTCATGTGTCACTATTACCTTTAGGGGTTGTATTTTTCATTTAATGATATCCTTTCTTACATAGAATGGTATGTCTCTTATGATTAATCTCTCCTTAGTGGAGTATGTGATCCCTCTCTCTCTCTCTCTCTCTCTCTCTCTCTCTCTCTCTCTCTCTCTCTCTCTCTCTCTATCTCTCTCTTTGAAGGTTACCACATATTTAGAGTTGCATTATACATATAATAATGTCTTTTCTTACATTGGATATTTTTTCTTCTATTTTATCTCTCCTTAGAGGTTGTGTAATTTTTCTTATTGTCCTTACACTTAGGGGGAAACAATTTCTCTCTCTCTCTCTCTCTCTCTCTTTCCTCTTTTCTAAGGATATACTTTTCCTTTGTGAGTGGAATTTGCTTATGATTGGGTGTCATTTCCTTGTGAGAAGCTATTGTTTACTCAAGAATTATCTCTTATGAAAGAGGTGCATTTCCTTGGTTACAACCTCTTTTTCACACGGTGATGTACACCTATCATAAACTTGCCCGCTCACATTGGTTCAAAATTAGGATCTCAAGGTTTGGGATCTACAACATCTTTAAGGTGATTAACATAGGAAATGCATTTTGTTAAAAACATCACCATAATGCAACATAAATGATACATGAAATCTTTGAGATCAAATTGAAAAGAGAATAATTTTGATATCCTATCAACACAATATGACCAATTGCTATGAATAAAGAGAAGTAACATGAAAGAAAAGAAACTCTTATCCAACACATGATTGTAGTATATATATGTGAAAATCAATAACATCATATGTGAAGAGCAAGAAAAGCCAATTTATTAATTGCCCTTGAAAGTCCCTTAATTAAAACCTTAATTTGCTAAAAAGAAGATCTAAAATTAGGACCCTTTTATGACAATTAATTTTAAAAATTTGCATTTGATGAAATTTGAATTTGTGTTTGACCTTAAAAGATGTTAAAATTTATAAAGTACACCAATTTTCTGGATTTAAGCAGAAAGACACAGTCAACTCTGTCTCCCAAAATTTCAGGAAAAAAGTTGAGGACCATGGCGAAAGTGCACATGGTCAGACCAAACTTTTTTTAAATTTTTCACGGATGATAGGTATTATGATATTATTGTGGAATCCAAAAAAAACAACGGATTTGGAGATGTCTAGATCGGTCAAATTTGTAGTCAAAAGTCTAAAATGAAAAGATCTTAAAAATTAGGGTTTAATGATTTAACCACTGGATTTTCAAAACAAAGAGACAGATTTGAATTGCAATTTTGAAATAGAAATCAGATTTAAAACAAGCAATTGCAATTTTGCACTTGACAAGGTTAATTTTCTCAAAATTAAAAATTAGGGTTTTATGCAATCAACCTCTAAAATTTATAAATAGATCAAACTTGGAAAAGAAGATTTGAAATTCAAATTGTAATTAATCAGATCTAATAATGAGAAATCAGAATTAATGTGCTTCATGTCGGGTTCACCAAATGTAAAGTGGAAAATCGGACCCTAGTGACTCCCCACCTAGGAGAGAGAACGAAAGTCACTAGGATGATTTTCACTTGGAGGAAATTTACATTCAAAAGAGGGGCTTGAATCCACTAGATCCAAATCCAAGGGAAAAAAGGATGTGAATTCCAAGTGGATTGAAAGGGTTGAAGGTGATTTACTCTCTTTTGTAAATGACAAAATTGACTTATTGACTATGTGAAAAAGAGAGAGGAAATGGGTAAAATGAGGAGCTACTGATTCGGGATCATGTTGTAACTTTGGATTTGAGCTAATTAGACTGATACAGATTTGCCCTATAAATTTGGAGAAAATTTCTCAGGACCGTGGCGGAAGTGTACATTGTCCTCCACAAAATCCACAAAACGAAAAGGGTTCTCATGTCTCTGAAAATGGAGCCCAAACCTGTAATTATAGCTACGCACCTACAACCTACACACAGAAAAGAAGGGGAGAAGGGTTGTGGATAGGGGTTTTGAAGAAGTCACCGGTGATGAGGGACCTCAAGGAGATCAGTCCAAACTGGTTAGCAAGAGTAAACACAATGGAAACACACAAACATGATGGAGGCCATGCATAAAAGATAGTTTTATTGCATGAAATTTGATTATATCCAACCAGTAACAACTGGGTTACAACATACTGACACATAGGCCTGGTAGAATAGGTCACATCGGGACCTTGAATCGAAAGATCTATCTTCTAAGCATAGTCTATCTATCTGATACTTCCTGATTCTGAATTGATTACATTCTAAAGAATGATTAAAAATATATATATCAATCCAAAGGATTCGATCAACCCAAACAAGATCAAAACCCGAAGAACAAGACCTAATATGCAAAATGAACAAGGTTGGCCTCGACCAAGAGATTCCTCCAAAAAATCTAAAGGATGAAATGTAGAAGGTCGTCCACACACCAAGAAACATCGAGATCAATGTCCAATGCTCCACAAGCTTTGTAATGGGTTATGGTAGATCACCAGAATAGGTCTTAGCCAACTGGTAACAAGAAATTATCATGGAAACCAGTAGCGATATCTTGCCAGAAAGTAATTCAAAAGAGATGTCGTTTGAAAGAAAGAAAGATGATCAAGTCTTCAAGTAGAATCCAACTCCATAGGATCCAATGAGCTAAAATCAGGACACACAGAAAGGAAAACTGAAACTCCAAACAGAAAACAAAATAGAAAAGAAAATGTTTTTGGTTGATGCAAGATTGTTGTGAATCGGGGATGCTCCTGCATCAAACATCTCGGGTTAATAAAAAAGTGAGCCTCTCACTTTGTTGGGGTTAGAGGGAAAACAAGGTTGTCTACCTTTGCCTGAGAAATCCAAGATGAATCTTCAACTGGTCTGCTCTTCCACTTCACAAGATATTCTTTGTACTAACTATTCTGGGTGCTTCATCCAATCCTACTGTCCAAAATCTCTTCAATCTGATTTGATTTCTTTCGGGGCAATTATTTCTCAAGGTCTACAACATTGTCCTCACTAAATTTCAGTTCATGGTGTAGACACCTAAAAATGGTCAACGCTTGCGGAATTATACTGTAACATTTGCGCATTGCCTCATTTTAGGTTTTTGCGTTGCATTAACATTTCTCCTATGATTTGCACTTGGTCTTTATCATTTGTGAACATCGAGTCATTCTTCTACATTCTTCAATCATCTCGTCCTCGAATTTGGTCTTATCAACAACACTGTCCAATCATGATTTTGATCGAACTTATCTTGTTGCATCAATGTGCATGCTTATTTCTTATCATTTTGGACATCGTCAATCCTAATTAGGGTTTTGTCCTCTCATCAATCTTATCATTTTGGACATCGTCAATCCTAATTAGGGTTTTGTCCTCTTTTCAATCTTGTCATCATACGATCGATTTGTCATCAATCGTTGTCATTGTTTGATCGTTGTCATGTTGGATTTTGTCATTTTGGCGATCGATTTATCATCGATCGTGGTCGTTTTCAATCTTGTTGATTTATCATCAATCCTTCAATCTTGTCATCTTGCGATCAATTTGTCATTGATCATGGTCATTTTCAATCTTGTCGTTTTGCAATCTATTTTGTCATCGATCCTTGTCCACTTGTCAATTTTGTCATTTTGCGACCGATTTGTCATCGATCGTTGTCTGTCTCAATTATGTCAATTTGGATCAATTTGTCATTGTTCCTCGTCAATTGGCGCATTTCTCAATCAAATCGTTTATCACATTGGTCATTTATCAATTCAAAATCATGACATTAATTATCTTCAATCACGACCTAATTGTCATTTTCGCATTTCTAATTCATCTTCTAGGGTTTCATGATTTAGTCATTTAACCTTGCTTATCATTTTCTTCCTTTAGGATTACTAAATTATTTATTAATCCTAAGTCTTCTCATTACAATTAAATCTTTATTTAATTGGCTGATTATTCTTCCTCTTGTAAATTAATTAATAAATGACAAATTATTAATTAATTTACCTAATTTCTTCTAGTTCCTAATTTCCTATTTTTCCATCAATTTCTAATTCCTAATTGTCATCAATTTCAATTTTCTAATTTTCCTAATTTCTAATTTCTTTTCCCTCCTATTTCATCTCCTAATTCTATGGGAATGACATTTCAATTTGTCATAAATTGTCATAATTGATAATCAATCAATTTTGACATAGAATGTGTCATAATTTGTCATCAATTATCAATCAATCAAATTGTGCATAGAAAGTGCATAATTTGTCATAATTTGTCATATTGATTTGCAATTTCCATTTGAATTGCATCATGCTAATCTTGTCATTTATCCAATTCTTCTATAAATTGGATGATTTTCAATCAAGGCTAATCCTGGAATCCCTAATCAAACTATCGAATTTATGCTTCTAGTACTCTTGACTAATAACCAACATCCATCTTGCTTTCAATTGTATCTATGCACTTGTAGGTGAGATCCACAAATCCATTTGAAGAGGAAAGAAGAACAATGGAGCCGCATGGAAGAAGCATCCAAATCGTCATCTGGCTTGCATAATATTTGCTTTTGAATGCTTTGTTTTTATGTCTCTATTGAGTGTGCTTAGGGTTAGATCATTGCAATGTGTGTTTGTGATTGAGCTAATAATGATTAATATGTCCTTTTATATATTGCTTTGATGATTCCTAATTCCTAACCCACACATGGTAATCATGAAGATCTACAATGTTGAATATAGGTGAAATACTTAGACTATCCAATAGCTCCACTTCATATGCATTTCCAGAACTGAACTTCCTCAAAATCTTATACGGTCCAAACTTCTTCATCTGCAACTTATTATAAGTCCCAACAGTGAATCTCTCTTTTCTCAACTATACCATCACTTCATCGCCAATTTCAAATTCCTTATGTCTCCTCTTCTCATCTGCCCTCTCCTTATATTTTCTATTCATGTCTTTCAAATGTTGTTTAACCTGAATATGCAATGATGTCATGTGATCTGCAAAAAAAATTTCTTCTGAACTCTTCCAGTCTTCACTGCTAATGTCTCTCAATTTTATTATTCCTCTAGGATGTACTCCGGTAATAATCTCAAAAGGTGTTTTTCTGATACTTCTATTCACTGAATTGTTATAGGCAAAATCTTCTTATGCAAGAATCAAATCCCAACTTCTGGTTTTATCTCCCACTAAACATCTCAAAAAGTTTCCAAAAATCTGATTAATTACTTCTATCTGTCCATCAGTCTGTGGATGAAAAGTAGAACTGAACTTAGTACCTATATCTGAAACTATGCTCTTAGGTAATCCATGCAATGTCACCACTTCTTTGAAAAATAGGTCTGCTACATGCAATGCATCTCATGTCTTCTTACAAGGTATGAAATGAGCCATATTTGAAAATCTATCCACTACCACAAATAAATAATCATTCCCCCTCAGTGTCTTAGGCAATCCAAGTACAAAATCCATGCTTATATTTTCCCAAGGTCTTACCGGTACTGTCAAAGGTTTATATAATCCCACATTTTGACTACTACCTTTTGCAACTTGACAAACTACACAACTTTGCACATATCTCTTAACATCCTTATGAATCTAGTGCCAAAAGTACTACTCACTCACCAATGCAAATGTTTTATCAATGCGAAAATATCTAGCTAAAACTCCACTATGCTTCTCTTTTATCAGGTTCCCTCTCATGGAACTCTTAGGTATGCATAATTGAATTCCCTTGAATAACATCCCATCCTGAGTGAAATAATCCAACCATTTTCTCCTATCAACCATAACTGGTTCTCTACATGCTCTCCAAGGTTCTATAAAATCAGAGTCTTCATCAAACAAGGTCTTCAAATCTTCAAAACCTAATACTGTCACTCTCATCTATGTCAGCAAATTCCTTATTCTACTCAATGCATCAACAACTTTGTTAGATTTCCCACTTCTATGCTTCAAAACAAAGGCGTAACTCTACAAGAATTCTACCCATCTCATATGTCTCTAATTCAACTTGCTTTAACTATTAAAATATTGTAGAGCTTGATGATCTGTATACAACACAAACTCCTTAGGCAACAAGTAATGTCTCCATTTCTTCAAAGCTTGAACTATGGCATAAAATTATTGATCATACACTGAATATCTCTTTAGGGCATCATTCAACTTCTCACTAAAATATGCTACTGCTCTCCCTTCTTGACTCAAAACTGCTCCTATTGTTGTTCCACTTGCATCACAATCTACTTGAAATACCTTATCAAAATTTGGTAAAGCCAACACCGGCTGCTCAGTCACTTTCTGTTTCACCAATTCAAAACTTTTGTTTTCTTTGATGGCCCACTTGAATTCCTTTTGATCTCCCCTCATGGTCTCGGACATAGGGTTATAAATTGAGCTAAAAATTCTTATAAACCTAGTAAAAACTAGCTAATCCATGAAATGATCTTACCTCTCTAATGCTTTCTAGTGTAGGCCACTCAACAATGGCTTTCACTTTCTCAGGATCCATCTTCAAACCATCCCCAGATATCACAAAGCCCAAATATACTAACTCATCTTTCATGAAAGTACACTTCTTGATATTGATCACCAACTTTTCTTCTCTCAACGTCTGCAAAAATCATCTTAACTGCAACAAATGCTCCTCTTTTGTCCTACTAAAAATCAAAATGTCATCCAAACACACAATAACAAACTTGCCCAATAATTTCTTCAATACCTCATTCATCAGCCTCATGAAAGTACTCAGTGAATTAGTCAATCCAAAAGGCATCACCAACCATTCATATAGTCCTTCACTTGACTTAAATACTGTCTTCCACTCATCATCTTGTCTGATCCTAATCTGATGATATCCACTCTTCAAATCT
Source organism: Cryptomeria japonica (assembly GCF_030272615.1). Taxonomy (NCBI): domain Eukaryota; kingdom Viridiplantae; phylum Streptophyta; class Pinopsida; order Cupressales; family Cupressaceae; genus Cryptomeria; species Cryptomeria japonica. The sequence continues at coordinate 530,944,851 of NC_081405.1, forward strand.
ATCTTTGTAAAGTATTTTGCTCCACTGAAACAGTCCATTATGTCATCCATTCTAGGCAAAGGAAATTTGCATTTCACTATGATCTTGTTTATTACTCTTGAATCGGTACACATCCTCCATTCTCCATTCTTCTTAGGTTCTAATACAAGTGGTACTACACAAGGACTCAGACTTTCCCTGATCAAACCTTTCGCCAACAACTCTTGCACTTGTCTATTCAATTCTTCATTCTCTATCGGTGTCAACCGGTGTGCAGCTTTGCTAGGCACTAGCTCCAGGAACTAAGTCCATTCAATGACTAATAGTTCTAATAGGTGACAATTCATCAGGTACATTATCTGAAATAATGTTCGCATATTTTGTTAGCAAATCTCTTATCTCTGTTGGGTGTTCCCATTCTAGTTCTGGTCTCTCAGTCTTCTTAAGAATTAAGGCAAAACACACATTCTCATATCTAATCCATCCATGAATTTTCTTTCATCTACTAAACAGATTCTGGTATTCATATAGATTTCACTCTTCAAAGGTTCCTCCAAAGGTAATAAGGGTTGCTTCATCCTATTGGCCACAATAGTATATGTATTCTTCCTCCCATTATGTATTTCCTATCTATCAAACTTCCAAGGTCTTCCCAACAAAAGATGACAAATATCCATAGGCATAATATCACACAAAACTTCATCATGATAATTCCCAATTTTCAATTTTACTAAACACTATTCACTTAGTAACAACTTATGTTCATCCTAAATCCATGCTATCTAATATGGCTTAGGGTGTTTCAATCTCCCCAATTTCAACTTATTCACCATCTCTTCTGAAAAAAGATTATCTAAACTACCACTATCAATAACAACATTATAATACTTATCGGATACCTTACATCTGTCGAATACCTTACATCTAGTCTTGAACAGGTTCTTCCTCTACAAGGGTTCTTCATTTCCTTCGGTATGACACAAATTTCTCCTCATCATCAACATTTCTCCATCTTCCAGTTTATTGTCTAATCCGATGGGGTTTTCTTCCACCACTGCTTCTCTTCTGATAGCCTCTATCTTCTTACATTCAAATGCATGGTGTCCTTCTCCTCCATATTTAAAGCAGGTTCCTCTAAATGTCCTCTTATCTTGTCTTCCAAAGTTTTCATTCTGGTACCATCCGGTTCTCTCCTCCGATAGAAATTTCTATCATCCTTTCGATATGAATTACCTTCATTTCTCACTTCCTTGTTCTGATCTGTACTGATTCCTCTTCCTCCGGTATATCCTCTTCCTCCTTGAAATATTCCTTCGATAAACCTTCCACCTCTACCTCTCTGTCTCTGCTCATGTCTTTCATTCAATTTTTCTTCAACCTTTATTGCATACTGGTAATCCTCTTCAACACTCTCCAATTTGATCATACCGAGTTCATCTTGTATAGACATCCACAATCCATTCAAATATATTGCAATCTTTTCAACTTCTCATCAACATGTGTGGATTTGATGTTCAACTTGTAAAATGCTTTGGTGTACTCCTTCACACTAGATTCCTTCTATCTCAGATTCTGCAACTTTCAAAACAAATCCACTTGATAATTTGTGAGGACAAACTTTGATTTTAACTTAGCAATCATCATATCCCTTGTCTTAATCTTTTATTTACCTCTTCTTTGTCTATCAACTTGCAAATGCTTCCACTAAAGAGACGCATGAACTTTCAACTGGGTATATGCATATTTCACCTTCCTCTCTTCTGTAGTGTTTTCAAAATCAAAATACTTCTCCAGCTTTGAGATCCAATCCATCAATTCATCCAAGTCTAACTTCCCATCTTATTCCAGTGGGGTAAAATGAGGTTTAGTGTCTGCCCTACTCAAAACCCTTAAAAACCTTTCCCCATCCAAATCAACTTCTGGTAGGTTCACTTTTTCTATCAAGGCTTCTTCTCCTTCATCTTCACTTACATCTTCTATATGTCAACCTCTTCTCTAGGTTATCTCTACGGCTTCTAATCGGGCTACTATTTCTCGCAACATTTCCATCACATCAGGGTTTGCATTCCCACACGCTCCACCATTACTAGTTCCTCTTCGCACCATTGATTCACCTTAGTCCTCTACAATTGCAGGCCAAATCCCCAATCTGCCACCCTACAACAAAATTTTAGGACACAAAACCTTTTGAATGAAACTTCACTCTAATACCACTTGAAGCAGTCACCAGTGAGGAGCGACCTCAAGGAGATTAGTCCAAACTGGTCAGCAAGAGTAAACGCGGTGAAAACACACAAACATGATGGAGGCAATGCAGAATAGATAGTTTTATTACATGAAATTTGATTACATCGAACTGGTAACAATCGAGTTACAACATACCAGCACACAGGCCTGGTATAATAGGTCACACCAGGACCTTGAATCAAAAGATCCATCTTTTAGGCACAGTCTATCTATCTGATACTTCCTGATTCTGAATTGATTACATTCTAAAGTATGATTATAAATATATATATCGATCCAAAGGATCCAGCCGACCAAAAAAGGATCAAAACCTGAAGAACAAGACCTAACATGCAAAATGAACAAGGTCGGCCTCCGCCAAGAGATTCCTCCAAAAAATCCAAAGGATGAAACATAGAAGGTCAGCCAGATGCCAAGAAACATCAAGATCAATGTCCAAGGCTTTGCAAGCTTCCATGATGGGTTTTGGTAGATCATCAGAATAGGTCTTAGGCAACCGATAACAAAGGAACAACTAGTAATAAAAAACTGTCATGGAAACCAGTAGCGATATCTTGCCAGAAAGTGATCCAAAAGAGATGCAGTTTGAAAGAAAGAAAGATGATCAAGTCTTCAAGTAGAATCCAAATCCACAGGATCCAGTGATCCAAAACTGAGACATACAGAAAGGAAAACTGAAACTGCAAACAGAAAACAAAACAGGAAAGAAAATGTTTTTGGTTGATGCAAGATTGTTGTGAACCGAGGATGCTCCTGCATCAGGTTTGCCTCAGTCAAACCCCGATTGAGGAATCAAACTTGAAAGAAAGTAATTGAAAATGTTGAAATGTAAATGATGGAAGTGTATACCTTGTAGATCTGCAATTTGTTGATAATGATTGCTTTGCTTCTTGAATGTAACCACAAGTGTTGTATGAAATGGAATGTAACATGACAAAACTCTAACACACACACATGCTTGCAAATGAATGTTGTAATGTTGCTCCAATGGATGATTGAAGAAGACTTGAATGCTTAAATGCTTGATGATGACCTTGAAATCTTGTATCTTATTCTTATGCCTCCCATCCTCTTCCAAATGAGGGAATTGAATCCCCTTTTATACATGCCTCAAGGATTAATTTTCAACGACTGAAGACCAACAAAGAGGAGTTTCAAACCTCGAAGGAAAATAATGCAAAGGAGACCAGGAAGACCTAACTTAGGGCCACCCTAAGGGGTGGGGACAGGGGCACCATGCCCCTGTCCTGCCTTATTTTGGGGCCCGACCAGGGTCTAAAGAAGCCATGGGTCTTGAAGGAGGAAGGTTGAAGGGGTGTGAGTGAAGAAATAGGTCTTGGTTGGGGAGGAAGATGTCTTCGCTGAGGTGAGGACATAAAATATGGTTAAAATTGCAGGGGGTCACAATTTTATGACACTACAGTAACGTGTTGTGGTTGATCTTGGTGAGATTTCTGGTGATAATACGTGTCTAGAGATTTGATTTAGGTCCACGCTATATCATATATGTCATTACATTGGTCTGGTGGTTGATTTATGTATCATGAGATGTAATTTTGTAATTGAGGGTTGAGAGTTTGGCCGACCTTGTAGTCAAGGTTGATGAATTGTATAAATAGGTAGTATAGTCATTTAATTTAGGTGTTGATTGTGTGTCTACATTATTAGAGAGTGGTGTATGTGAGCATAAGTGAATTTATCCTTTAGTGTGGTGTATTGAGCAAAGATTGTTGCAGGGCAGACAAATGTGGTTAACCAAAACTGTCATTAGGCACAACGAGATGCTATATTTGCAATTCATTTAATCCAAATTATAATCTAAATCTTATTGTAAGGTAGTGAATCTTCCCTGAGGGTTGGAGCCTTCTAGGTCATCTTATTCTGAGTAGTGATCTGGGCAGTGTGCCTGAATGCATGTGCATTCCCCATTGTAATATTTACACATTCTATTGCAGAGTATCATCTTATTGTGGGTAGGTTCCTACCGTGGTTTTTCCCTTAACTAGGTTTTCCATGTTAAAATCTTGGTGTTATGTGTGTTGGTTCTATTGTGTTTATCTTTATTCTTGCTATAGTTGTTTAGATATGAGATTGTGCTTAATTTGTTCAATTCAGTTAAAATTGATTCACCCCCCCCATTTTTCCTTCTTGGTTGCTGCTAACACGGTCTTCTTGGGTGGTAGTGATGGGATGTTTGAGTCCTTGAGTGGATAATCTCTATAATAACCAATAACACTTAGGAAATGCTAGGAAATAAAACAATGAAATACAATGACCTCTATGTTGCCGATGACATAAAATATTATAACAAAAGAATTTATAGAATTTGACATAAATATATTTAGAATAAAATTAAATCAAGGTTGCCATTGCTTTCACATCAATTGATATAGATATTTTTAAATCAAATCAAATATTAGATATGCCACCACTTTTAGATTGATGAGCAGATTTAATATGATTTAAAGCTGCAAGGTGTATTAACATGTATTATGAGAATTTTAGATGAATTGAGAAAAATGACGACTAAAAACAACAAATTATTTCACATTTTGAGGGCAACCTAACTATTGTTTCTCGACATGAGAATGTTTTTAGTTAAAAGCTCACCGAATATATAGGCTACGACTAATAAGTATAATTTTCATGAATCTCATTAATTGGTGAATTCAAAGCATCAAAATAGAAGGAAAAAAATGACAAAGATTCATGTTCAGGATAATAAATTAATTCATTACCATATAATACACATATGGGGAAACACCATCATCTTTATAGTAAAAGTATTTGTGATAATGTTAAAGATAAACAAATACAATTTATCAATTAGAAAAACATATTGAAACTTTTGAGATATAAACATAATTGGTGAAAATTCTATAAAAATAATAAAAATTAAAAATTATGAATGGGCCCTTGGTATGCTGGTGAAGTTGAACGATTCTTAATGAGTCTACCAAGGATCAAGTCTCGCTAAGTGCAAAGCTGGTGAAGTTGAACGATTCTTAATGAGTCTACCAAGGATCAAGTCTCGCTAAGTGCAAAGCTTCAATATTATAAGGGATGAGGCCGAGGTGATGCCCTTCCTCCCATATTAGGTATAGTTAAAACAACTTTGTGAATGAAAAACATAATTTATGAATATGGTGAGGCTTGTGCTCCCATATTGGATATATCTAAAATGGAAAAAAAAAAGAAATTATGAATATGGTTGAATTGAATCCTTGACTCTTCGCGGAAAAGGTTTTAGCCTAATGCTAGTGCTCTTGAGTAAAAGCTTGAATGATATTAAATCTTATGAATTCATCATAATATAGAAAAATAAAATATCTTATAATTACCTTGATCCAATTAAAAAACAAATATAATTTAAAAAACATGAAAAATAAATTATCTCCACTTTAAAAATAAATATTAGAACACTAAATGAAAAAAAAAAAAGATTTTAAAAAAATGACTTGACAAAGATAGGATTCCTTTGTGAGTAGGAATTATTTTTTTTATTATACAAGATTCTTTTTGGATTAGGTACTTCTATTTTTAATTCTTGTGATTGACTTTTTAACCAGGCAATCACACCGAAGACTTCCTTGAATAATATTATAAAAACAAATATTCTTATAATTATCTCTATCTAATTATTAAATAACAAATATAATTAAAAATTAAAACGTAAAAATAAAGTAATCTTATACAAAAGAAAACAATTCAAATATTGAAACGCTGATAATGAAATGAAGAAAAGTACAAGTGGAGGACGACTCCCATGAAAAAGATAGGATTGCTTTGTGAGTAAGTAATTCTATTTTCTAAATATAAGATTCTTTTCGGATTGGGTACTTTTCATTTTTATAAGATATAAGACCGACTGATGAACCAGGCTTTCACATAAATCACATTATCTTTTCTGCACGCTTAATCACGTCTTTTCACCTTGTATTGAATCATTCAACGTGACCCCACTTCTCACATTTTCTTTTATTTAAAACACTGACACTTACCTGCCATTCAACACGGATTAGCTGGCAAAGTCGGTGAAAGAGACATAATTATGTTCCTCCACTTTTCCCCAACAATTATTTACTGGTCTTCTCTCTCCGCATTTTCTCGCCACTTTCGTCTTTGTTTCTCTATAAATTCCTGCACTTTTCCCCAACAATTATTTACTTGTTCTTGCCACTTTTTTCTTTGTTTCTTTAGCCTTTTGTTTTAGGTAACCCAGATTTGTCTATTTATTATTTTTCTGGTTTCTGTCGATTTATAGCTAAACCTCAGGTTACCTTGTCAAGCATTTCAAATCTCAATAAATCGCTTTTATCAGCATTCTTTTTCTGTATCTAATCTTATAATGGCAGCCCCTTCTAACACCGCTGGACAACCCAAATATGGCCAGCGAAATTCTCTTGAGGGCCTGAAAATTGTCCTTCCTGCACCTCCTGCAACCAGTCAACAAGTGCATCCCAGAAGAAGTGCTTTTGATGGCCTAATAATCATCCCACCTTCTCCTGCTCCATAAGCTTCGTAATGGGTTATGGTAGATCACCAGAATAGGTCTTAGGCAACTGGTAACAAGAAATTATCATGGAAACCGGTAGCGATATCTTGCCAGAAAGTGATTCAAAAGAGATGTGGTTTGAAAGAAAGAAAGATGATCAAGTCTTCAAGTAGAATCCAACTCCATAGGATCCAATGAGCTAAAATCGGGACACACAGAAAGGAAAACTGAAACTCCAAACAAAAAACAAAATAGAAAAGAAAATGTTTTTGGTTGATGCAAGATTGTTGTGAACTGAGGATGCTCCTGCATCAAACATCTCGGGTTAATAAAAAGTGAGCCTCTCCCTTTGTTGGGGTTAGAGGGAAAACAAGGTGGTCTAGCTTTGCCTGAGAAATCCAAGATGAATCTTCTACTGGTCTGCTCTTCCACTTCACAAGATATTCTTTGTACTGACTATTATGGGTGCTTCGTCCAATCCTACTGTCCAAAATCTTTTCAATCTAATTTGATTTCTTTTGGGGCAATTATTTCTCAAGGTCTACAACATTTTCCTCACTGAATTTCAGTTCATGGTAATCATGAAGATCTGCAATGTTGAATATAGGTGAAATACTTAGACTATCCAGTAGCTCCACTTCATATGCATTTCCAGAACTGAACTTCCTCAAAATCTTATACGGTCCAAACTTCTTCATCTGCAACTTATTATAAGTCCCAACAATGAATCTCTCTTTTCTCAAGTATACCATCACTTCATCGCCAATTTCAAATTCCTTATGTCTCCTCTTCTCATCTGCCCTCTCCTTATATTTTCTATTCATGTCTTTCAAATGTTGTTTAACCTGAATATGCAATGATGTCATGTGATCTGCAAAAATTTTTGCTTCTGAACTCTTCCGGTATTTGCTGCTAATGTCTCTCAATTATGTTATTCCACTAGGATGTACTCCGGTAATAATCTCAAAAGGTGTTTTTCTGATACTTCTATTCACTGAATTGTTATAGGCAAAATCTTCTTATGCAAGAATCAAATCCCAACTTCTGGTTTTATCTCCCACTAAACATCTCAACAAGTTTCCAAAAATCTGATTAATTACTTCTATTTGTCCATCAGTCTGTGGATGAAAAGTAGAACTGAACTTAGTATCTATATTTGAAACTATGCTCTTAGGTAATCCATGCAATGTCACCACTTCTTTGAAAATAGGTCTGCTACATGCAATGCATCTCATGTCTTCTTACAAGGTATGAAATGAGCCATATTTGAAAATCTATCCACTACCACAAATAAATAATCATTCCCCCTCAGTGTCTTAGGCAATCCAAGTACAAAATCCATGCTTATATTTTCCCAAGGTCTTACCGGTACTGTCAAAGGTTTATATAATCCCACATTTTGACTACTACCTTTTGCAACTTGACAAACTACACAACTTTGCACATATCTCTAAACATCCTTATGAATCTGGGGCCAAAAGTACTACTCACTCACCAATGCAAATGTTTTATCAATGCCAAAATATCCAGCTAAACCTCCACTATGCTTCTCTTTTATCAGGTTCCCTCTTATGGAACTCTTAGGTATGCATAATTGAATTCCCTTGAATAACATCCCATCCTGAGTGAAATAATCCAACCATTTTCTCCTATCAACCATAACTAGTTGTACACATGCTTTCCAAGGTTCTATAAAATCAGAGTCTTCATCATACAAGGTCTTCAAATCTTCAAAACCTAATACTGTCACTCTCACCTATGTCAGCAAATTCCTTCTTCTACTCAATGCATCAACAACTTTGTTAGATTTCCCACTTCTATGCTTCAAAACAAAGGCACAACTCTGCAAGAATTCTACCCATCTCATATGTCTCTAATTCAACTTGCTTTAACTATTAAAATATTGCAGAGCTTGATGATCTGTATACAACACAAACTCCTTAGGCAACAAGTAATGTCTCCATTTCTTCAAAGCTTGAACTATGGCATAAAATTATTGATCATACACTGAATATCTCTTCGGGGCATCATTCAACTTCTCACTGAAATATGCTACTGCTCTCCCTTCTTGACTCAAAATTGCTCCTATTGTTGTTCCACTTGCATCACAATCTACTTGAAATACCTTATCAAAATTCGGTAAAGCCAACACGGGCTGCTCAGTCACTTTCTGTTTCACCAATTCAAAACTTTTGTTTTCTTTGATGGCCCACTTGAATTCCTTTTGATCTCCCCTCATGGTCTCAGATATAGGGTTATAAATTGAGCTAAAAATTCTTATAAACCTGGTAAAAACTAGCTAATCCATGAAATGATCTTACCTCTCCAATGCTTTCCAGTGTAGGCCACTCAACAATGGCTTTCACTGCAACAAATGCTCCTTTTTTGTCTTACTAAAAATCAAAATGTCATCCAAACACACAATAACAAACTTGCCCAATAATTTCTTCAATACCTCATTCATCAACCTCATGAAAGTACTCAGTGAATTAGTCAATCCAAAAGGCATCACCAACCATTCATATAGTCCTTCATTTGACTTAAATACTGTCTTCCACTCATCACCTTCTCTAATCCTAATCTGATGATATCCACTTTTCAAATCTATCTTTGTAAAGTATTTTGCTCCACTGAAACAGTCCATTATGTCATCCATTCTAGGCAAAGGAAACTGGCATTTCACTGTGATCTTGTTTATTACTCTTGAATCGGTACACATCCTCCATCCTCCATTCTTTTTAGGTTCTAATACAACTGGTACTACACAAGGGCTCAGACTTTCCCTGATCAAACCTTTCGCCAACAACTCTTGCACTTCTCTATTCAATTCTTCATTCTCTATCGGTGTCAACCGGTGTGCAGCTTTGCTAGGCAAACTAGCTCCAGGAACTAAGTCCATGCAATGACTAATAGTTCTAATAGGTGACAATTCATCAGGTACATTATCTGAAATAATGTTTGCATATTTTGTTAGCAAATCTCTTATCTCTGTTGGGTGTTCCCATTCTAGTTCTGGTCTCTCAGTCTTCTTAAGAATTAAGGCAAAACACACATTCTCATATCTAATCCATCCATGAATTTTCTTTCATCTACTAAACAGATTCTGGTATTCAGACAGATTTCACTCTTCAAAGGTTCCTCCAAAGGTAATAAGGGTTGCTTCATCCTATTGGCCACAATAGTATATGTATTCTTCCTCCCATTATGTATTTCCTATCTATCAAACTTCCAAGGTCTTCCCAACAAAAGATGACAAATATCCACAAGCATAATATCACACAAAACTTCATCATGATAATTCCCAATTTTCAATTTTACTAAACACTATTCACTTACTAACAACTTATGTTCATCCTGAATCCATGCTATCTGATATGGCTTAGGGTGTTTCAATCTCCCCAATTTCAACTTATTCACCATCTCTTCTGAAACAAGATTATCTAAACTACCACTATCAATAACAACTTTATAACACTTATTGGATACCTTACATCTGTCAAATACCTTACATCTGGTCTTGAACAAGTTCTTCCTCTACAAGGGTTCTTCATTTCCTTCGATATGACACAAATCTCTCCTCATCATCAACATTTCTCCATCTTCCAGTTTATTGTCTAATTCGATGGGGTTTTCTTCCACCACTGCTTCTCTTCTGATAGCCTCTATCTTCTTACATTCAAATGCATGGTGTCCTTCTCCTCCATATTTAAAGCAGGTTCCTCTAAATGTCCTCTTGTCTTGTCTTCCAAAGTTTTCATTCCGGTACCATCCGGTTCTCTCCTCCGATAGAAATTTCTATCATCCTTTCGGTATGAATTACCTTCATTTCTCACTTCCTTGTTCTGATCTGTACTGATTCCTCTTCCTCTGGTATATCCTCTTCCTCCTTGAAATATTCCTTCGATAAACCTTCCACCTCTACCTCTTTGTCTCTGCTCATGTCTTTTATTCAATTTTTCTTCAACCTTTATTGCATACTGGTAATCCTCTTCAACACTCTCCAATTTGATCATACTGAGTTCATCTTGTATAGACATCCACAATCCATTCAAATATATTGCAATCTTTTCAACTTCTCATCAACATGTCTGGATCTGATGTTCAACTTGTAAAATGCTTTGGTGTACTCCTTCACACTAGATTCCTTCTATCTTAGATTCTGCAACTTTCAAAACAAATCCACTTGATAATTTGTGAGGACAAACTTTGATTTTAACTTAGCAATCATCATATCCCATGTCTTAATCTTTTATTTACCTCTTCTTTGTCTATCAACTTGCAAATGCTTCCACTAAAGAGACGCATGAACTTTCAACTGAGTATATGCATATTTCACCTTCCTCTCTTCTGTAGTGTTTTCAAAATCAAAATACTTCTCCAGCTTTGAGATCCAATCCATCAATTCATCCAAGTCTAACTTCCCATCTTATTCCAGTGGGGTAAAATGAGGTTTAGTGTTTGCCCTACTCAAAACCCTTAAAAACCTTTCCCCATCCAAATCAACTTCTAGTAGGTTCACTTTTTCTATCGAGGCTTCTTCTCCTTCATCTTCACTTACATCTTCTATATGTCAGCCTCTTCTCTAGGTTATCTCTACGGCTTTTAATCGAGCTACTATTTCTCGCAACATTTCCATCACATCAGGGTTTGCATTCCCACACGCTCCACCATTACTAGTTCCTCTTCGCACCATTGATTCACGTTAGTCCTCTACAATTGCAGGCCAAATCCCCAATCTGCCACCCTACAACAAAATTTTAGGACACAAAACCTTTTGAATGAAACTTCACTCTAATACCACTTGAAGCAGTCACCGGTGAGGAGGGACCTCAAGGAGATTAGTCCAAACCGGTCAGCAAGAGTAAACGCGGTGAAAACACACAAACATGATGGAGGCAATGCAGAACAGATAGTTTTATTACATGAAATTTGATTACATCGAACTGGTAGCAATCGAGTTACAACATACCAGCACACAGGCCTGGTAGAATAGGTCACACCAGGACCTTGAATCAAAAGATCCATCTTTTAGGCACAGTCTATCTATCTGATACTTCTTGATTCTGAATTGATTACATTCTAAATTATGATTATAAATATATATCGATCCAAAGGATCCAGTCGACCAAAAAAGTATCAAAATCCGAAGAACAAGACCTAACATGCAAAATGAACAAGGTCGGCCTCTGCCAAGAGATTCCTCCAAAAAATCCAAAGGATGAAACATAGAAGGTTGGCCACATGCCAAGAAACATCAAGATCAATGTCCAAGGCTTCGCAAGCTTCCAGAATGGGTTTTGGTAGATCATCAGAATAGGTCTTAGGCAACCGGTAACAAAGGAACAACTAGTAATAAGAAACTATCATGGAAACTAGTAGCGATATCTTGCCAGAAAGTGATCCAAAAGAGATGCAGTTTGAAAGAAAGAAAGATGATCAAGTCTTCAAGTAGAATCCAAATCCATAGGATCTAGTGATCCAAAACTAAGACATACAGAAAGGAAAACTGAAACTGCAAACAGAAAGGAAAACTGAAACTGCAAACAGAAAACAAAACAGGAAAAAAAATGTTTTTGGTTGATGCAAGATTGTTGTGAACCGAGGATGCTCCTGCATCAGGTTTGCCTCAGTCAAACCCCGATTGAGGAATCAAACTTGAAAGAAAGTAATTGAAAATGTTGAAATGTAAATGATGGAAGTGTATACCTTGTAGATCTGCAATTTGTTGATAATGATTGCTTTGCTTCTTGAATGTAACCACAAGTGTTGTATGAAATGGAATGTAACATGACAAAACTCTAACACACACACATGCTTGCAAATGAATGTTGTAATGTTGCTCCAATGGATGATTGAAGAAGACTTGAATGCTTAAATGCTTGATGATGACCTTGAAATCTTGTATCTTATTCTTATGCCTCCCATCCTCTTCCAAATGAGGGAATTGAATCCCCTTTTATACATGCCTCAAGGATTAATTTTCGACCACTGAAGACCAATAAAGAGGAGTTTCAAACCTCGAAGGAAAATAATGCAAAGGAGACCAGGAAGACCTAACTTAGGGCCACCCTAAGGGGTGGGGACAGGGGCACCACGCCCCTGTCCTGCCTTATTTTGGGGCCCGACTAGGGTCTAAAAAAGCCATGGGTCTTGAAGGAGGAAGGGTGAAGGGGTGAGAGTGAAGAAATAGGTCTTGGTTGGGGAGGAAGATGTCTTCGCTAAGGTGAGGACATAAAATATGGTTAAAATTGCAAGGGGTCACAATTTTATGACACTACAGTAACGTGTTGTGGTTGATCTTGGTGAGATTTCTGGTGATAATGCGTGTCTAGAGATTTGATTTAGGTCCATGCTATATCATATATGTCATTACATTGGTCTGGCGATTGATTTATGTATCATGAGATGTAATTTTGTAATTGAGGGTTGAGGGTTTGGCCGACCTTGTAGTCAAGGTTGATGAATTGTATAAATAGGTAGTATAGTCATTTAATTTAGGTGTTGATGTGGTGTCTACATTATTAGAGAGTGGTGTATGTGAGCATAAGTGAATTTATCCTTTAGTGTGGTGTATTGAGCAAAGATTGTTGCAGGGCAGACAAATGTGGTTAACCAAAATTGTCATTAGGCACAAGGAGATGCTATATTTGCAATTCATTTAATCCAAATTATAATCTAAATCTTATTGTAAGGTAGTGAATCTTCCCTGAGGGTTGGAGCCTTCTAGGTCATCTTATTCTGAGTAGTGAGCTTTGGGCAGTGTGCCTGAATGCATGTGCATTCCCCATTGTAATATTTACACATTCTATTGCAGAGTATCATCTTATTGTGGGTAGGTTCCTACCATGGTTTTTCCCTTAACTAGGTTTTCCACGTTAAAATCTTGGTGTTATGTGTGTTGGTTCTATTGTGTTTATCTTTATTCTTGCTGTAGTTGTTTAGATATGAGATTGTGCTTAATTTGTTCAATTCAGTGAAAATTGATTCACCCCCCCATTTTTCCTTCTTGGTTGCTGCTAACACGGTCTTCTTGGGTGGTAGTGGTGGGATGTTTGAGTCCTTGAGTGGATAATCTCTATAATAACCAATAACACTTAGGAAATGCTAGGAAATAAAACACTGAAATACAATGACCTCTATGTTGCCGATGACATAAAATATTATAACAAAAGAATTTATAGAATTTGACATAGATATATTTAGAATAAAATTAAATCAAGGTTGCCATTGCTTTCACATCAATTGATATAGATATTTTTAAATCAAATCAAATATTAGATATGCCACCACTTTTAGATTGATGAGTAGATTTAATATGATTTAAAGCTGCAAGGTGTATTAACATGTATTATGAGAATTTTAGATGAATTGAGAAAAATGACGACTAAAAACAACAAATTATTTCACATTTTGAGGGCAACCTAACTATTGTTTCTCGACATGAGAATGTTTTTGGTTAAAAGCTCACCGAATATATAGGCTACGACTAATAAGTATAATTTTCATGAATCTCATTAATTGGTGAATTCAAAGCATCAACATAGAAGGAAAAAAATGACAAAGATTCATGTTCAGGATAATAAATTAATTCATTACCATATAATACACATATGGGGAAACACCATCATCTTTATAGTAAAAGTATTTATGATAATGTTAAAGATAAACAAATACAATTTATCAATTTGAAAAACATAGTGAAACTTTTGAGATATAAACATAATTGGTGAAAATTCTATAAAAATAATAAAAATTAAAAATTATGAATGGGCCCTTGGTATGCTGGTGAAGTTGAACGATTCTTAATGAGTCTACCAAGGATCAAGTCTCGCTAAGTGCAAAGCTTCAATATTATAAGGGATGAGGCCGAGGTGATGCCCTGGTAGAATGGATACCCCTTAGCCCTTGGCTCTTAGTCGAAGAGGTTTCAACCTAATGCTCGTGCTCCCATATTAGGTATTTATGAATATGGTAGAATGGATACCCCTTAGCCCTTGGCTCTTAGTCGAAGAGGTTTCAACCTAATGCTTGTGCTCCCATATTGGGTATTTATGAATATGGTTGAATTGAATACCCCTTAGCCCTTGGCTCTTAGTCGAAGAGGTTTCAACCTAATGCTCGTGCTCCCATATTGGGTATTTATGAATATGGTTGAATTGAATCCTTGACTCTTCACCAAAAAGGTTTTAGCCTAATGCTAGTGCTCTTGAGTAAAAGCTTGAATGATATTAAATCTTATGAATTCATTATAATATAGAAAAATAAAATATCTTATAATTACCTCAATCCAATTAAAAAAGCAACAAATATAATTTAAGAAACATAAAAAATAATGTAATTCCACTTAAAAAATAAATATTAGAACACTAAATGAAAAGAAAAAATTAGATTTTAAAAAAATGATTTGACAAAGATAAGATTCCTTTGTGAGTAGGAATAAATTTTTTTATTATACAAGATTCTTTTTGGATTAGGTACTTCTATTTTTAATTCTTGTGATTGACTTTTTAACGAGGCAATCACACCGAAGACTTCCTTGAATAATATTATAAAAACAAATATTCTTATAATTATCTCTATCTAATTATTAAATAACAAATATAATTAAAAATTAAAACGTAAAAATAAAGTAATCTTATACAAAAGAAAACAATTCAAATATTGAAACGCTGATAATGAAATGAAGAAAAGTACAAGTGGAGGACGACTCCCATGAAAAAGATAGGATTGCTTTGTGAGTAAGTAATTCTATTTTCTAAATATAAGATTCTTTTCGGATTGGGTACTTTTCATTTTTATAAGATATAAGACCCACTGATGAACCAGGCTTTCACATAAATCACATTATCTTTTCTGCACGCTTAATCACGTCTTTTCACCTTGTATTGAATCATTCAACGTGACCCCACTTCTCACATTTTCTTTTATTTAAAACACTGACACTTACCTGCCATTCAACACGGATTAGCTGGCAAAGTCGGTGAAAGAGACATAATTATGTTCCTCCACTTTTCCCCAACAATTATTTACTGGTCTTCTCTCTCCGCATTTTCTCGCCACTTTCGTCTTTCTTTCTCTATAAATTCCTGCACTTTTCCCCAACAATTATTTACTTGTTCTCGCCACTTTTTTCTTTGTTTCTTTAGGCTTTTGTTTTAGGTAACCCAGATTTGTCTATTTATTATTTTCCTGGTTTCTGTTCGCCTCGATTTATAGCTAAACCTCAGGTTACCTTGTCAAGCATTTCAAATCTCAAGAAATCGCTTTTATCAGCATTCTTTTTCTGTATCTAATCTTATAATGGCAGCTTTTGAAGGCCTAATAATCTCCCCAACTGCTCCTGCTTCTGCTTCTACTTCTGCTGAATCAAAACCCTCACACCTGCCCTATAACGTCTTTATAAATCATTGTGGAAAAGATACTAAAGACACGGTCGCCAAGAGTATCTACGAGAAGTTAGATGCTACTGGGCTCAGAGTGTTTTTGGACAAAGATGAGCTTCAACTCGGAGATTTTTTCCCTCAAACTTTAGAAGAAGCAATGGCTAGTGCTTCACATCACATAGCCATTTTTTCTGAGAATTATGCACACTCTCCTTGGTGTTTGGCTGAGCTGGCATTTATAATGAAACAACCCAACATCAAATTTATCCCCATTTTCTACCATGTTGAGCCGGCTACTCTGAGATGGGCGGTTGAAAGAAAAGGAAATTATGCAGATGCCATCTACAAGCTTGAAAAGAAGAGAAAGAGGGATAGAAAGGAGACAAGGTACACCTCAAATGCTCTGTATTCTCTGCTGGATACTCGTTTGACCCTAAATCTTAATTAATTAAAATTACAATTATATTATTATCTAGTATTCTCAACTATTATTATTTTCTCCTTTTTATTCGTCATATATCAGAGTTTAGTTAAGGCTGTTCTATTGTTGTTGCATGGTGTTCCACCTGAGCAGATACAGCTCAGAAAAGGTTGAAAGCTGGAGGTTGGCACTCCATAAAGCTTCCTTCTACATCGGCGAGATAATTAATGATCAAAGGTAAGTCCAAAATAATATTTCTCCTTCATTTAGCTTATCAAATCTTCCTTGCGTGTTTTTTAATTGGGGTTCTTTTCGGTTTGTCTATAAAATGTGTTTTTTCTCAGTTTTGTTTAATAAAAAAAATTGTTATTTAATTGTCACATAAAATTAATATCATAATCTAAAAGTGTTTTTTAATTGGGGGTTCTTTTCCGTTTGTCTGTTAAATGTGTTCTTTTTCATTTATTGTAATCAGTTCTGTTTAATAAAACAAATTTGTTATTTAGTTTAAAATTTAATAATAGGGCACATCAATATCTCTAGTTTTATTGGCAATAGTTTAAAATTTAATAATAGGGCACATCAATATCTCTAGTCTTATTGGCTGTAGTTTAAAATTTGTATAATTTTTTGTACCATTTTTTTTTGGGAATCCACTTTTTTGTTATGCATTTTTTGTACCATTTTTTGGCAATCCACTTTTTTGTTATGTATATTTTATTTTATAAAAAAAAGAAGAATGATAGATTTTCTCAAGAGAAGCAATGCATATATTTTTAAAATTAATAGACAACATGATAAAATATGTGATATTACACAATAAATTAATTGTGCTACCTACTTCAAATTTTGATACAATAATACCCTTTAGGGCTTATACTTTGGTTACCTCCTCATCTAGAATGGAACATGTCATATGATGTATTCATAAATCAATGTTGACGAGATGTCAAACACATGATGGCGAAAAGCATGCATAATTACCTAGATGCCATGAGACTATGGGTGTTTTTCAACTAAGATGAGTTCAAGCTTGAGGATTCATTGCCTAGAGCTTTAGAAGAAGCCATGGCTACTTGTTTCAATTCATTTCAGAGAATTATGCATAATTCACTTGGTGTTTAGTGAGACTAGCATTTATGGTGAAAACTTAAACCACAATTATCTCCATCTTCTATCGTGTTGAGTCTTTTTACTTAAGGTGGGATGTTGGAGGGTAGGGAATGTAAGTAGATGCCTCTTATAAGCATGAAAAAAAGGATACATACAATGTGGAAGTTCTTTAGCAGTGAAAACAAGCACTCCAAGAGGTTTAACTTTAGACTGGTTGCATAATTAAGAATAGTAAGTGTCATAATAATGTATAATTGATTACTTTAAATAAATACAAAATAATTTTTAGTGGTAAAATGTTTTCTTAAAATTTGAAGTTAAATATTAAACTTCAAATTTTATTTGAAATTCATATATTAATATTACCATTTAATTACAATGGAGTATTTAATTTTTAGGTGCCCACAATATTATGGATCTTATTTATTATGGAACATTTATAAAGACTTGTAGTTCTATTTATTAGGAAGATGATCTGAAAAATAGTCTATATTCTTAAGAGTCATGAATACACCCTTTGTCTTAATGTTTTCCTCCAAATCACTTCCTACACTATTCATTCTAAAATCATAAGTAAAGGGTTAGTGCATGAAGATGGGGGACCAAAAAGTGGCTAGAATGTATAAATGAAATATAACATTCAAGTATAAGAAAGTATAAGCATATGTTTATAACTTCTTATCTTTGTCTATAGCTTTACATTATATACTTTAAACTATATGTATATATTGGTAGGATGTTTGAGAATGGATTTTAGATCTCTAAGAGTTATAACGAAGATTCTTGATTTTAGGAGATATAATTATTTTTTTAGACTTAGTCAAATTTCAGTAATTAATAAACTCCTCTCTCTCTCTCTCCCTCTCTCTCTCTCTCTCTCTCTCTCTCTCTCTCTCTCTCTCTCTCTCTCTCTCTCTCTCTCTCTCTATAGATCTATCTCTCTCCCTACCACTCTTCCTCTATCGCCTTTCTCTATCTCTCTCTATCTCATTCTCTCCTCTCTCCCCCAATAGCTAGATTTTATATTTTTCCACACAATCAAAATTCAATAATTAGAAGTCTCTTGTCATCTCTCTCTCTCTCTCTCATTCTCTTTGTCTCCCCTATCTCACTCCCTATCACTCTATCTCTACCCCCTCTTTACCTCTATTTACCTCTCTATCTCACCCTCTTCTCTTCCCCAAGCTCTAGAGCTTTCTTTTTACCTCTTTCTCACCCTCCACTCTCTACTCTCTAACTACCCTCTCTCTCTCTCTACCTACCACAAATAAACTTTGTCTCTCCTCTCTTTCTCACCTTTCTTTCCCTCCCTATCTCTCTCTACTTAGCTCTATCTTCCCTCTCACTCTCTACAAACCTCCACCTCACTCCCTCCCTCCATACCTCTATTTATCTACATACATCCCTCTCTACTGATTTATCTCCCTCCCTACCTCTCTCTCTACTTACCTCTTCTTCTTTCCATCCCCTTCACTCTATCTCCTCCCCCACTCTCTCTCTCTCTCTACTTTAATCTATCTGCCTTACCTCTCCTTGCCTCCCTCTCGCTTCCCTCTCCATTTCTAATTCTCTATATCTCACATCTCACTCTTATCTCTTTTATTATCTCTCTACTTATCTCTATCTACCCTCTCTCTCCCTCCATCTTTCCCTCACCACTTATCTCCATCTCACATCTCTCTCCCCTTTCCCCCTTCCTCTCTCCCTCCCTCCCTCCTCCCCCTCTCTCTCTCTCATGCACACACAGGATCCCTCCATACTCCATTTCTCTACATACCCTCTTCATCCTTCAGTCACTCATTCCCTCTTTAGTTGTCTCTATCTCTCTCTTTTTCTAAGCTATCTCACCCCTCTCTCTCTCTCCACTTATCTCTATCTCTCCTCTCCCACTCTCCCTCTCTCCCTCCCTCTCCACTTTTGTCTATCTCACCTATCTATGCATCTCTCTCTCTCTCTCTCTCTCTCTCTCTCTCTCTCTCTCTCTCTCTCTCTCTCTCTCTCTCTCTCTCTCTCTCTCTCTCTCATATTTATAGTAAAAGGATTTATGATATTGTTAAAGATAAACAAAATTAAAGTTATCAAATAGAAAAATGCATTGAAATCTTTGATATATAAGCATGATTGACAAACAATTCTTAAACACAAATGCATAAATTAAAAGACCACAATAAAAAGTTGAATGATATCAAATCTTATGAATTCACTATAATGTAGAAAAATAAAATACCTTATAGATATCTTGATTTAATTATAAAACAACAAATATAATTAAAAATAAAGTAAAAAATAAAATGATATTACCCCCTCCCCAAAAAAATAAAATTAATTCTATTTTTTTGAATATTGTGACAGTATAAGATTGAATTTTGAACTGCAAATATTCTTTGTTCATAAAGCACATTTATCCATTCTACACGTTTTCTCCACCTAGTCTCTTCACCTCGTATTCAACATTTAACATGATCCTCACATTCTCTTCAATTCAACATAGTACACTTACCCGCCCTTTCACATGGTTTAGTGGGCAACATTGTTGAAAGAGAAATAATGATGGTTCTCCACTGCTTTCCTATAGTTTTCTCCAACAAATGTTATCGACTCGTTCCCTCTCTACATTTTACTAGCTATTTTCTTATTTATTTCTATACAACTTCATATTTGAATTAAGCATTTATGCATTAAGCTAGATGCTTCTCCATTTCTTTATTTTTCTTGCTAATTTCTTCTTTATTTCTACATACCTCTCCCTCTCTACCTCTGTTTCTCTCTCTCTCCTTCCCTCTCAACTTATCTCTATCTCCTCTCTCCCTCCCTCTCTCTATGACATAAAGAGAAGTATAGAGGAAAGGAGGGATGAAGGGAGAGAGGGGGAAGGGAGGGAGGGAGAGGTATATATATATATATATATATATATATATATATATATATATATAGACACACACACACACACACACACACACAGAGAGAGAGAGAGAGAGAGAGAGAGAGAGGGCTCTTTCTCTTATGCATTGTGAAAACATAAAAATATTATTATTGTTCATTGTTTATGTTGGAGTTTCTAGTTGTTCTGCAAGTGAAGTGTTATGCTATCAGAATCAATCTAGGTTGTGGGTTTATGTGAAATATAGTTCTTATTGAAGAATCTATTGTCCTTGTATTGGGGTTGTATTGTACTCACCATTTTTAGCAATATAGAAAGTACTATGCTTTTGTTCATGTGGGCTTTTTCTCCTGAAAGGGTTTTACCTAGTTTTATTGGCTGTCATTATGGTATATTATTTGCATGTTCATTTTCTTTATCTAAATGTGTTTCTATTTTGGTAATACTTAAATATTGTAAGGAAAATTTACATTATCTTCCCCACTAGATTAGAGTGAGGAAGTGTTTTCCACACCTTTGCTTCCTTACATAAACAGTGAGTCGCATGTTGTGACCATGTACCTTTAACAACTATTTACATGTCAGATTTTAATATTTATTTACTTCAACACATACATGCACAATCATAAAAATGGTTGGTAGATATGTAGGAAGTGAGTTTTAGGTGAAGAAGAGATGAAGTGGATGTAATTGGGGTTGTGCTATGGTGTCCTTTCCACTCTTTATTAGACTTGCATATAGGTGAGCTACTTTCGTATTTCATAGAAGTAATTGGCGGTCTCCTACACATGCTACAAAGTACTATTTAGAGCTCTCCAATCTAACTTAGAGAAATTATGTGGAAAGAAAAATGTCTAAATCTTCAAATAGGAGCTAGGGGCGTTATATACCCAACCATCACTTCCTTAACAAGTGGAATGATCCACGTAAGGTTGTAATGATGAAATTTGCATATTCATGTCAATTCTCATTTAATTATGTTAAGAGGTGTTCTATAATAGAAACATTGAAATCTTATGTTATCATTTAAATTTATATTTAACAATCATTTACAAGTCAAATAATTGATATTGAATATTTATACATGTACATATAAATATATAATTTATTCACCATATTTTTGAAAAAAAAATATTGAAATAAGAAATAATTAAGTTTTTAAAAGTAAATTTAAAATTTACATTTAAAATAAATAGCTCTTCAAATAAATATAAAATAATAATATAATAAAATAAAATAATTCTAAAAATATATTAAAATTTTTATCATGTAATATAAATATAATTGTGAAATAAAATAATATAAATCTTGGTAAATATATAAAAAATAAAACAAAAGCTTATTGAACTAATGAAGGATGATTTTTTCTAAATAAGACTAAAATTAATCAACTCTTCAAATAAAATAAAACAAATGATATAGATAAAATAAAATAATTTTAAAATAAATAAAAAATTATTTTGTAACTTCAATTTTATCTAAATATATGTTATTGTATTTTAGTTTTTATGCACAGCACAATAAAATCTATTTATTTTCATTTAAAATTGACAGTTAATATTTCTTTATTTATTAAATCTCCAAATGAATGGATACCCGCGAGTGAAAAACGATACATTTATTTAAAATTGACAGTAATTAATTCTGTTTATATTTCTACGATGATATTCTAAACCATACAATTCTATGAAGGGCAACGATCGTTTTTATTTTATTTTAAAAATTCGATTAAAAAAGTTGTTTGACAAGGATCGGTTACGCTTATATAAATTAATCTTTGCAAATCTTCATTTTGTTCAGTGAGGAGGAGGCGAAGGTGATGAATGTGGTGAATCGTGTATTGAAAGAACTGAAGAAGGATCTGTTACATGTTGCCAAGCATGCCGTCGGGTTGGATGAATTGGAACAAGATTTTCATGACAAAATTGCTCTTCAATCTTCTGCTTCTGGGCCAGTACAAATTGTGGGGATATGGGGAATGGGTGGTGCGGGCAAAACCACCCTTGCAAAGCAAATCTATAACAAGAAAAGCTTGACCATTAAGAACTCAAGTTTTCTTTTCGATATTCGTGAAGCTGCAAGGAAAGAGCGATTGCATGAGAAGCAAAAAATGCTTTTGAAGGAACTTGACCCAAAAGGCAAAGATTTTGATTTTGACAATGTAGACAAAGGCAAAGAGATTCTGAAAAGCCGTTTGAAATCTGCTACTGTGCTTATCGTTCTAGATGATGTGGATCATATACACCAATTAGATGCTCTTCTGCCAGCGAGGGAGAGCCTTGGCAAGGAAAGTCTGATTATTGTTACCACACTAGAGTTGACTGTTCTGAAAGGGTGGGGCATCGCTGCTATATATAAAATCAAAACACTCAATCCCGCTCATGCCCAGCAGCTTTTTTGTTGGCATGCATTCGGACAACCCTCTCCTTTGTTGGGATTCGAGGAATTTGCCGAGAAGTTCATAGATGCTTGCCGTTGTCTGCCTTTATCACTCGTGGTCTTAGGGAGTCAGCTCTATGGGGAGTCTAGCAAGAATTATTGGCAGTCTCAATTAAACAAATTGTCCAGACTATTGCCAGACGACATCACATCGAGACTCAAAGTAAGCTATGATACTCTAGATAAAGAAGAAAAAGATATGTTTTTGGATGTAGCGTGTTTCTTCATTGGATGGGCAAGCAGTACGGCCATTGCAGTGTGGGACGGATCACACTGGGATGGTTTGCACGGTTTGCAAAGGCTTGTGAACAAGTGTCTTGTTGAACTAGAGGACAACGGCAACATAAAATTCATTAGAATGCATGAACATTTGAGAGATTTGGGAAGGGAGATCGCAAATGAACAGTCACCCTATCGTCTTTGGTCTAAAGAGCAGATTATCGAGATTCAGCCTCAACAGGTGAAATCCGTGCTTGCTTTCTTTCTTTCCTGGCTTTTTATTAATCATGGCATGGGAACGAGCTCTGAGCCTGCCCTTTAATGAGTTCTATGCTTTTAAATAAGTCTTATTTTTAATGTTGACTATTCAGGAAGCAATACGAATCCGAGGAATGGCAGACGCATTTGGTGACAATTGTTATCCCCGGGAAGGAAAGATCATAATACACACAAGCCAAGGAGAGCGTATCCTCGCGCCCGGCTCGCTTGGGTTGAAGATTTTTATTGGCAATGGAGATTTCATTAATGAGCAATGTAGCGAAGTATCAAGAGAACTGGTGTGCCTTAGCTATGATAGATTTGAGCACAAAAATCTTCCATCGTGGCTTTTTTTAAAAGAATTAAGAATTTTAGCACTTAATGAAGCTCCAATATTAGAAGATCTATGGGAACGTGATGTGGATGTAAGTATGCTGATTTATGGTACTTTAAAAAATGTTAAACGAAAATATTTTTTAATTTATGCTAATTATGTTAATTTATTGAAAATTGGCAGCAGGCTCCTTTGCAATTAAGAGAGTTGTTAATTGGTGAAGGCTACGGATTGAAAAAGGTACAAGGTTTAGAGAGCCTAAGATCATTGGAGAAACTCATAATACTTGGCTGTACAGAATTGAACGCCCTTCCAAGTCTGGCAGAGGTAACTTCTCTAAAGAAGTTTGAGTTGAGGCACTGCAACAAATTGGAGAAGATAGAAAGTTTAGGAAGCCTCAGATCATTGGAGACACTCATAATACTTGACTGTACAGAATTGAACGCCCTTCCAAGTCTGGCAGAGGCAACTTCTCTAAAGAAGTTTTATTTGAGGTGCTGCAACAAATTGGAGAAGATAGAAAGTTTAGAAAGCCTAAGATCATTGGAGACACTCACAATATATGACTGTATAGAATTGAACGCCCTTCCAAGTCTGGCAGAGGCAACTTCTCTAAAGGAGTTTGATTTGAGGCGCTGCAACAAATTGGAGAAGATAGAAAGTTTAGAAAGCCTGAGATCATTGGAGACACTCAGAATATATGACTGTATAGAATTGAACGCCCTTCCAAGTTTGGCAGAGGCAACTTCTCTAAAGGAGTTTGATTTGAGGGGCTGCAACAAATTGGAGAAGATAGAAAGTTTAGAAAGCCTGAGATCATTGGAGACACTCAGAATATATGACTGTATAGAATTGAACACCCTTCCAAGTCTGACAGAGGCAACTTCTCTAAAGGAGTTTGATTTGAGAGACTGCAACAAATTGGAGAAGATAGAAAGTTTAGAAAGCCTGAGATCATTGGAGACACTCAGAATATATGACTGTATAGAATTGAACGCCCTTCCAAGTCTGGCAGAGGCAACTTCTCTAAAGGAGTTTGATTTGAGGCGCTGCAACAAATTGGAGAAGATAGAAAGTTTAGAAAGCCTGAGATCATTGGAGACACTCAGAATATATGACTGTATAGAATTGAACGCCCTTCCAAGTCTGGCAGAGGCAACTTCTCTAAAGGAGTTTGATTTGAGGGGCTGCAACAAATTGGAGAAGATAGAAAGTTTAGAAAGCCTGAGATCATTGGAGACACTCAGAATATATGACTGTATAGAATTGAACACCCTTCCAAGTTTGACAGAGGCAACTTCTCTAAAGGAGTTTGATTTGAGAGACTGCAACAAATTGGAGAAGATAGAGAGTTTAGAAAGCCTGAGATCATTGGAGACACTCACAATATATGACTGTACAGAATTGAACTCCCTTCCAAGTCTGGCAGAGGCAACTTCTCTAAAGAAGTTTTATTTGAGACGCTGCAACAAATTGGAGAAGATAGAAAGTTTAGAAAGCCTGAGATCATTGCAGACACTCATAATACAGGACTGTACAGAATTGAACGCCCTTCCAAGTCTTACAGAATTAATTTCCCTAAGAAAATTTGAAGTGGTAAGTTGCCTCAAATTGGAAAAAATTCAAGGTTTAGAAAGTCTGAAATCATTAGAGACGCTCAATATATGGGGTTGTCCCCTCATTGAACACCTTCCAAGTCTTGCAAAATTAACATCTCGAGATTGAAGAAATGCCACAAATTGGAGTAGATAGAATGGTTTACAACGTTTGACATAACTGAAGAATTTGCAAGTACATGCCCGATCGAATGCGCCGTGTATGATCTGCTTGGATGATGGTGAGAGATTGAATTCGCTTCCAAATCAGTTGCTGAACATTCTACAGTAACATACAGGTCATAGAAAATAGTTGAATTAAAAATATAAAAATCTATTTATTATTATGAGGCATCTGATTTTGTGCTGCCTGTGCTTTTTTAAATAACGTGCAGAAATGGCCGAGGGAAGTGATAATATGCACGAGGGCAGTGATTGATGTGGGCAAAGAGCGGAGCATTCTAGAGCCTTTCTGTCAGCTTTATAGGTAGATTTATAAAAAAAAATTTACAATCATTTGTGATTTATAGGTAGATTTACATAGTCACTTCTGTTCAAATTTTAATTTTGATAGTATTTGAATGGAGAACAAAGCAAATCTGTGACTAGTTGTTAGATCATGGATCTCCATCACTATAAGAAACTTTTTGTTTACCATGTAATAATATGTTCTTTTATAGATCTGAGGATAAGTATACATTTCATTTTTTTTTAAGCATGAGTGGGTTGGGACAAAGATAATAATTACATTTTTAAAAATTGACTAGGTGTAGCAATACTTTAAAATAATTATTATGTTATAGGCCTATTTTTTAACATCTACATGTTCATAATGAGATATTAAAGTGATTAGATAAAGAGTAGGAAAGTTAAAGAAAAAGAACAAAGAAAAATGTGAATTGACAATGATATAGATTATCTTCAAAAGTGAATAAAATTGATAAAATATGAGTGTTGTCTATATTTAGATAATGCATCCATTATTTCTAAATAATCATAGTGTTACATAAAGATACCTAAAAACAAACTAGATAATTTTTAATATATTACAAATAATTTTTGATATTAATAAATTATAAGACATTAAAAATATTATTTATAATATATTCATTAAAATTTAAATTATAACACCATAAAATTATTATAAACCAACAAAATCAATTAAAAGTACTATTGAATGACTCATGCCCAAAAATATTTAAGCTGCTTTACACAAAATTGTTGAATAGAACTGATTAATAATTTAATTTTTAACTAGCATTTGTAAAGCTAACATTTTTTAATTTTGTTCTTACAACTAATCTTTTCTTCTATTGACTTTTGGATTTGTACATCCTTCCTCGGATTGTGGATCTTTCAACTTTTTTTTTTTAATCTTTCACTTTTTTTAACATCTGCTCATCTTTGCATTATGCATTGTTCTTGTAACTTTTTCTCTGTATATATTTTTCATGCCAACAAGCATCCACAATGACTACAGTAGTCTGAGTTGTTTTTTACTTTGAAACAAGTGCATATGATTATGAAGTGTACTGTACAGGATGAGACTATTGGAAGCACATCTTAGAGCGAGTTTCAATAAGGTCAAAAAGTTGAACCTTTCATTTATATAAGGGTCATGTTTAATAGTTATTTTTAAATATTATTTAATTTAATAATAAAATATGATTTTTGATTTATAAAAATATATATTTATATTTTTAATGTGAATTGGATTTCTAATTGTAACTTATTGTTGTTAGAACATTGAATCAGATAATATATAAATTCCAACTCTAACATTCATTGTCCTGATCTTCCATTTGATCTTCCATTCATTGTATAGCCCATGGGAAGGAATTTTTTTTTTCAAACTCACTTAAGGTATAATTCATATACCATGGTTTGAAGGGTGGGTTGGGTAGTGTTATTATTTTTGCATGTTTGATCATCCATTGGCCATTGGAGTGGCTGCCATATCCACCAGGACAGTCTGTACTAAGCTTTACCTAAATGGAATTGTTGCTTACAGCAAGGCTGATATTTGTAAATAGGTACATATAGAAGATGAGATCTAAATTGCTTATCACAGGGTTAAATCTGGTATTCAATTTATCAAATTGTCTGCAAAGTCCTTATGAGATGGGATTTGCATACATCCTCTTTCTAGGAATAAGTGTAGCCGATGAGAGTTTATGAGATGTTCAAATCTGTCTATTTGGTTTCACTATTATGATGCTGTAACCCCCTTTAAAGACTTTTATTTGATTTTCTGGTTTCTGCTGTTTGATACGATCTATACATCAGGTTTTATCCACAATTTTTTTTTTAATAAATTAAGAATTGAATCTGGAAAACTGTATTTATTGTTGAATGATTTATTTTCTAACATAGAAATTACTTGTCATTTATTCATTCCACTTATATACCTATGTTGATCTCATACTAGATTTGTCAACTGAAATTTTGGTTATTTAGGCCTTTGAATATATTTCTATGGGCATTTACACTTATTGCCCATGATTGCAGGGCCCCAAAATATCGATCAGCACAAAGATTTCAACTAAACATTCAGTAGAATATAGTGTTTCAGAATCATGAAGATTTCCTCCCCGATTTCAGATCATAGTGTTTCTCGGTAGCTTCTCAGCACTGATGGATGTTTGGTCTCTCACGTGGATAATATAAGGGGAACTAAAGGGTAAGCAATTACATTGTAAGAATTTTTTTCTTTCCACACTACAAATTGCATTCACTTACGCTCTACCTATAACATCTGCTCTGCTGATTTTGAAAAATAAAGATGTTAACCCCTTTTGTCCAATTTTAGGCGTGTTCAATTGGACGGTAAACACGGGAGCTTGGTCAACTTACAATCCCCTATTCAAGCAAAAGTATCTGCTCAAATGTTGGATGATTTTAAGTGCAAGTTTCTATCTTTGCAAATGAGGACATGTGGAAATCAATCTGGCAATCCTTGCCATATCTGGAAATGAATAGGAAAGAAATGGTTTAAGGCAAATTCTGTGTTTATGGCAAAGACTTGGGATTGGTGATATGAAGCCTTCAATATATATGGGAGGAAGGGAGAGGAATTTGTATTGGTAACAGTGGAAGACATATTGAGGAGTACCATCAGAGAATGCTTGTGGAATACCTCTTCAGTTATCTTTATTATGCTCAGTTTCTATAGAAGGTTAATTTTCCAAGTATTATTTATTCTATTTTTTATTATTTATTTATTTGTTGAAAATGGGAAGTTGCTGTGGGGTGAATTTTTCATGTGCATGTGCATGTGGATGTGGTTTGTATTTGTAAACTCTATAAATACGAGTGTTAAGATTGGAGTTGTATGATTATTTACACATACTATTATTTTGTTAGGTTTATTCCAGAATTCAACACTTGTGTATTCTTGGGAAAACTTGCTTTGCAAGTGTATGTAATCGGATTGTTTACTATAATACATTGAACGGATTTTTGGGGTGGGGTTTTTTTTCCCGAAAGGGTTTTCCCCACGTACATCTTGTGTTGTGAGTATTTATCTCGATGATTTTTTTTATATTTTCTGTATTGTAAGTCTTCTTCTTAGTAATTATTAAAAGCTTTAATAAAAAAAATTGCACTTTTCTCACAAGCATTTCCATCGACTTCCGCTCAAATTTGAAAATGTGAACTCAAGTAAGACTTAATTTAAGAATTCTCTATTCTTTTGTAACCTAATAATCTTTAAAGTTGATTGTTTTACACCCTTTGATTGCACTTGAGTGCAGGAGAATAACACTAAGCTTGCCAATGGTGAAAGCCCTGTATTCTCATGTTTTTTGTCCAATCTAAAGATTATATGCCTTACCTAGTTGTACATGAGCTCAAATGCCTATTGGCTATGGGAAAGCATATGTTTACCATCGTTATTTAGATGATGCATCTGGCTTAACAATAAACATTCTTTCAAATATAAATCAAGATTGTGCCAAGTTTTTCTAATTATGTGTACACTAGGGGAAGAGCACTACTAGTAGACTGTTTTCCACTAACCATTCACTCGCAGCCAACTTGGCCCCCCTCAAAATTTGTATATGTCATTGCATAATTTTAATTGGACCAATAAATATTTTCTACACCAATACATGTTCACTAGTGAATGTGTAGTTGATCGAAAAATAAAAAATAAATAAACATGTTGTGCCTCCACAACTCACACTCCATGCCTCGTTTTGAGAAATGGGGATGCCCCTTCTTTTCTCTTGTTCCTCTAGTTTTCCCTTTGTCCCTTCATTTATTTTTCCTTGTTCTTTTTGTTTCTTTTCTTTTTCTGTTGTCTTTCTTCTCTTTTCCTTCTCTGCCTTTTGGGGATCGTTGTTCGGGCTTTATTTTTTCCCTTCTCTCTTTTTTGGGGATTGGCGATGGAAACATCCTCGACCCCCTAGTATCTTTTTGCAAATTCTTGATCCTCGACTTTCCCCTTGTGTGTCTATGCCTAGTCTCTTTTCTAGGATCAAAGATGTTCTCATCCTCAACCTCTCGATGTTCCTTTCGAGGATCTTTGATGGACCCCACCTCTATTAGCATGAAATGCTTCTTTCGGGCATATAAGTAAGGGTTTTCCTTCACTTTTTCTCACTTATGCTTTCTAGTTCTAGCCTCCCCTTGTTGATTGTGTGTTCCCACACATGAGTTTGAGCTTCCGCCAAGCATTATTATGTGACAAATTTGGTTTCACACCTATGCGCTCTTGCTATTAAGGTAGGTCCATTGTTTGTTTGCCCTTTTTCTATTTTGGTGTCGTTTCAGTTTCATTTTTTTCTTTGTTCCTGTTGTTTTTCATTGCTTCTTTGCTGTTTTTTTGGTCCTTTGTGATGTTGTTTCTTCTCACTTTTTTAAGAGTTATTCCTTTACCCTTGTTTATTTTCCTATGTTTTGTGTCATTTTTGGCCCTAGTTTAGGATCAATGTAAGCTGATCCCAGAACCCGCCTTGATGCCCTTTCATGTTTCGGGGTTCAAGGATGTTCCTATCCTTGACCCACAATACTTTCAAAGTATGGGATTGGGGATGGAAATATCCCCAACCCTCGACCTTCTCATCAATCTTTAGAGGAATCATAAACCTTGATCCCTGCTGTGCTTTTCATGCATAGAAATTAAGAATCGGGGATATTCTCATCGTTGACCCCCAATCATCTTAGGCCCTATGATAAGAAGGGGATCAGGGATGTTCCTATCCCCAACCCTCGATTTACTATAAACTCTATTGATGGATAGGTTGAATAATAAGGTGTTTTGCATTAATTAGTTTATTTTTCTTGTGCTTTGTTTTTGTTTAATAACAAGATTCTTGATATACAACTCTTTTGGGTGTAGAATCACTAATCAAGAGTAGTCACCATGAAGTACAAGTTCGACTCCTATCTTCCTCCTATAAAGTTACATTCTTCGGTAGGGATATCATGGATACTGACATTGGCCATGTAGAATTGAACAAATTCCTACAGAGGATGACCAAGCCAAATGAAAGGGCCACTTGGGCCACTTCATTGGCGCGCTTAGGACTTGTCCAAGTAGCAGGCTTCCTAGTAGCTCTATAATCTTCATAACCAATAATGGCTTGTGCATATAGATATAAGCCAAATGAGAGAAGGGTCTATGGCCCACTTGATAATGTGATCCTAGATATCTTCCCTGATGCCATTGAAGATGCTTTCCATATTTGTAAGTATATTTTATATGCTCATGTCATAGTGACTTGAGTAGGGAGCAACATTTTTAAGAGGAAGGAGATCCTATGGGTTATATCAATAAAAAATTGATGGAAAAGACCAAGAAACCCAACCAATTGGAGTAGATCAAGATCTTTCAAAGGGCCCATTTTCATATGGATGCTAAGGACTATGTCAATCTCCTTAGCAAGATGGCAGGATGACCAGATGCAAAAGAGTTTCATCCTTGGATGCTTCTCTTTATTAAAACTATCTTGGCAAGGAAATAATACATTGATTGGGTTAAAATGATCAGTGGTAACCTGGGCGAGTAGCTACAACAGGGCAAGATAGACCCAAGGTTTTATATGAATTCGTATGTGGTCTACTTGCTTGCAATTCAGGTCACTTACCTAGGTTGAGAAGAGAGGGCTCTCTTTTGAATATTCCTATATATCACATTATCCTTAGCTACAACTACATAGGAGTAGAAAGGATCATCGTGTTGTCAATGATTTTTTTTTTAAAGTCATTAGGGCTATTGATGGAGATTTTGGTAAAAGAATATCCCTTGGAGATAATATGGAAATCAAACATTTTGGTAGCTATTTCGCCCAGTTCAAGACATTCACATAGATAAGGGTCACTGGTTGCATTGTGCCTCCATACAACTTGGTTTGATATCCCTGCGACTGATTGATTGTGTTGGAATTATGCAGGTAGGTGGCAGATGCCCACAATTTAATAAAGAGCAAACATAAGCCCTGCTTCTGACTTCAAATTGATGTAGGGGCTTACTTGTGTTCAAATATGAAGGTGCCCAAGAACATTGAATGTGAATTGCTTGAGTTCTCTTTGGACCTGATTCAAATTGATCACAACAAATTTGATCCAATCGACACATTGTTAGTGAATGGATTTTGCCTTTCTTCAAAATGATTAATTTCAAACTCTGTCGCCTTCTTTTAAAAGGCAAAAGTTCAACTAAATAGCTGGGTAAGTGCAATATATACTACTTCCCTCTGAATTTTTCATAGGTACAACTCCCTACATTATTTATTCAAGGAATAATCTAATTAATTTTTAATTGGTATGCTTTTAACCTAAAAGCACATAACGCTGCCTACTTCATTCTTAGATGAGAGGCTGATGATCTACACATATTTCAGAGAAAAATTAATCTCCTAAATGTTTCAACATGAAAGATAGAAGTGACTGAAACAAAGTTCAGAACACCAGTTAACAGTTCATAAAAGAAAATAGATAAGAGAGACCAAGTCTATCTTCAAACACATATCTTTTAAAATCTCACAGGAAGGAGTCCCAAAAAAATAATAATATTCTGCATTGGAAAGGCGATCACTGTTGTTTGATTAGATCAATATATGCAAAGATATACCACTACACAGATTCAAAACTCAAAGGTTTTCCTTCTCCCAAAAAATAGTATGATCCTTTATATATATATCTTATGCAACAAAGGCGCAACAATACATGTATAAATCCTTTTCAATTCCAGATCCCTAAAGTCTGAAGACTTCCTTCAATAAAACAAAACTTTCAAAAACAAAAGAAAACTAAGCAAAAACTAACCAAAATTCTAAACAAAATCTAACCCTTATTTCATCTATCTTCATCTAATTTATAGTCTTTAGAACAGAGGAGGTCTCCTTGAAAACTTGACCTTCTCTAAATCAGTTATGAAAACTAACAAAGTATATTTGGGACAGATGTCTCGAAGTCATTTGCATAAGCATGAAAACTACATAAAAATAGAGCCTTAATCAACGCATTATGTTGCTTTCCCATCATCATCTTCTCCTCCGCTTTCCTGGGTGTCGTGGGCAGTTGCGAGTTCCTGGACTATCAATTGGTTTGGAGTCTTCATAGTGTTGAGTTTTGCCTTCGCAGCCTCTTTGTTCCATCTATGCTTCACCATCTTTTCAACATGTTTCGGTAACTGATCGTTACCGATAAACGTCATAGACTCGATCCGGGTGACCCGTGTTATATCCTCATGGGTGAAATTGCCTTTAGCTCTAATTTTCTCCATTTATAGCCTGAAAACCTTTACCGCATCCTACGTGTTCAGCCCGCAAATCCCCAATTGCCAATCATGGTTAGGATTAACCACTTTGTTGTCCTTAACTAAATTGCATTGGAGATCCTGAAGTTCATACACAAAAGTCTTGGCATCGGAAATCATAGATTTGAAGGTGAGCACCTGCCACATTATGGTCTTCTTCAACATGAATAGTTGGCATTCATCTATTACCAACTTGATTGAATGCTCTGTTAGGAATCTGGTAACTCCATACTCTTCTATTTTCGTGAACATTAACAAGACATTATCCCATTTATGTTCCTCTTTCTCCCATGGCGAAATCTGGTTTTAAACTTCTGTAATGAGGCTCTGCATCTCATCACATAACTTCTAGGAGTTCGTGATATACTTTTCTCCATCTTTAATTATTCCTTCGATCCATCTCTCCACAGCCTCTGCAATGCTTTTAGCCCGTTGAACCTGACTCATTAGCTTTTTATTTTCTGGTGAAGTAGGATCAAAGTTCTCTGTGGCATGGGATATAGGAAGTGCTCCGAAGCAACCAATGTTGTCAATGAACTAAGCAAGAATGCTTATATGCCGCTTTAGCTCTCTCTTTTCCTGCCCGTCTTTCTCCGACCTGGTGAGCATTTTCTTTGCCGATACTTGGAAGAAATGATTATCTGAGTCCTTACTCATGTTTCCCAGCTCCACCTTAGTAATCTCAAAATCTTTTGCACTGGCTTCCTTGTTTTCATCCTTAGGCTTGTATGAGGGAATTTCAGCAACCCACTTTCCTGTTCCTTCATCATTATCCAGTCGAGCAGGTGTTTTGGACCTTTTCGGCTTGGGGCCCTTCTTTGTGTACTTAACAACCATATCTTGAATTGGAATAGTCACGGGAATGAAATTCTATTTTTTGTTTACCGAAGTGGTTAGCCACTTAGGGGTTGCACTGGAACTGGTTACTCCCTCGACCACTTTGGGGGGTGGTGTCAAAGCTACGGTAACCGCATGGGAATCCATGGTATTGATGATGTCACTGTCAAGATCTTCAACTTCAAATATATGAGCGTCAAGAATCTTATCCTTCATCTCTGTATCCTTGGTTTGGTCCATCCTTCTCTGGGCAGCACTTCGTGACCTAGTATGTCGAGGAGTAGAGAAGTCCAAAGTCGGATTAGACTTGTGCCTAATGTGAGAAGGCCTTTTATCTTTACCTGCATGAACAAACATAGAAGCATTATTAGAAAAACTCTTAGGTGAACGCAGGGCAACTTCACTATTTTTCACAGAATTAGAATAGGAGCCTAATTTCACTGCTTTCTTCCTTTCAACCCACTCCACAGTTCTCTCCAAAACCTTTTTTGTTTTTAGCTGTATATCATCCTCCTCTTTCTCATCCCAGTTGATATAGGACACCTCAGTTTCATCTTGGGCTAAGTATCCAGGTTCAAACAGTTCTAGATAATCCTCTTCAAGCCCCTTTATGTCCAGCTTTATCTGCAGTGAAATGACTTGCTC
Source organism: Cryptomeria japonica (assembly GCF_030272615.1). Lineage (NCBI taxonomy): Eukaryota > Viridiplantae > Streptophyta > Pinopsida > Cupressales > Cupressaceae > Cryptomeria > Cryptomeria japonica. The sequence goes on from NC_081405.1 coordinate 530,979,459, forward strand.
CAACACCATTCTCATGTTTGCCCTCTTGAACACTTCAAGTTCATCGCTACAATCCTCCTAGAAGTCCTCTAATTGTAGAATTGGGAGATACGACATTAGTCCAAGACTTCAGGAGAAACCCTTGTTATCAAAGCCTTTTCTTTCATGGTACAGGGAAAAATTGAAGTTCTTCAGGTCCGCTCCAATACTCAAAGCATCCGACATTGAACTACAGGATAGCGTGCCCAACTGAATAGGAAAATGACTCTCCCATTGGTCCCTGGGTAAAGCCTTTTTAATCACAATAGCCAGCTGTCTACAAATCTCTGCTAAAACAAAACAATTTGAACAAAAATGAGGAAGCTTGAAGGGCTCTTCCTCAAAACCGCCAACCCTTATGTAGCAAAAGCGCGGGAATTGGATAAAGAAGTTTCCAAATCTCTTCACCAATGCCTGTGCATCCTCAGACATTCTCTTGGTTTTCATGCTCTTCAATTTGTAACACAAATCTCCCAGGAAGGCGTTGTGTATCCTTCTAAAATCTTGCAAGGCATTATCCTTTTGCAACATAGGATAAAAATCATATACAAAGACCTCCTCCTCAGTGGGCTGTCTAGGTATTCCAACTATCTCCTTAACACATGCCAAACAATATATAAGATATGAAGACATGAAAAAATTCTGTTTAAACTACTTGGCCATACTTAGCTGCTCCCTCATGGAATCGACAATCAGCTCTGCCCAGTCGAGGTATTGCTTCCCCTCTAATACTAGCTGCACATAGCAATATATCCAGTTGTCGAAACTGTAGGCTTCTGCAGAGCCTCTGACCTGGTGTAACAGTAACATGATGTCATGAATATGAGGAAGCATATGATTCTTGTTGGGATTCTTGGGCAATCTGGACCCCCCCCTTTGGGGAACCTTCAACCAATATTTTGCTACATTATTTCGGTGCTCGGTTCTATCTGCGTTGAACTCAGTAATTGACTGGGCTTACAATAGGCACAAGTAGGTCTCTCTCTCTTTGGTGAGTTATCCCTCTTGGAAGAGGATGAATCTCCTTGTTGTGGAGAAGATGGTGCTTTGTCCTTAGGCTTTGATTGCCATTTCTTCTTGTTTGAGTTGTCCTTTCCTTGATTTCCTTTGTTCCCTTGATTTGCCACTAATTCTTGAGACTTAGAAGTCTTAAGAATGCCCATGCTTATCAACTTAGTTTGTTCCATCATCAACATTTCATTGAAAGCATCAAATGTAGGCATTGTGTACCTTGAACCCATTGTCATCCTATGGCTTTGGAAACTAGAAACAAATATTGCATATTCTTGTGGAAGCTTGCCTATCAAGTTGAATATCAATTGAGTATCCTTCTTATCAATGCCACAATCTTTAAGTTGTGCCCTCAACTCATTTGCCTTAGTGAAATAATCTTGTATAGTATCAAAGTTCTTGGGATCCAACATGGTGAGATCACTATAAATTTGATATTCCCTTATCTCATCAACTTGACCATACAAGTCTTGAAACTTTTGCCAAGCATCCTTGATTAGAGTACACTTCTCAATATGAAAAATGAGATCCTTTGATACATACTTTTTTAAGGTACCAATTGCCATGATATTTTTAGTGAGCCAATCCAAGTGACCAACTGGATCAACCTTAGGATCAGTGGGAGCAACAATAGTTCCATCAATGTAATGAGTTAGTCCTTTTTCCATAAGTTTACTCCATGCATCAATTTTCCAAGTAGAATAATTATGAGGAGTTAAGAGAGGAAACTTAGAAGAACTCATAGCAGTAGAAAGGAAGGAACACAAGAGCACAAAAGCACAAGAGAGACCCTCCCAAATTCACTCAATCAAAGTACCCCCCCAAAAAATGATGATTTTGGCACTTTATATGTAGTGCATGTACAATAGGCCACTTGCAAACAATGGAAAGGTGGACTTCTGATTTCAATTTACAACTTCTTAAAATGAGATCTAAGAGACTTTAACAAATACTGCTAGTGATCTAAACTAAGATCCAAGCAAAATACAAGTACCAAATATGCCAAAAATGGCCAACTATTGAAAGTACAATTTCTATTTAAAATCACTACAAACAGATGGCAGATTATGAAAGTAGATGAAAAAATATGCACTTTAAAAAAAAACGGCACCTGAAAAGGAGTCCATATGAACCCAAATGAAGCCTCCAAAGTTGTAAAAACTGGGATTTCACGATTTCTGAAAAACCTGTATCCGAAAATCAGAAAAATCCTACACCACTGTACAGATCACAAAATTCTACCCCAAAACAAGAAACATTGCTTGGAAAAACGAGTCCGTATGAGTGAGACATCGCTATTTAAAAATTGTCTGCCAAATTATAATTTCTGGAAAATTTCCGCCGCAGCGTCAAACTTCAAATGCCTCTAGATTTGGCCTCCGAAGTCCGATTTGGATGAAACAAAAGGCAAAACTAAATTTCTTGGACATCCTCAATCCAATGGTAACCTCTGATTTGACCTATCAAGTTTCAATAATAACATGCAATAGAAAACTCCAAAATACACAATACCAAATAGCATCAATTTCTCTCAATTAGCAAACTAATGACACTCTAATGGCTCTGATACCATGTGAGATTTTGCAAAGATCAAGAGGCAATGGAAAGCACAAATAAGAGAGAACAAAATAGATGATAGAAATAAACTGTATTCTATCAAGATGAAAAATATGATCAACTGGATCATTAAACATTACATACAATGAATATAAGCCTGCTTATATAGGCAAGGCTATATGGATATGTGAGCACACAAACATGACATGTGGCTCAATAAGAAACAAGGGTAGGTAGGAGAAATAATATAATAGTCCACATGAGGTGGATCACCCACTGAATGTGGAGTGTAACAACAAGATCACACCATAAAAGGTGGAAATTCTCCTACACACACTATCTCAATGTGGCACAAACACCCAAGTGTCTCATACCCAAAATATTATGAAATGCATTTCCTAAGTAAACTTAAGTATAGTGTAATAATATCTATGATGAATAATTTTTACACCAACAAATGTCAACTGGGGAAAATGTTTTCCTTAACCTTCAAAGGTAAATCCTTCACTGTTGACAATTTACTTGATCTTGTGCATACTGATTTGCGTGGTCCTATGAAAACTAGGAGTGTGCAGGGAGATAGGTATTTTATTGTTCTTACAGATGATTGCTCAAGAATGATGTGGGTCACATTCTTGAAGGACAAGTCTGAAGCCTTTGGAAAGTTTAAAGCTTTCAGACCATTGGTAGAAAAGGAAAGTGGTAGAAGAATCAAATGCCTTAGAACTAATCAAGGAGGGGAATTATCTACCCCCCGAACTCCACAGCAGAGAGAAACAACCGGACTATGGTTGAAGCGGCTAGAACCATATTGATACAAGGAAAAGTTGCTCACACCTTTTGGAGAGAAGCAGTGAGCACTGCAGTCTACACAATGAACCGGGTACTCATCAAGAAAGGCAAGGATAAGACTCTTTATGAGTACTAGACCGGTAAGACACTAGTGGTAAGCTACTTTAGAATGTTTGGTAGCAAATGTTATATCAAGAGGAGTGAACATTAGAGCAAGTTCGATGCAAAATGTGATGAAGGAATATTCCTAAGATATTCCACCAAGAGTAAAGCTCTAAAATGTTTCAACAATAGGACTCAGAGAATTGTTGAAAGAATCAATGTTAGGGTTGATGAAAACTCTGGAAAACCTAAGGAAACCGACAGTGAGCAAGTAGGAGATGAACCGATAGTAACCTTCTGGGAACCGGTTGCAAATCAGCCTAGTACTAGTAACTGTGCCCCTACACCGGTGGATGCTAATGCTTATGAAGATGAGGATGAAGAAGAAAAGTAAGAGGAATCTTTTAAGAACATACCTAGATATGTCAAACTCAATCATGATCCAAAGCAGATCATAGGAGAGAAAGATGCAGGAATTCGTACAAGAAGAAAGATCAGAGAAAGCTCATGTATGATCTCTGAATTTGAGCCTAAATCATTCAAAGAGGCACATAAAGATGAAGATTGGATCAAGGCAATGGAGGAGGAACTTGACCAGATAGAGAAGAATGTTACATGGTCTTTGGTACCCAGACCAGAGCATAAAAATGTCATTGGAACCAAATGGATTTTCAGAAACAAGCTAAATGAGGATGGCACAATGGTAAGGAACAAAGCCAGACTAGTTTGTAAAGGATAAGCCCAAGAAGAAGGAGAAGACTATGGAGAAACCTTTTCTCTAGTAGCAAGATTGGAAGGAGTGCGTATGCTTCTTGCATATGAAGCTTTTAAAGGATTTAAGGTATACCAAATGGATGTAAAATCTGCATTCCTAAATGGAATACTTGAAGAGGAGGTGTACATAGAGCAACCAGATGGGTTTGCCCTATCAGAAGACAATGACATGGTGTGTAGGCTACATAAAGCCCTGTATGGACTAAAGCAGGCACCTAGAGCATGGTATGAATGCTTGCACTCACATCTTGTGAAGATTGGATTTGAAAGAACAAGTGAAGATAGCAATATCTATTTGAAATCAGATTCTGATCTACGAAGTATTTGTTGATGACATCATCTTTCAAGGAGATGACAAGATGAGTCATAATTTTGCAGATGAGATGAAAAAGGAGTTTGAGATGTCACTCATAGGGGAAATTAAGTTCTTCATTGGACTGCAGATTCAGCAAATGAAAGAAGGAATCTTTATTACTCAGTCCAAGTATGTCAAAGAGGTGTTGAAGACCTTTGGCATGGAAGACAGTAAACTGGTTGGTACACCAATGGTGACCGGTTTTAGATTATCAAAAGAGGATGACTTGACATTGGTAAATGAGAAGGATTACCGATCAATGATTAGTAAGTTGCATTATGTAGTGCATAGCAGACCGAATATTGCACATGCAGTGGGTATTACCACTTGGTTTCGACAAATCCCAAGAGAATCCCGCTTGGTAGCAGTCAAGTGGATTCTTAGATATCTGAAGGGAACAATTGACTATGGGTTATGGTATCCATACAATAATGATTTCAACCTGAACGTGTTCACAGATGCTGATTGGGCTGGTAATGTAGATGACCAGAAGAGCACAATCGGTGGTAGACTAGTTTCATGGATGAGTAAAAAGCAGAGTTGTATCTCTCAGTCTACAGCAAAAGTGGAGTATGTTGCAGCTTTTATGAACTTCACCCAGACTATTTGGATGAAGTATGTATTGAATGGCTTCAAAGTACCTGTTGTATATGGTGAAAATGGATAACAATAATAAGGATATTGAAAGGCTAAATGAATTCAACCACAAAAACCCTAGCCTAACAACAACAAAGATCCACCATAACATATGAAGATTACCTAAGACAATGCAAATCAAACAAAATCACAAAGATTATACCATCACATGTCCAATAGGGTTTGGATCTCCATTCTTCCTATCTCCATTGATCTTGCTTGATATATTTGCTCTCAGATTTTATGTGCACAAGAGCTCAACAAAGAACGGAATGTGGTTGCAAGTAGGATCATAGTGTGGTCAAATGCATAAATTGATTAGGGTTTGATAATAAAGGAAGCATCTCCTTATATAGAAGACACAATATGAAATGGAGGGATAAGATTGAGAGGTGTAAAAGGAGGTCGGCTATGATTTGAGGTAGGTAAAAGAAATAATAAAATAATAAGAGGGGTAGGTAGTGTATGAATTAAGAGATGAATGACATGTGTCATGGGTAGAAAAGGTTAATGAATTAATTAAATAAATAAAGATTTATTTAATTAATAGAAGAAGTGGGATTAATTAAATAAATAAGATATTTATTTAATTTAGGAAAAGGAAAATTTAAATAAATAAATGTATTTATTTAAATGAGAAATAAGGCTAGAAGAGGATAAATGAATTAATTAAATAAATAAATATTTATTTAATTAATAGAAGAATTAGGCTTAGATAATTAAATAAATAAAATATTTATTTAATTAGACTGGACAATTTGGGGTGTCTACACTTGTATCTGAATTGGTAAGCATATTTTGTGACAATACAAGTGCAATTAACATTTCCAAGAATCCGGTTTTGCATGCTAGAACCAAGCACTTTGAACTCAAGTATCATTTCTTAAGGGAGAAGGTTCAGAACAAGGAGGTTGTATTGGAACATGTTTCTAGTAAGGAGCAGTTAGAAGACATATTCACCAAGCCTCTACCAAAGGCTATATTTACCTATTTAAGAGGTGAATTAGGGGTGCTGCCCCTTCAAGATGTGAACTGAAAGTATGTGCTCCACATTAGTCAGTTATTGCACTGTCCAATATTTTTTAGGATTGATGTGTTGAAGGATGCTACTCCTCAGGGGGAGCAACATAGTCAAACAAGAAAACTTGTGCCTCCACTTTGGCATTGTTGTCAAAGGGGAGAAGATGTGAAGCAGAGAAGATATCTGCAACAGAAGATGTGATGCTAAGTAATATCTTTGTATATTGCCATCAATGCCAAAGGGGGAGATTGTTGGCATTTGTGCAGAGTATGTTGACATGATGATATTATGTTGTCATTGATGTCAATATGTTGGAGAGTGAACCAGAAATATGCTGAAAAGTGAACTGGTATAATGTGGTGAACCGGTATATGTGCAAAGAAGTGAACCGGTATATTGGAGCTAAGTAGCTGGCAAAGAGAACCGGTATGGTGGTGTAAACTGGTATATGAGCAATAGGTGAAGCGGTATGTTTGTCCAAGTGAACTGGTATCATGAAATGTGAACCGGTACATGAATGTGGTAGGACTACTGGTTGGAAGTCTTAGCTTCAGGGTTTCCGGTTGAAGTGTTCCAAGCCCGTGTGATTCAACCGATGACATTGTGTGATGAGTTAGCATTATAATGAAGATCAAATCATGTTGCCACATCATCCTTGTGCGCGTGATCGATCTTGCATGAAGGAGATTGATCCTATCTACCTCGGGAATGTGTGAAGTCCCTATAAACGGTGGAGAATGCGTGATGGGTTATTGCCTCCATGAAGCGCTAAAGAATGAATGATGGAGAATGTCTTGAGATCTATTCAAGACCGTTGTATTCAAATGCAAAGTGTTCAATGGTTAGGATTGAACCGTTCAATTGCTTAACCTAAATGTTTAGGGTTAGGGTTTATGCTACTGACCTATCTGTTTCCTATAAGGTCGACGTTGTGTTTCATGCTGAGGTTGTTGGCAAATGGTGTGTGTGTATCTATAAAGTAGAAAATCGAACCCTAGGTGTTCCCCCACTCCAAGGAGAGAGAAAGGAGGTCACTAAGATTGACGGTTTTCACTTAGGAGAGACTTTACATTCAAAAGAGGGGTTGAAACTCACAAGATCCAATCCCACACAATGCAAGATTGAATTCTAAATGAGTTTCAAGGGTTGAGACAACAAGGATACCCTCTTTTGTAAAGAATGTAGATAGGATTGAACTAGGAGTGTATGTAAAAGTAGGAAAGATTCGCTTGTAGACGGAGATAGAGACATGGGATGAAGCTGCGGACTTGAAATTAGTAGTAAAATGTCAAGATGATGTTGTCCTGCAAGTTTGAGCGAAATTTGACAGGACGATGGCGCTCGAAGTGCACACGGTCCTCCGAAAAATCCGTGAAACGAAGGGGGATCTGTTCGTCTCTACACAAGGATTCCAGATCTTCAATTACAGTCGCGTACCTGCAACCTACACATAAAAAAGAGAGGACGATTGGGGGGTTAGGGATTAGGGGTTTGCCTTCAGGTCAAACCTCAGTTTTGGAATTAACCAAGAAATGAGAATGCTGTAAATGTAAGTGTTTGTAATGTAATCAAGTATTGATACCTTGTTGTAAGAATGTTTGTATTCTTACATGCGAAGGTGTAATGATGTTGTATGTTGTATGTTGTATGTTGTAGGTGATTTCCTCTTCAATGGTTGAATCCTTGTCTTGAATGCAACACCTAGCCTTGAATGGAGACCTAGAATGCTCAATTGCTTGAAGGAATGCTTGAATGCTTGAATGTTTGTCTATCGCTTCCGCCTCTTGCACACATATGTTTCTCACACCTCTCCAAATGGGAGGGGAAATGTAGTTTATATACTTGTCATTTAGGGTTAGGAGACTGATTTTTCCGACCTTAGGCCGACCTAGGAACATTATTTTCCAAATTGCAAACTTGAAGACCCGATGCCCAACAAGAGACTAGGCCCAAAATAGGGCCAGGGACTAGGGCACTGGGCACCATGGTCCCACCTCCCGGGATAGTAGGGTGCAAGGAGGATCAGGCCAAGGTGCAGAAAGATGCAGTTTTTGATGTCGTAAATAGGTTTTGGGGTCTCCATTCAGGTTCAACATTGCGCCTCCATCGTGAAGACCCAAATGCAGTCAAAATTGCAAGTGTTGCAATTTTACGATGCTACATTTAGCCCCCACTTTAGCAGGAGTATAAGCATATGCCCATACTTCCGGTAAAGTACAAGGAAACAACATTGAAAGACTTTCACCACGTCAAGGAGGCAAGATACACCAAGCCCCTAGTGGACTAAGGATCTTACGACTTCGATTGACAAAGTAAAAGGGAAGATCACGAGGGAGAACCATGACTGTCAGTAGTAAGGTTCCCTCACTATGAGTCATGCAAGAAAAATACCAATAATTTTCAAGGCAAAGCTAAGTTCGCCAAGAAATTTTCAAGTATCCTGAAGAGATATGAACGGAGTGTATGCCCCCTACGTTAAAGCGATCGTACATGCCTCATCGGGGGTGATTGCTTTAAGGGAGTGATACACATAAGAAATGAGAAGGGAAAGGAGCATGTTATCACAAAGATTTAGCCCCCAAGTGTGAGATAAACCCAAGGATAATAGACACAAAACACAAAGCACGAGGTGACTTCACTTTCCTTGGGGTCAGTATGCTGTATGATAATTCATGTATATCATATGTATGTATGCATAATTGTTCTTCATTCCCTAATCAAGGAAGGTCACCTAGAAGAAGAAAACACGTGTGTCTTTTGAGTCAACATGAGAGAGACCAAAAGAGATCTCAATGCTTTGCATCATCCTCAAGTAGGCAACACTAAGGACAACAAATAGAAGAATGGGAATAACACATAGAAGAAGTAACAAAAGAGATCAAGAGAGGAGGAGAGAGTCTGCTATGCTAATGAACTAGTCTAGCACATCATCTACCCCCCGATCTTGCTAATCAATATTTCGGCAAGGCAGGAAACACGCTAGAGGAGGAACATCCAACACAGCAGATGGAGCTATCACAAGATCCAAACAAGGGCTATGTTCATGTTCCAAGCCACGTTGTTCTTGTCTAGGAGATAGGATAAGTGCTTTAGAAAATTCGTTAGATAAATGGTTATCAACATCAACATATTCATATTCACTATCAAAAGCAAGAGGAGTAACATTTTCATCATGAATAACATTTTCATCTATATCATCATCAAGATTTATAAAAATAGGATCTTTAACTTTCACAGGATCAAAACCATCATGCATCTTATGTTTAGGAGATTTTGACTCAATTTTCGGCTGAGGAGAAAATGGAATAATGCTAGTTGAAGGTGTCTTAGGGGATTGCAAAGTTTGAGAAGCAGTTGCACAAGCTCTAAGATGACGCTTTTGTTGGCATTCATGCACAGAATGATTTCGTCTAGTCTTAGTAGGAAGTTGAGAAGATTGAGGAGGAGGAATGTTCTCATCCTTATCAATTGGGTGTTTAGGTTGTGGTCTCTTAGGTTGGACGATAGGAGAAGAGGAAGGTCTCTTCTCTCTATAAGAGGAAGGAGGAGGAACTGCTCCATATAAAGGAGGTATATCTGGTTTAGGAAGGAGACCAAGGCCATCATGACGAGGAGGTATAGGTCTACCTTTAGAAAGTTTATTAGACATAGACATAGTCATATCCATAGGGATGGGTTGGGAATATTCTTGAGGAAAGACATTAGTTTTATCTTTCAAAGGAAGAACTTCCTTCTCAAGAATGATAAGAATATCAAGTTTGGGTGTTCTAGGTTCACTTAGAGATAGGATCATATCTTTTTTCCATTTTTGATAAGATTTGAAAAGATGATCACTTCGCGGTGGAAGAGATTAAAATTGTTTAGGCCAAAAATAATCAATAGGAATGCTAGAAGTTCTTTCAGTTGGTTTAAAGAGACTATGATTGGCAGTAACAACTTCACCATTATGGGGAAATTTCAAACACTTGTGAATAGGAGAAGCAATAGCTTTCATGGAAGATAGCCAAGGATAGCCTAGCTTCACACGAAATTGTTCGGATGATGGAATAATAGCAAAGCTCACATCAAGGGATTTGTTATGGACATCAATAGGTAATGTAATAGAACCAATTGCAAGAGAAGAAAAAGCATCAAATAGTTTCACAACCACATTTGTTTTGTCATAGATCACTTGATTCAATTGCAAAGTAAAAAGAAATTCTTCAGTAATGACATTAACCATACAAGAAGGATCAATAAGCACTCCATGGCAAGGTGTATTCTTGACTTTTGCAACTATATATAAAGGACCATCAGGTGCCCTGATAGTTTCACTGGAATCAAATGTGATGGAAGGTTCTTTAGGGATTTTCTGCTACTCTACAAAGTTAACCACATTCAGAGTCATAGACACAAGACCATCAGGTGAGAAAGAGGAATCATTAGTCTCAATCACATTAGAGGTATGAGAAGGTAATGGATCAGTAAAAATCTTAAGATTTTGGTTAGGAAGAGCTACAAATGTGTTGCCTTTATCATTCACACCTAAAACAGAGATAGTATTATTATCAATCAAATCTTGAATTTTACCCTTTAAAGCAAAACATTTTTCAGTATCATGCCCAAGTTGACGATGAAATTGACAAAAAGATTTGTTATCAAAATAGGGTGAATTCATCTTTGCAGGATCTATTTGCTTTATAGGAGGGAGAGTAAGCACATTTCATTCCAATAACTTATTCATAATACTATGCAATGATTCATTCAAAGGAGTAAACTCTCTTTCTTTCTTGAAAAACTTAGAAATAGGATACACACCTGATGCTGCATTCACATTGTTGTTGGTGATGTTTTCATTGAACTTGATGAACCCTCTGTTTGGTTTAAACTTCCCAAGTGGTTGTTGACTACTATCACCCTTATCACTCGGAGCCATAGGATTTGCTTGTTCCATTTGACTCATAGTCAGTTGATAATTGTGAAGAGTTGCACACAACTATTGGAAAGAAGTAAACTCAGAAAACAAAAGTTTTTCTCTAATATCTTTTTGTAAATTAGAAATAAAGATTCTTTGAATATCATTGTCAGGTACTGGAAAAGAAATTTGAGCACACAAATGCTTATATCTACCAATGAAATCAGTCACTTTTTCTTTAACACCTTATTTACAATGCATTAAATCAATCAAAGTAACTTTAGGACCTATATTGTTTTGAAATTGTTGAATAAAAGCATTTGCAAGTTGTTGGAAAGAAGTAATAGAATAGGAAGGCAATGAGCAATACCATTGTAGAGCCTTATCTCTTAATTTTCTAGTAAACAGTTTTGCAAGCAACCTTTGGTCATGAGTAAAATCGGTACATATTGTTTGAAAGGTCTTAACATGTGTTAGAGGATCACCTTTATCATTATAAAGCTCCAATTGCAAGATTTCAACATGCTTAGGGGGGATAGCTCGAACAATGTCAAGAGAAAGTGGGCTCGCAGCATCAAATGTGGGCACACTAAACTTAGATTGTTTCATAGAGGCAATTTGTTGCTGTAAAGAAGAGACAGTTTGTGCAAGATTGTTAATGGTCGCTTCAGTTGAAGAGTTCATATTAGACATGTTAGATTGTGATGGAGGTATTATTTTATTGAAAGAAGGTATTCATTGAGAGTAAGGTGGTGGGACACTATGATGGTTAGTCATAGGAGATGATTGGAAAGAAGGAACACTACAAGGAGGAATGGAATGGTTAAATGAATTGCCCCCTTGTGTCATGTTCATTTGTGGAGATGTAATAGGGACACTCATTGAAGGAATGAATGAAGAAGTCGGATTGAATGAAGGAAGAGGGTTGATTGAAGAAGAAGGATTGCTCCCATGACTGGTGATCATAGCTGGAATGTTTTGTATTGAAGTAGTCATTATGTTTGATGTAAAACTAGGTATACTAGCAATAGAAGTTGTCAAAGGAATAGAATGATTGAATTGAGTAGGAGGTTGTGTATAACCTAAAGTTTCAGCACAACTCTTCATAGGCATCACATTCAAATCCACGATGTGTGCAATACTATGCAAAATATCAATTCCATTCTTATCACTTTGAACCATACGTTTTAGACCCTTAATTAATGAAAGAGCTTCACTATCGGGGTATTCTTGAGACATCCATTGCTGAAAATCATCAAATTGGTTATCCAATTTCGAAAGTTGTTCTATAGAAACCTCATGGAGAGCTTCTTCATCATTAAGAGGATTAGAGGAATTACCCATGTCCTCATTAAAAAGGCCATTCAAATTAGGTTCCATCTCCTCGGTAATTAAACCTTGGAAAGACTTAATTCTAAGGCTTCGTCTAACAGGAATATTGTAAGTAGGGCTTATTGTTGTAAAACTCATGCACTAGAGAGAGAGAGAAGATTTTGAATTTTGAAAATAAAGTTGGCAAAATTGAACAATGAGATAATGATTATCCAATTTGAACTCAATTTCATGCAAAATTCAATTTTGGAAGCGGAAATCAAAGTTGTTGCAATTAAACACTTAATTTCAAAAGTCACAAATTGCAAAAATTTGAATAAAGCACTGAAACTTCGAATGAATACCAACACACTTTTCAGATTTAGGACAGTAAGAAACACAATTTTAACACAAAATTTCAATGTCAACAATTTTTGAATGATTAAAGCCTTAATCCAAGCAATTACTAGACCAACTTTGACTTTAATTTTGAAAGTGTTAGAATTGATGAAATCAGCCAAGATTCTGGATTCTAGCAGAAAAATACAGTAAGATCTAGCTCCCAAAATTTCAGAAAATATGTCAGGGACAATGGCGCTCGGGGTGCACACGGTCCTCGCAACTTTTTTCAAAATTTTCAGGGATGAGAGATATTATGATTTTGTTGCGGAATCCAAAGTTAGAGCCTATTTGGAGGTGTTTTGATCAATGAAATCATCGGTCAAAGGTTGAATCAAGAGGGTTTTAAAAATTAGTGTTTTGACACTTAACCACTTAATTTTCAGAATTAAAGCACAAATATGAATTGACAATTTGCAATAGAAGGGTAGATTTGAAACAAGCATTAACAATTAAACATTTCACAAGCTCAACTACTAAAAAGAAAATTTAGGGTTTTTATGCAATTAACCTCTAAAATTTGCAAAAGATCAAACATGGAAATGTAATTAAGGAAGCAAATTTTTCAGATCTAACCATGAATAATCAGAATTAGGATGTTTCACGTCGGGTTCACCAAAATGTAAAGCGAAAAATCGAACCCTAGGTGTTCCCCCACTCCAAGGAGAGAGAAAGGAGGTCACTAAGATTGACAGTTTTCACTTAGGAGAGACTTTACATTCAAAAGAAGGGTTGAAACTCACAAGATCCAATCCCACACAATGCAAGATTGAATTCTAAATGAGTTTCAAGGGTTGAGACAACAAGGATACCCTCTTTTGTAAAGAATGTAGATAGAAGGATTGAACTAGGAGTGTACGTAAAAGTAGGAAAGATTCGCTTGTAGACGGAGATAGAGACACGGGATGAAGCTGCGGACCTGAAATTAGCAGTAAAATGTCGAGACGATGCTATCCTGCAAGTTTGAGTGAAAGTTGACAGGACGATGGCGCTCGGAGTGCACACGGTCCTCCGAAAAATCCGTGAAATGAAGGGGGGTCTGTTTGTCTCTGTACAAGGATTCCAGATCTTCAATTACAGCCGTGTACCTGCAACCTACACACAAAAAAGAGAGGACGATTGGGGGGTTAGGGATTAGGGGTTTGCCTTCAGGTCAAACCCCGGTTTTGGAATTAACCAAGAAATGAGAATGTTGTAAATGTAAGTGTTTGTAATGTAATCAAGTATTGATACCTTGTTGTAAGAATGTTTGTATTCTTACATGCGAAGGTGTAATGATGTTGTATGTTGTATGTTGTAGGTGATCTCCTCTTCAATGGTTGAATCCTTGTCTTGAATGCAACACCTAGCCTTGAATGGAGACCTAGAATTCTCAATTGCTTGAAGGAATGCTTGAATGCTTGAATGTTTGTCTACCGCTTCCGCCTCTTGCACACATATGTTTCTCACACCTCTCCAAATGGGAGGGGAAATGTAGTTTATATACTTGTCAATTAGGGTTAGGAGACTGATTTTTCTGACCTTAAGCAGACCTAGGAACATTATTTTCCAAATTGCAAACTTGAAGACCCGATGCCCAACAAGAGACCAGGCCCAAAATAGGGCCAGGGACCAGGGTGCTGGGCGCCATGGTCCTGAGGGACCAGGGTGCTGGGTGCCATGATCCTGAGGGACTAGGGCATTGGGCGCCATGGTCCCACCTCCCGAGACAGCAGGGTGCAAGGAGGATCAGGCCAAGGTGCAGAAAGATGCAGTTTTTTGATGTTGTAAACAGGTTTTGGGGTCTCCATTCAGGTTCAACGTTGCGCCACCATCGTGAAGACCCAAATGGAGTCAAAATTGTAAGTGTCACAATTTTACGACGCTACAGTATCTAAGTGCAGAGATACGTGATTCTTGCCAGACCAGATAAGAGGAATGATACCTACATAGTATGTGTGCAGAAGGAAGGAACTTAAGCGGACCTACATTAGGCATTGAGTGCTATTATCAAATCATTGTAATACCTATTGATCTTTAACCACTTCAACAGTTGGAAAATCCCTTAACCGGGTAGCTTTAACCAACTTGCTGTAAATCCTTTAACAGGGTGACTCAAATTCATTGTTTTCTTCAAATCCTCTAACAAGGTAACCTCTAATAGGGTTTAAACCTTAATCGGGTATTTAGCCATCCCTTAACCGAGTGGTCCCTAGTAGGATTGGCTCCTAACAGAACCTGTTGTAACAGTCTTTAACCGGACTAGGCTCCTAACAGAGCGGACTTCTAAAGAGTTCAAAAACAGCTTGTGGGTATTCATCCCCACCGTGGTTTTTCCCAATTGGGTTTCCACGTGAAAAATCTGTGTGTTATGTGTGGTATTTTTCATGTGATGGTTTAAGTGATTTGTGTCTGAAGGTAAATCATGCTGGACTAGCTGTTATTATATTTTTGATGATAGATTACTTGTTCATGCATAAGGGTGAAATGGATGTGTAGTATTAAGTTGGGTGGAAAGATAAGTGATCAACCGGTTAATGCTTGTCACAATCAATCTTAGCTTTACCGGTTTTACTCAGTTTCAGACCGGTGTTACTATTTTATAGTCATTTGTAGTGTTTGTTGTCTAATTGGTTTTTGGAAAGTGTTTTTGACTGTACTTATTCAACCCCCCCTCTCAGTACCGGTTTGGTACTTACCATTCATCATTAAGTTATCAATTGGTATCAGAGCGTCGTCCAGGTCCTCTATGTTGTAAGTTTAACCACTTGAGCGAAAGGTCCTATTGTAATGATGAAGAGGGAAGGTCCAAAGTTCAACAGAGATAACTTTAAAATATGGAAGGACAAAATGAAGATTTACATCATAAGCATGGGTGCTCAACACTAGAGCTATGTTGAGAATGTTTTTGTTATTCCTACTAGTACTCTCACCGATGATCAAAAGAGACAGATACAGTAGAATGGGCAAGTCATGGAAGCCCTAATTGGTAGCTTATCTAACATTGAGTTTATTGATGTCCAGGATAAAGATAATCCCAAAGACGTTTTGGATACTCTTGAGAATATCTATGGCGGTAATGATCATGTAAAACAAGCTAAGGAAGAAAGCCTTAGAGGGAAGTTTGAAGACATGTGGATGGTTGAAGGTGAGACAATTCAACAATATGGAATAAGAATCAAGACTATTGTTGGAGACATCAAGAGTGCGGGAGGAAAAATGGAAGAATCTATTGTTATTAGTAAAGTCCTGAGGTCCTTATTACCAGTCTATGCAATAAGGGTTGCTGCTATTCAGGAGTTGAGATCAATAGACAAGACTAAGGTATCCCTAGACTCCATCATTGCAAAATTGATAGTCTATGAGCTAAATAATTTTGATGGCAGTGTTCAAAAGACTGAATCAAGTTTTAGAGCTTCTGCTGCACCATCCAAAAAAGGAAAAGAAGCAAGCACCAACGGTGAATCGAGACAAAGTAGAGAAATGGATGATGAGGATATTCTGATGGAATTTGAAGCTCTTCTTGCCAGGAGACTTCCTAAGGGAACCAGTAAATACAAAGGTAAGCTCCCTTTGAAATGCTTCTCTTGTAACCGGATAGGACATATTGCTATAAACTATCCTAATGGTGACAATAAGGACAAACCGGAAAGGTTCATGAAATTCAAAGGAGGAAACCAGAGAAACTGTTTTGTAGCAGTTGATGAAGGTGTCACAGATGAGGAATCAGAAGATGAAGAAAATGGAGATATTGTGTTTGTTGCAGTAAAGGAAGATGTGTCAGAAAAGAAGGCTCTTGTCTCCTGCTTTGATAATTCCAATGAGTGGATTATTGACAGTGGCTGTTCTCACCATATGACTGGTGACCGAAGCAAGTTTCTATCTTTGGAAGAATATGATGTTGGTGTGGTTCACTTTGGTAATGATGCACCATGTATGGTCAGAGGAAGAGGGTCCATCTCTCTGAATGGAAAGAGCAGTGCGAGCAATGTGTATTGGATGGAAGGTCTCAGACACAATTTATTGAGTGTTACCCAGCTGAATGACAGTGGACTCACTCTAGAATTCAGAAATGGAGTGTGCAAAATCAAAGGAAAGTATGGTGAATTGATGGCCACCGGTACGTAGACCAAAGGTAACCTGTTTCAGTTGAATGCAAATATCAGTACCTATCTTATGGCTAAGTTTGATGATAGCTGGATATGGCATAGGAGACTCTACCATGTAAACTTTGATAACATTGTGAAGTCCAGTAAGATCAAGGTAGTTAGAAGATGGCCAGTGTAAGCAAACTGGAAAATTCTTTGTGCAGAGAATGTCAATTGGGGAAAATGTCTTCCTCAACCTTCAAAGGTAAATCCTTCACTGCTGACAATTTACTTGATCTTGTGCATACTGATTTGTGTGGTCCTATGAAAACTAGGTGTGTGTAGGGAGATAGGTATTTTATGATTCTTACAGATGATTGCTCAAGAATGATGTGGGTCACATTCTTGAAGGACAAGTCTGAAGCCTTTAGAAAGTTCAAAGCTTTCAGAGCACTGGTAGAAAAGGAAAGTGGTAGAAGAATCAAATGCCTTAGAACTGATCAAGGAGGGGAATTCACTTCCGATGAATTCAAAAAATATTGTGAAGAGAATGGCATCAAGAGGCAACTGTCTGCCCCCTGGCCTCCACAACAGAATGGTCTAGCAGAGAGAAACATCCAGACTGTGGTTGAAGCAACTAGAACCATATTGATACAAGGAAAAGTTGCTCACACCTTTTGGAGAGAAGTGGTGAGCACTATAGTCTACGCAATGAACCAGGTACTCATCAAGAAAGGAAAGGATAAGACTCCTTATGAGTACTGGACCGGTAAGACACCAGTGGTAAGCTACTTTAGAATGTTTGGTAGCAAATGTTATATCAAGAGGAGTGAACATTAGAGCAAGTTCGATGCAAAATGTGATGAAAGAATATTCCTAGGATATTCCACCAAGAGTAAAGCTCTAAAATGTTTCAACAATAGGACTCAGAGAATTGTTGAAAGCATCAATGTTAGGGTTGATGAAAACTTTGGGAAACTCGAGGAAACCGGTAGTGAGCAAGTAGGAGATGAACCGGTAGTAACCTTCTAGGAATAGGTTGCAAATCAGCCCAGTACCAGTAACTCTACCCCTACACCGGTGGATGATGATGCTGATGAAGATGAGGATGAAGAAGAAAATCTAGAGGAATCTTTTAAGAACATACCTAGATATGTCAAACTCAATCATGATCCAAAGTAGATCATAGGAGACAAAGATGCAAGAATTCTTACAAGAAGAAAGGTCAGAGAAAGCTCATGTATGATCTCTGAATTTGAGCCTAAATCATTCAAAGAGGCACATAAAGATGAAGACTGGATCAAGGCAATGGAGGAGGAACTTGACCAGATAGAGAAGAATGGTACACAGTCTTTGGTACCTAGACCGGAGCATAAAAATGTCATTGGAACCAAATGGGTTTTCAGAAACAAGCTAAATGAGGATGACATAGTGGTAAGGAACAAAGCCAAACTAGTGTGTAAAGGATACACCCAAGAAGAAGGAGAAGACTATGGAGAAACCTTTGCTCCAGTAGCAAGATTGGAAGGAGTGTGTATGCTTCTTGCATATGTAGCTTTTAGAGGATTCAAGGTATACCAAATGGATGTAAAATCTGCATTCCTAAATGGAATACTTGAAGAGGAGGTGTACATAGAGCAACCAGATGGGTTTGCCCTATCAAAAGACAATGACATGGTGTGTAGGGTACATAAAGTCTTGTATGGACTAAAGCAGGCACCTAGAGCATGGTATGAATGCTTGCACTTACATCTTGTGAAGATTGGATTTGAAAGAACAATTCAAGATAGCGATATTTATTTGAAATCAGAAGGAAATCGGATTCTCATCTGTGAAGTATTTGTTGATGATGTCATCTTTGGAGGAGATGACAAGATGAGTCATGATTTTGCAGATGAGATGAAAAAGAAGTTTGAGATATCACTCCTAGGGGAAATTAAGTTCTTCATTGGACTGTAGATTCAACAAATGAAAGAAGGAATCTTTATTACTCAGTCCAAGTATGTCAAAGAGGTGTTGAAGACCTTTGGCATGGAGGACAATAAATGAGTTGGTACACCAATGGTGACCGGTTGTAAATTATCAAAAGAGGATGACTCGGCATTGGTAAATGAGAAGGATTACCGATCAATGATTGGTAAGTTGCATTATGTAGCGCATAGCAGACCAAACATTGCACATGCAGTGGGTATTCCCACGGTTTCAGCAAAACCCAAGAGAATCCCACTTGGTAGTAGTCAAGCGAATTCTTAGATATCTGAAGGGAACAATTGACTATGGGTTATGGTATCCATACAATAATGATTTCAACCTGAAAGTGTTTATAGATGCTGATTGGGCTAGTAATGTAGATGACCGAAAGAGCACAACTGGTGGTACATTCTTCCTCAGTGGTAGACTAGTTTCATGGATGTGTAAAAAGCAGAGTTGTATCTCTCAGTCTACAACAGAAGTGGAGTATGTTGCAGCTTTTATGAACTGCACCCAAACTATTTGGATGAAGCATGTATTGAATGGCTTCAAAGTTCCTGTATCTGAACCAGTAAGCATATTTTGTGACAATACAAGTGCAATTAACATTTCCAAGAATCCGATTTTGCATGCTAGAACCAAGCACTTTGAGCTCAAGTATCATTTCTTAAGGGAGAAAGTTCAGTGGAGGTTGTATTGGAACATGTTTCCAGTAAGGAGCAGTTAGCAGACATATTCACCAAGCCTCTACCAAAGGCTATATTTACCTATTTGAGAGGTGAATTAGGGGTGTTGCCCCTTCAAGAGGTGAACTGAATGTATGTTCTCCACATCAGTCAGGTATTGCAGTGTCCAATATTTTTCAGGATTGATGTGTTGAAGGATGCTACTCCTCAGGGGGAGCAACATACTGGAACAGGAAAACTTGTGCCTCCACTTTGGCATTGTTGTCAAAGGGGGAGAATATGTGAAGCGGAGAAGATATCTGCAGCAAAAGATGTGATGCTAAGTAATATCTTTGTATATTGCCATCAATGCCAAAGGGAGAGATTATTGGCATTTGTGCAGAGTATGTTGACATGATGATATTATGTTGTCATTGATGTCAATATGTTGGAGAGTGAACCAAAAATATGTTGAAAAGTGAACCTGTATAATGTAGTGAACCGGTATATGTGCAAAGAAGTGAACCGGTATATTGGAGCTAAGCAACTGGCAAAGAGAACCGATATGGTGGTGTAAACTAGTATATGAGCAATAGGTGAAGAGGTATGTTTTTCCAAGTGAATTGGTATGATGAAATGCAAATTGGTACATGAATGTGGTAGGACTACCGGTTGGTAGTCTTAGCTTCGAGGTTTCCAGTTGAAGTGTTCCAAGCTTGTGTGATTCAACCGATGACATCGTGTGATGAGCTAGCATTATAATGAAGATCAGATCATGTTGCTATGTCATCCTTGTGCGCATGAAGGATCTTGCATGAAGGAGATTGATCCTATCTACCTCAGGAATGTGTGAAGTCCCTGTAAATGATGGAGAACGTGTGATGGGTTATTGCCTCCATGAAGCAGTGAAGAATGAACGATGGAGAATGTCTTGAGATCTGTTCAAGACCGTTGTATTCAAAGGCAAAGTGTTCAATGGTCAGGATTGAACCGTTCAATTGCTTAACCTAAATGTTTAGGGTTTAGGGTTTATGCTACCGACCTATTTGTTTCCTATAAGGTCGATGTTGTGTTTCATGCTGAGGTTGTTGGAAAATGGTGTGTGTGTATCTAAGTGCAGAGATACATGATTCTTGCCAGACCAGATAAGAGGAATGATACCTGCATAGTATGTGTGCAGAAGGAAGTAACTTAATCAGATCTGCATTAGGAATTGAGTGCTATTATCAGATCATTGTAATACTTATTGATCTTTAACCACTTCAATAGTTGGAAAATCCCGTAATCGGGTAGCTTTAACCAGCTTGCTGTAAATCCTTTAACAGGGTGACTCAAATTCATTGAGCACTTGAAATCCTCTAACAAGGTAACCTCTAACAGTGTTTAACCCTTAACCGGGTATTTAGCCATCCCTTAACTAGGTGATCCCTAGTAGGATCGGTTCCTAACAGAACCTGTTGTAATAGTCTTTAGCCAGACTAGGCTCCTAATAGAGCAGACTTCTAAAGAGTTCAAAAACAGCTTGTGGGTATTCAACCCACCATGGTTTTTCCCAGTTGGGTTTCCACATGAAAAATCTATGTGTTATGTGTGGTGTTTTTCATGTGATGGTTTAAGTGATTTGTGTCTGAAGGTAAATCATGCTGGACTAGTTGTTATTATATTTCTGATGATAGATTACCTGTTCATGCATAAGGGTGAAATGGATGTGTAGTATTAAGTTGAGTGGAAAGCTAAGTGATCAACCGGTTAATGCTTGTCACAATCATTCTTAGCTTTATTGGTTTTACTCAGTTTCAGACCGGTGTTAATGTTTGAGAGTCATTTATAGTGTTTGTTGTCTAACCGGTTTTTGGAAGGTGTTTTTGACTGTATTGATTCCCCCCCCACTCTCAGTACCACTATGGTACTTACCGTTCATCATTAAGTTATCAAGATAGTAGTCATAGATCTTTGATATGTTGCCCCTGCATTCTTTAGACCAAAAGACATGACATTCCAATAGCAAGTTCCCCATGGGCATGTGAAAGCAATTTTGTGTTGATCCTCTGTAGCAATCTTGATATGATTGTACCCTAAAAAGCCATTCATAAGAGAAAGCATAGCATGACCTGCTGTTAAATCGACAATCATGTCGATGCTTGGTAATGGGAAGTCATATTTAGGGCATGCTTTGTTCAAATCTCTTAAGTCTGTACAGATATGGATGCCCCCAGTGTTGGCATATGTGCAGAGCATGATGACATGAGGATATGTATTTTGTCATTGATGTCAATATGCTGAAGTATGAACCGGTATATTGTAGTAAGCTAACTGGCAAGAGAACCGGTATGACGATGTAAACCGGTATATGTGACAAAGTGAAGCGATATGTTTGTTCAAGGTGAACTGATATGTTGGAATGAGAACTGGTATATGGAAGTTTTGTATTGAGGTTTCATTTGGTATGACTATCGGTTGGTAGTCTTAGCTTCAGGGTTTCCGGTTGATGCATTGCCTATGTGATTCAACCGATGACATCTTGTGATGAGTTAGCATTGTAATGAAGACCAAATCGTGTTGCCATGTCAACCTTGTGTGCGTGAAGGATTTCCTTGAGGATCTTGCATGGAGATTGATCCTATCTACCTCGGGAATATGCGAAGTCTCTATAAACGGTGGAGAGCATGTGATGGGTTATCAGCTTCCTGAAGCAGAAAAGAATGAACGTTGGAGAATGTCTTAAGATCTATTCAAGACTATTGTATTCAATGCAGTATGATTTACGATCAGGATCAAATCGACTGAATTGTTAAACCTAAATGTTTAGGGTTTAGGGTTTATGCTACCGACCTATCTGTTTCCTATAAGGTTGTTGATGTTTTTCATTTTGAAGTTATTAGAAAATGTTATGTGTGTATCCCAGTGAGTGATACTTGATTCTTGCCAGACTGGAGAAGTGTGGTGATACCTACAAAGTGTGATTGCAGAAGAAAAGGAGCTAAAGTGGATCTGCCTTGGCATTGTGTGTTATTATCACATCAGTGTAATACTTGTTGACTTCTAACCATTTCAGCAGTTGGAAAATCCCTTAACTGGGTAACTTTAATAGGCTTTTGTGTAAATCCTTTAACAGGGTCACTCAATCCTCTTGTGAGGTAACCTTTAATAGGGTTCTAACATTTAACCAGGTATTTAGCCATCCCTTAACCGTATGATCCCTAGCAAGATTGGTTCCTAGTAAAACCTATTGTAAGTCTTTAACCAGACTAGGCTCCTAATAGAGTGGACTTCAAGAAATTTCAAAGAACAACTTGTGGGTATTCATCCCCACCGTGGTTTTTCCCAGTTGGGTTTCCATGTGAAAAATCTGTGTGTCATGTGTGATGTTTTTCATGTGATGCTTTAATATTTTCTGTTAAGAGGTTAAGCATGTTGAGCCGGCAATCATTATATCTTTGATGATATATTAATTGTTTATGCATAAGGGTGAAGTGGATATGAGATATTAGATTGTGTAGAGATCTAAGTGTTTACCAGTTTATGATATTCATACTCTCTCTGTGTTGAACTAGTAGTGCCCTGATCTAGACCGATGTTACGTTTACCAGTTTGTGTAGTCTTTGCAGTCAAACTGGTTGAGGGAAAGTTTTTGTCTCTATTGATTCACCCCCCCCCTCTCAGTATCAGTTTGGTACTTACTGTTCATCATTATTCATCAATTGGTATCAGAGCATCCTCTAGGTCCTCTGTGTTGTAAGCTTAACCGCTTGAGGAAAAGATCCTACTCTAATGATGAAGAGGGGAGGTCCAAAGTTCAATAGAGATAAATTTAAAATATGGAAGGACAGAATGAAGATATATATCAGAAGCATGGGTGCTCAACATTGGAACTATGTTGAGAATTCTTATGTTATTCCTACCGGTACTCTCATTGATGACCAAAAAAGAGAGATTCAGGAGAATGGGCAAGTCATGGAAGCCCTAATCAGTAGTCTATCTGACATTGAGTTTGTTAATGTTTAGGATAAAGATAATCCAAAAGAAGTATGGGATGCTCTAGAGAATATCTATGGCGGTGATGAGCATGTGAAACAAGCTAAGGAAGAGAGCCTTAGGGGAAAGTTTGAAGACATGCGGATGGTTGGAGGAGAGACCATTCAACAATATGGAATAAGAATCAAAACTATTGTTGGAGACATCAAGAGTGCAAGTGGTAAAATAGATGATACCACTATTGTTAGCAAAGTCTTGAGATCCTTATTACCAGTCTATGCAATAAGGGTTGCTGCTATTTAGGAGTTGAGGTCTATAGACAAGACAAAGGTATCCCTAGACTCCATTATTGCAAAGTTGACCGCATATGAGCTAAATAATTATGATGGCAGTATTCAAAAGATTGAATAAGCCTTTAGAGCATTTGCTGCACCATCTAGAAAGGGAAAATAAGCTAGCACCAATTGTGAACCAAGACAAGGCAGAGAAATGGATGATGAGCAGATCTCGATGGAATTTGAAGCTCTTCTTGCCAAGAGACTTCTTAAGGGAACCGGTAAATACAGAGGTAAGCTCCCTTTGAAATCCTTCTCTTGCAAATAGGACACATTGGTATAAATTGTCGTAATGGTGATAATAAGGACAAACCGAAGAAGTTCAATAAGTTCAAAGGAGGAAACGGGAGAAATTGTTTTGTAGCAGTTGATGAAGGTGTCACTGATGAGGAATCAGAAGATGAAGAAAGTGAAGACATTGTGTTTGTAGCAGTTAAGGAAGATGTGTCAGACAAGAAGGCTCTTGTCTCTTGCTTTGATAATTCCAATGAGTGGATTATTGACAATGGTTGTTCTCACCACATGATTGGTGACCGAAGTAAGTTTCTGTCTCTGGAAGAGTATGATGGTGGTGTGGTCCGATTTGGTAATTATGCACCATGTATGGTAAAAGGCAGAGGGTCCATCTCTCTGAATGGAAAAAGAAGTGCTGATAATGTGTATTGGGTAGAAGGTCTCAGACACAACCTTTTGAGAGTTGCCCAATTGAATGATAATGGACTCACTCTGGAATTCAAAGATGGAGTGTGCAAAATAAAAGGAAAAAGTGGTGAACTGATGGCCATCGGTATGCAGACCAGAGGTAACTTATTTCAGCTAAATGCAAATATCAGTACATGTCTAATGGCTAAGTTTGATGATAGCTGGATATGGCATAGGAGACTCTGCCATTTAAACTTTGATAATATTGTGAAGGCTAGTAAGATCAAGGCAGTTAGAGGATTGCCTGTGCTGAACAAATTGGAGAATCCTTTGTGCAGAGAGTGTCAACTGGGAAAAATGTCTTCCTCAACCTTCCAAGGTAAATCTTTCACTGCAGACAATTTACTTGATCTTGTGCATACTGATTTGTGTGGTCCTATGAAAACTAGGAGTGTGTAGGGAGATAGGTATTTTATGATTCTTATTGATGATTTCTCAAGAATGATGTGGGTCACATTCTTGAAAGACAATTCTGAAGCTTTTGGAAAATTCAAATCCTTCAGAGCACTGGTTGAAAAAGAAAGTGGTAAGAGGATTAAGTGCCTAAGAATTGATCAAGGAGGAGAATTCACTTCTGGTGAATTCAACAAGTACTGTGAAGAAAATGGCATCAAGAGGCAACTGTTTGCGCCCCAGACTCCACATCAAAATGGCCTAGAGAGAAACAACCAAACTGTAGTTGAAGTAGCCAGAATAATGTTGATCCAAGGAAATGTTGCTCACACTTTTTGGAGAGAAGTGGTGAGCACTGCAGTCTACACCATAAACCGAGTACTCATCAAGAAAGGTAAGGATAAAACTCCTTATGAGTATTGGACCGGTAAGACACCAATAGTAAGCTACTTTAGAGTGTTTGGCAACAAATGTTATATCAAGAGGAGTGAACATTAGAGCAAGTTTGATGCAAAATGTGATGAAGGAATATTCCTAGGATATTTCACCAAGAGTAAAGATCTTAAGTGCTTGAACAATAGGACTCAGATAATTGTTGAAAGTATCAATGATAGAGTTGATGAAGCTTCTGAGAAACCTGAGGAAATCGATAGTGAGCAAGTGGTAGATGAACTGGTAGTAACCTTCTGGGAACCGGCTGCAAAACAACCTAGTACCAGTAACAGTGCTTCTACACCGGTAGATGCTGATGCTGATGAAGATGAGGATGAAGAGGAAAAGCAAGAGGAAACAACTAAGATCATTCCTAGGTATGTAAAACTGAATCATGATCCAAAGTAGATCATAGGAGATAAGGATGCAGGAATTCTTACAAGAAGAAAGGTCAGAGAAAATTCTTGCATGATCTCTGAATTTGAGCCTAAGACATTTAAAGAGGAATATAAAGATGAAGACTAGATCAAGGCAATGGAAGAGGAACTTGGACCAGATAGAAAAGAATGGTACATGGTCTTTGGTAACCAGACTTGAGCATAAAAATGTCATTGGCACCAAATGGGTTTTCAGAAACAAGCTAAATGAAGATGGCATAGTGGTAAGAAACAAAGCCAGACTGGTGTGTAAAGGATATGCCTAAGAAGAAGGAGAAGACTATGGAAAAACCTTTGCTCCAGTAGCTAGATTAGAAGGAGTTCGTATGCTTCTTGCATATGTAGCCTTCTAGGGATTCAAAGTATATCAAATGGATGTAAAATTTGCATTTCTAAATGGTATACTTGAAGATGAGGTGTATATAGAGCAACCAGATGGGTTTTCCCTATCAGAAGATAGTGACATGGTGTGTAGGCTACATAAAGCCTTATATGGATTGAAGTAGGCACCTAGAGCATGATATGAATGCTTGCACTCCCATCTTGTGAAGATTAGATTTGAAAGAACAAGTGAAGATAGAAATACCTATTTGAAGTCAGAAGGAGATCAGATTCTGATCTGCGAAGTATTTGTTGATGACATAATTTTTGGTGGAGATGATAAGATGAGTCATGATTTTGCAGATGAGATGAAGGAATTTGAGATGTCACTTATAGGGGAGATTAAGTTCTTCATTGGACTATAGATTCAACAAATGAAAGATGGTATATTTATCACTCAGTCCAAGTATGTCAAAGAGGTGTTGAAGACCTTAGGCATGGAAGATAGCAAATCGGTTGGTACACCAATGGTGACCGGTTGTAAATTATCTAAAGAGGATGACTCAATGTTGGTGGATGAGAAGGAATACTGATCAATGATTGGTAAGTTGCACTATGTAGTACATAGAAGACCGGACATTGCACATGCAGTGGGCATTACTACACAGTTCCAGAAAAGTCCAAATGAATCCCACTTGGTAGCAGTCAAGCGGATTCTTAGATGTCTAAAGGGAACTATTGACTATGGATTATGGTATCCATACAGTAACAATTTCAACCTAAAAGTGTTTACAGATGTTGATTGGGCTGGTAATGTGGACGACTGGAAGAGCACAACTGGTGGTGCATTCTTTCTTGGTGGTAGACTAGTCTCATGGATGAGTAAGAAGTAGAGTTGTATCTCTCAGTCTATAGCAGAAGTAGAATATGTTGCAACATTTATGAACTGCACCCAGATAATCTGGATGAAGCATGTATTAAGTGGCTTCAAAGTTCCTGTATCTAAACCGGTAAGTATATTTTGTGACAACACAAGTTCAATTAACATTTCCAAGAATCCAGTTTTCATCTTCAACTTCTCTTGCTTTGGTATAGGGTTGATTGAGCTGGAAAAAGAGGCTAGACTAACATATGATGTGGAAGGGATAGCTTATATGTTGTTAGGTACATTGTTTTCTGGCTGATGATTGATATTGTTACAATATGTGAATGGATTTGCATTGCCCCAAAGATTTTGATTTCTATACCATTATGGGGGAACTTGATACGTTGATGATAGGTAGATGGACTGGCTTGCAAGGCATGTATCCAAGGTCTTCCTAACAATAGATTATATGGAAAAGGAAGGTCTAGAACTTGGCAGACAATATGCTTTACCACTGACCCCACTCTGATAGGTAATACAAAAACTCCTTTGGAAGAACGCTTTGCATCATCATAGGCCTTAATGGTTATCTTTTTAGTGGGGTCCACTGATTCTACCAAATACCCCAATGTTGTGACCAACTGAAAGGTGCATATATTCAAGCCAACTCCATTATCAATCAAGACTCTCTTGATTCTGTGTTGGTTTATAAATCCTTCAATATATAGCGATGCGTTATGAGGTTGTTGGAATGATGCATTGTCACTTTTGGTGAAAGTGAGACATGGTGATGAATTCAAACTACCCACCATGATGAAATTGATCTATGTTGAGGTTGGTAGGGACAGATGCTTCTTGGAGATCTTGGTCCAGGATTTCTTTGTGTGAGGGGGATAAGCGCAATAGTTCTAATATGGAGATAAGGGCTGGGGTCTTATCCAATTGTTCCACAAGATTATATTTTTTAGGCAAGGGTGTCATTCCTTGTGGTGCTACTTTAATGGTGATCTTGCTATGATGCATAACAAAGTTGCATGTAGGATTTGGATCTTTCATGATAAGTGTTGTAACTTTCTCATCAGCATCATAGAGGTGATTCACAGTATAATTATATGTCGCTTGGGTATAATTATTTGTAGTGTTTGTGTTTTGCCCTGAGGTGGAAGGACCCCTTTGATCATGTGATGGAAGTGGATTTTTGAACATTAGATGGTCGTCATAGGATGTTTTAGGGTCACGTCCTTCTATTTCAATTTCTCCTCTATCAATAAGATCTTGAACAAGAACTTTCAGTCGATGGCAATTGCTTGTTTTGTGTCCTTTTCCCTAGTGGAATTCACAATGTTCATTATCTCTCCACCATGGAGGTTTGAACTGAGGTTCATAGTTAGATGTTTTCAATAAGGTCACAAGATTAGAAGAGACCAATTGATGCATTATTGTTTTAATGGGTTCCCCTAAGGATGTGTACATGCATTTTGGTTTGTAGTTCGGTTGCATTTGTTTGGGTTCTCTTTGTGGCGTATTGTGACCTCGATTTTCTGGCTGAGTGATGGTGTTTTTTTTAGGAGGGGGATTTTGTCCTACAAATCTAACCACAGGTTGTATAGTCTTTACTATTCTTGCATCAACTATCCCGTCATTGACAACGTTCTTGTTCTTGTTCCAAAAATTTGGTTTATCACTATTAAAATGTGGACAAGGGCCATCTTTAGGTTCATTATAGATTTTGATGAGGGCCCTTTCACATTTCAATCCTTGGGTGATCATATCTTCAAAGGAATTTGTTCCCTTCATGTCTAAATGGAATTCCATCTTGTCATTCAAGTTGGAAATGAATATTTCCACTAACTCCTATTTAGGCAAATGAAGAGAGCATTTGCTAGATAGTTGCCTCCATCGTTGTAGGAAAGTTGAGAACAACTCCCCTGGTTTTTGTTTGGTGTTACATAGATTTGCCATGGTAACATATCATTCTATATTATGTAAAAAATGAGCTATGAGATTTTGAATTAGTTCCTCAAATGTTCTAATTCCACCTGGTAATCAGGAAAACCATTATGTGGTTGTGCCTCCCAAACTCTGAGGAAAGAGGCACATTAGATAGGTGTCCTCATAGGGCACCTCTAAATAAGCTGAGTGAAATTCTCATACATGATCTCTAGGGTCTCCTTTGCCCCTTTAATTTTCAATCTTGGGGGTTTCAAATCCTCGTGGAAAAGGTGGAATATGCATGTTCCTATCAAAGGGATAGGGACAAATATCGTTAAGTGAAAATCGGGTAGTCTTCACACCACTATTGAGTTGTTGAGCGAGATTGTCTACTTGTTCTCTCAACATGTCTATTTCGATAGGAGGAGGAGGAGGGGGATTCCCTTGATGATGAAGGTCATAGCATAAGTAATCCCTACCTCTTCTACCATCATTATGGCTTTGTTCAGATGTATGTTGTATTTGTGTGGTATCAAAGTCAGAGGGTAGTTTGGAACCCTCTTGAGCAAGTCTCAGAAAATGAGCATCTGCGTTGTTTCTGAGGACTTTGTCAAAGAGACTATTGAACTTGGGATTGTGTTGTGCTCTTTCTATGTCTTCGAGAGTGGGAGTGCTAGGTTATTCATCATTAGTGCCTCCTCCAATGGCTTCTTGGAAATCGTTGAGGTTTTCTTCCTCCTCGTCTTCAATTTTTGGTTGTCAGTTTTTCATTGATATGGTGTGAAGCATGTTGTTTGAAATTTTTGAGGTTTGTGAAAGTGATATTGAGTTGGTGATGACATGTTCGATGAGAGAAGTGTTTTGTGAAATGTTTAGAAGATGGATCTCTAACATTGAAGGTTGGATGTTACCAAAGTTTCTTTGTGAATTTCTTTTGTGTTTTCAACAATTTTGATGTGATAAGGTGTAGCAAGGTTTGAGATGTGTTATAAACCAAGCTACCTAGCAATGAGAGGATGCACCCATAAACTAGTTTTAACCTTTGTGGAAATGCCTCTTAGGATGATTGATCCTAGATGTAGAGACACCCTAAAAGTGATTTGTTGGTTTGATTGAAGCAATATTTAAAAAGAACTTATGACAAGACCTTTTTGTGTTTTGAGATTTGAATGGATTTTATGATGTATGAAGGTGAAAGTGGAATATGGAACTCAATAAAAAATTTGTGTCGCAAAGGGGGTTTCTACTTCTTCCTCTCTCTCAGGGGTTGGTGGTTCTTCTCAAGCTACATTGTAGGTGATGCAAATGTTTGGAAAGAAAGAAGGATTGATTTTGCCTCCTTTGTTTTTGTGATAATCCAACGCTCTATACTAAGTAAAAGCTCTATTTTTCAAAGGCTCTTTGTCAAATTCGTTGGATTTGCCTTGAAGATATAAATGCATATGACGCAAGAAGTCTCTATGTGAGAGAAAATTTGTCTATGTATATAGAAAAACTTCCTTCTTTTGATAAGAGCCTTTGAACTCAATGGTCTTTTCTTCAAGTTGTTATTTTGATGAAGATTCTTTTTTCTCAAGATCTGAGTGATGGTCATATAATTTGATATCTTGTTTCACTTTGTTTATGTTTATTTTTATTTGTCAATGTTGATGTAAAATTGTGTTGGATGAATACTTGGTTTAATTTTTTTTTGAATTTCTTTGACAAGAAAACATAGCAAGCACACAAGCACAATAATCTTTCCTAAATAGGAATAATAGGTGTGGGTCTAAATCAACCCAATCGTAAACTTTTTGACCCCTTTTCAAATGTTTTGTATGTTATTTCCAAAAGCCTGAAGTCGGCTCAAATTGTTACTAGTCTGATACAAGACAAAGACACTTCAAACACACTTTATCCCTAAGGTCAATGGCCAGTTGCGATATTTTTAGGGATCTTGATATTTTTTTACCTTGGTACTACATACCTTATAAATCTCTTTGTGACAGGTGGGGATGTGATATACTAAGTTTTGCATGAGCGTAACAGATAGATGATCCCTATGATGGGGGAGTCACCACTTTTATCAAGCTACAAGTAGCCTTTCAAAAATCCATGTTTCTACTCAAGGAAATGTGTATGGTGAGTATCTTGGGAGCAAAACCATCTATGCTCTTGCACTGAACTTTTCATAAATATCCTCAATGAATAGAATGGGTGGGTTTCTATAATAAAAGGTGTTTAGTAATGTTTGATGTTTTTGGACATAAGTTCATTATGCAGTGACTCACTTAAGAGCCTCGTAACTTGTGGTCGGGCTCATATGTTCTTTCGGCAAGTTACATTGTAGGAACAACTATACCCAAGGCTACAACTTTCACTCACACCTGATTTCTATAGCAGCTCGAAGGATTTACTACGCGAGGTCATTCCCAAGAGTGACGTATCTCTTGGTAGGCCTCTTAAAAATAAAAATTTTGAGTGTTACTAACACTTTTCTCTTGCACCTAGGACCACGAGAGCCAAGGGAGATGTTAGTGTGTGTTACAAGTAGGACCACTCCAAATTTTTTGCACAAGTGTGCCAAACACTGAAAACGCTTGTTCTTTTTAACTGGTTTATTGCAATGTGATTTAAATGCTATTTGGAGATGTTTCTCCAACAATCATGGTGTTCTTTTTACCTTCAAGGAAATATGTTGTCTAACTAGGAAAGTGAAAATCCTGGTCAACCAAATTGAAGCATGTTTTTGCTTGAAGTAAAATCGAGTTTGTAACAAAAAAGGGATAAATTGTTTGTTCTTTTTAACTTGCAAAAAAATGAAAAGTTGATTGTGAATTTTAGCCTTTGCAAGAAAATGAAAGTTGTGTTGTTTATTTTAAGCCCCAAATGAAAAAATTGTCCTAACTTGCAAGAAAACAAATTTTATTTGTTTGTTTTAAGCACCAAATGAGAAAAATGTCCTAACTTGCAAGAAAACAAATTTTGTTTGTTTGTTTTAAGCACCAAATGAAAATTTGTCCTAACTTGCAAGAAAACAAATTTTGTTTGTTTGTTTTAAGCACAAAATGAAAAATTTGTGTTGATTTTATAATCCAAAATGAAAAGTGAAGTTTGTTTTAATTTCAAAAGGGAAAGTGAATTCTTTTTATCCAACTTTCAAACAAAATTAGAAAGCAAAAGAAATAAAAAATCCCTAAATTTTAACTCCTTAAATCCTGCAACACAAAAGGTTAGCAAAAACCTGCACAAAAATAAAACAGTTAGTGAAAAAAGAAAGTTCTTGTGGGCTTCTACAAGCCTAAATTTTTTGATATTTCGGTTACAAGGGGGTTTTTTTCAACTCTCTATTACAATAGTGCTACTCTGTGTAAGCACAAAAGTACCACTTTAATACAGACGCGTTAAAAGATTGACAAACATGCTAAAATAACCCCAAAAGCGCTACTTAAAACTTTCTAGCAAATTGAAATTCTTGTCAGACAAAGAGCACAAAAGTGCTAAAACAGTGACAAAGGCGCTATTTCAATAACAATAGCGCTAGATCATAGACAAAGGCACTACTTCTATGGTCAAAGCGCCAAAACTCTGACAAAAGCACTACTTCCTCTATTGTCAAAAGTGCTAGAACGTGTTCATTAGCACTAAAGTGCAACCTGTGTGACAATTTTAACAAAATTTCAAAAAATGTTAGTAGTTTGGATTAGAAGGTTGCATGTTCGATTCACATCGGGTTCACCAAATGATGCTCTGCAAAAAGGATGTTAGGAAACACAATAATCAAACATTAGTGTTAACATCAATCATAATCAAAATATGAAAGAAACTACTATCCTAAGCAAGCATGTCAAGAGAGATATCAAACATATAATGGAAAGCATACAAAAACAAAGGAAAAACACTAAACCCTCCCAAATGCTTTCCAACATGCTCATAGTTGCTCCTCCCTTATTTCTCTCGTCTCCAAGTTCCACATGAGTATAGCCCTCAACTTTTTGCACTACTATGGAAGTCTTATGAAGATTCAAGATTTAAAAAAATGATTAACAAAACACTATGCAAATGCAACTAAACTAGATATGAGAAAGTAGCTAATTAATTTATATTGGTTTTAACCAAAATAACAATTTAGATTAGATGTTTCTAAAATGCTCTCTCAAATTTCACTATAGATTAGATTCATACAAGATTTCTGGATCTGGATATGAAGGAAATGGGCTCTATTTATAGGAAAAATAGAGAAATGGATGGTTAAGATTGAGTAATCTCAACAAGGGTCAGGATTAATGGGTTTATGATCTATGTGAGTTTTTTCAACCCAATCCTAGGATGAAAAATATCATCATGAGATGGCTTGAGAGGAGAGGGAAGAAGCATTAAATGCTTGAGATGACATGATGGTTACCCTGGGAGGGTTTGGTTAGGCTTGAGTTAATGGATAAAGCTTGTATTCAAGGGTAATGTTTTTATATAATGGATAAACTCTTGTGCAAGAGTTAGTGGGGATAACCATGGTCAAAGCAATGAATGCTTGAAGAGACACATGAGCTAGATGGGGGTTAAGTTAGAGGGAAAGTCTCTAACCATGTGGGAGAGCTGAGTTAACCATTAATGGTTATGTAAGAGCCATAAGTGGTTTGGAAGACTTTGAGGGTTAACTTATTAAAGACACAAAGCCTTTAATGTTTTTCAAAGACTATGGAGGCTTTGAGAAGTGACTTCAAGTTTCTTAGGAATGTGACAATATTTAGGAGATGGATTAGGCTAATTAGAAGTGGTTAGAAGAGTCTAGAAGGTGGTTAGAAGAGCAAGTGGGTTTTGTGGGTGAGAGAAAATGAGATTTTAATTAAAATAAAATTCATTTATTTCAATCAAATAGGTGCAACTTGCATTTGTAGAAGAATGCAAGTAGGGGGGGGGGGGTAGTTTAGGGATTTAAATAAATATTTGATTATTTATTTAAATGAGGAAAGGGGGTTAAATTAAATAAATATGTTTATTCATTTAATTGATTGTTTTAGAATGTGGCTTAATGAATTAGTCTAAATAAATTGAATAATTTATTTAATTAATAGGAGAAGAGTTTGAGTATGAATTAATTTAATTAATGGATGACTAATGGTTAAATAATCAAATAAATAGTAAATATTCATTTAATTAATTGGACAGATTTATGTGACTACAATATATAAATATATGTATGTATGTATGTATGTATGCATATGTAATGTATGTATGTATATGTATACATATATTTACAAACATATATATGCACACACAAACACACAGATATATATATATACAAACATATATATGCACACACACACACACACACACACACACACACACACACACACACACACACACACACATGCTAGTAGTGCTACTTGAAAGACATTAAATAAATCAATGTATAATTATTATTTTTAATATGATTATAATATTTATTAAATAAATTAAAGTATTATTTATTATTAGATTAAGATTGACAATAATATTTTATATTGAACAATAGTATGCAGTATCAATAATACCATTATAATTTTAATTCTATGTCAACCTTAATTGCTTAATATTATGGTTGTGATTATGGTTAGGGTTAGGGCTTAGTGTTAGGGTTAGGATTATGGTAAGGGTTAGGGTAAGGGTAAGGGTTATGGTAAGGCTAGGATTATGAGTATGATAAAATAAAAATTATGAGAGGTTTTAGCTCATGATTATGGTTAGGGTTAGTGTTAGGATTAGGATTTTGGTTAGTATTAGGGTTTACATCATGGTTAGGGTTATTCTTAGGATTATGTTTTTGATTAGAGATATAGTTAGGTTTAGGAATATTATTAGGCTAGGCTCAGGGTTAGGGTTAAGATCGTAGTTAGAGATATTATTAGAGATGGAATAGTTATTACGATAAGTCTTAGTTCAAGATTAAGGTTAGGGTTAGTATTATGGTTAAGCTTAGGTTTAAGGTTATTATTATTGGTAGGGTTTGGGTTTACATCATGGTTAGGGTTAGGGTAAGGAGTAGGGTTAGGGTTAAAATTATGGTTAGTTTTAGGGTTAGGGTTTAGTGTTAGAGTTAGGATTGTAGTTACTGTTAGGGTTTACATTATGGTTAAGGTAGTACTATTAGTATGATAGAGTAACAATTATGATAAGTTTTAGCTCAAGATGAGGGTTAGGTTTAGGGTTAGCATTAGAGTTAGGATTTTGGTTAGTGTTACAATTTACATCATTGTTAGGGCTATGGTTAGGATTAGGCTTTTGATTAGAGATATAATTGGTTTTAGGGTTATTATTAAGTTAGTCTTAGGGTAAGGGTAAAGGCCCACACATAGAAATGCATTATGGGAGGACAAAGATAGTAGTTTGACATAGTATTAGAGATAGACTAACAACTATGTTAACTTTTAGTTCAAGATTAGGGTTAGAGTTATTGTTATGGTTAGGTTTAGGATTTAGGATTTATGGTTAGTGTTATTCGTAGGGTTAGGTTTTACATCACGGTTAGGGTTAGAGTTAGGGGTAAGGTTAGGGGTAGTGTTAGGGTTAGGATAATGGTCCAGGTTGGGGTTTAATATTAATATAAGTAGGATATTATAATATTACAATAATATCTTTATATTATTATATATTAATTAATATAATAATATTATTTAATATTATATGAAATGAAAATATTTTTAATATTTATCAACTGTATAATGTTATTAATAATAACAACCTACTGTCAACCCCAACCCTAACTATGATGTAACATTTATTGTTACCTTACTTTAACCCTAACCTAACCTTAATTTTGTGATAACCCTAATTGTACCCAAACCACAATCATAACTTTGAATATTGTAATTATAGTCCTATCCTTTTTTAAATCCTAATCTAATGTTAACCCTAACCCATACCCCAATCCTATCTTTAGGATAAATTGGTGAATTATTATAGATCTTTTTTTTCCAATCTCTTTATTTTGATGTATATTTTAAAAATATTTATAGTCTTTACATGAATGATTTTTTTAATTTTAGAAAATGAAAGAAATAATAATAAATAAAGCTAAATATGTCCTTTTAATCATTATTTATTGTAAAATTTCTTCTTTTAACTATATGATAAATAAAGGGTAAGTGCACAAAGATGGTGGTCAAAAAGGGGGGTATAAGTGGACACTTTTTTTCTAAAATCAGGTGAACCTGAACTTGGAGGCAAAATTTGAAAGTCATCCACTCAAGATATGAAGATAATAAAAACACAAATATTGTAGTACTCTGAATCTAGTTTCCAAACTACCAAATTTTATTAAAATTGGATAAGATTAAGGGGGTCAAATCCTTCGCGCATGAAAAAATGACCCTGATTTTTTCTGAAAAACATAACATAGTGTCTGATGTGCGCATCAAAAAAGTCATAGTTAGATTTAGTATTTTGACAAATCCTTTGGTAGAAAGATAGTTAAGAGTGAGCACTAGAAGATGTGTATTTTTTTGTAATTTTTTTGTTGAGTATTTTTTTTTTAATGATTTTTCCAATTGAACACATCCTGAAAATTAGGTATCAGTTCGTGCACGAAGTATAAGTTGCACTAAACAAATCAAAAATATAATTTTTTTTTTAAATTGTA
This sequence comes from Cryptomeria japonica, assembly GCF_030272615.1. Taxonomy (NCBI): domain Eukaryota; kingdom Viridiplantae; phylum Streptophyta; class Pinopsida; order Cupressales; family Cupressaceae; genus Cryptomeria; species Cryptomeria japonica. The sequence goes on from NC_081405.1 coordinate 531,016,021, forward strand.
AAGAATCAAGTGCGCTACAATAATATATAAAGTTTTTAAATTTGGATAAGTATATCAAAAGTTATTCAAAAAATAGTGCACCTATGTTTGTGAGAACTATGGAGACACTGGTAAAATAAATTCAATAATAATATGTTATTGTTGTTCAAATTGAAAAAAAAAATGTTAGAAACAAGAAAGCAAAGATGGGTGAAAATATGGTGGCAATTTTATAAATACCCACTTTATGAAGTGTAAACCTGATGATGAAAAAGTCGATAAACCAAGTTGATAAAATAAAACACGTCAAAAATGAGAGAAATGGAGGGAAATCAAACTTTTAATCTGTAGCTTTGTCATCCAGGCCTATTTCCAAGCCTAAACATTCAAAAGCGCGTATAGGGTACTTATGGTTTAAAAAGCGCGTACGGGGTACTTATAGTGTAAGAAGCGCATACGCACTTGTTTCCCTATAAACATCACGTACGCGCTATTGCATAATATGATATTCTATATATAATATGTGTATATACATATAATATATAATATGTGTATAATATGATATTGTATCTATAATATGTTTATATCCATATAATATATGTATATATATAATATATTAAACATATATATACACATGTAAGTGTATTGTCTCCCCCTCTCAAATGCATATAAGGCACCTCTCTCTCTCTCTCTCTCTCTCTCTCTCTCTCTCTCTCTCTCTCTCTCTCTCCTTCTCCCTTCCTCCATACCCCATCCCTCTTTCTCTTCTTATCTCCCTCCCTCCCTCCATACCCCACTGCAACTATGTTTGCACTTCTATAGAAGTAAGTGAATTTATTTCTTGTCTGCAACTTCCTCTTTGATTTTTATCATGTATCCTCTCCTAAAAAAATTGACTGATGGATTTGTGTGTGTATATTGAATAGGAGGAATAGGGTTTGAAATTGAACCACAAGTGTATTACCGTGACAAACAAGGAAACCTGTAGCAATATTCTTCTCGAATGTGTTTTTAATGAGCAAAGCAGATGTGGAAAATAGTGTCAACAAAGCAACATGATGAGTCTGAGTACCTACAATATGTTTTTTCAGAAAAAAACAACAGGTAGGAAGAGAAAGAGGGAGAGTAACACAGATGATGTCATGTAGAATGATAGTGGTGGGTATGCGAGATTTCCCATGTTGTTATACAATGCCTGTCACCTAAAGAAATTAAAGTTTGTTGTATGCATGGTAGTGGTAGTATATGATGATCATCACTTGTCAAATAGCTTGGAACGGTACATACCCATGAAAGAAATCAAGTGTGTAATTCCTATAGTCACAATCGATATCAGTCTTATAACCTTGCATGATGTTCTATTCATAACTTTAAATTTAATATATCATTTTATTAGCC